>NC_061118.1:139324100-139669015 GCF_002878395.1 Capsicum annuum
AACTTATGAGTATCCCTTTCTCCAAACTTGATCCATTTTATGAAAAGATATTGGAATGCTTATATTTTGAAAGTTTAGGGGATTTATTGTGTATCTCCCCCTTTGTACGCTACGTCCCTTGAGCAATACTGAGTTGGCTAAGCTACTAGGGAAACTAAGGTGATCACAAGGAACCTAGGAACTGAGTCATAAATAATTATCTAAGATCTAAGACTGTGACATGATATGTGAACTGAGTTGAGCTTGCACCTATCTGATTGTTTCATCTTAGAATGGTTACATTCATGAGGCTTAAGATAGTACGTCTAGATAGAAGGGACGGAAACCCAAACCATGCAAACTTGTCTGTCTGACTACTATACTGAAGTACTAGCTTTGCGGACTAACTCAAGCTGAAAAATTATACTCGACTGGAGCATTTCTATGACACTATTTCTATAGAGTTCTACTAACTGTAGAGAGAAAGAAAATTTTGGTCTAGCTTGATCAGGACATCTGAATAGGAGATCACTAGCAAGGACTATGATACATCGTTTAAAATAAAGTGACTAGACCTTACGCACAGCAACCGAAACTATTGAAAAGATTCACATAGGCGCTGAGCACGAATACATAATTATACTAATTTATTTGATTAACTTAATAATGGATAGATAAATTTTAGACGTGTAAAACTGAACTGCACTTGGGCTGAATAGCTAGACTGAGATTAGACCATAGAGTATATACACAGAAGGTAAGGGATAACTGAGTGACACATGGTAACTGAGCATGAATTCGTATGGGCTAAGCATACTATAAAGCATGACATAAGTGCATGTGTCATGAATTGCATGACCTGAGTCTGATGTTTTGTACATATGGAACATAATTTGTAACACTAGATGAACTTAGAATCCTCATACGAGGGACATAAAACATACTCTATTCTATGAAAAACGCATGGATAAAATTTTTATTCATGGGACTGAAACGTAAAGCATGCGTAAATATCGGGAGGGTCGAAGTATAAAACTTCGCATTGAGATATGAATGGGTCAGGAATCATCTTCTCATATTGATTTTCTACATATACTGGCATTACTACTAGAACTTGATGGTCTGTCTTTCTGAAATATCCTAACCGAACAGTTCATATATACCTGTTGGGATGTGATTATTTTACACATTAGGGTAGAGGTTGAGAAGGTCCTTTTATTATCTAATTTGACCTTAAGGTGGACTGGTATGCAAGGAGTTACAAAACAAGAAAAAAGAAGCTCCTAAATCTAAAAAAGTGTGAACAAGTAAAGGTAGGATCTGTAACATACCAGTGGCTGCATTAGGAGGACTTTCCTGATATTTTTGGGACCGAATTTCATAGAGTCTATTTAGGTGTTGCCCACTGATAGTGCTGGAATTGGTACCCTGCTGATTCGGACGCCCAAACTGAGTTGAAGGATGACTATGCTGATTTAGAGAATCGGGTTTAGGATAGTCTCGAACTTTGTAACCTGCTTTTCCACATCCAAAGCAAACACCACTACCGGCTCTACACATCTCCTTATGATACTTACCATATTCTTCGTAAAGCGGATGAGTAAGAATGCTACTCTCACAACCCTGGGCCTTGGAGCCTGATGCCCTATCCTTACGATCATTTCTGAAATTTGTTACTAGTGTACTAGCTGAAGAGTGAACTGGGGCTAAATATTTCTGACACAACTGAGCATGATTACCACCCTGCCACCCTGACTAAGCAAAACTATAACTATTTATTCTATCTCTCTTGCTTTCCCTCTCCTTCGTCTTAAGTTTATGCTCCTCAATTTGCTGAGCATGGACCATAAGATGAGCTATGTCCATCTCCTTAATCAACATCATGGTTCTGCACTTCTTAACCACCCTACCTGATATCCTAGACACAAACTTATTTATTCTAGATCTTCTGTCTGCTACTACATGGGGAGCATACCTGGATAACTGAGTGAACTTAAGGGAGTATTCTTTTATGCTCATGGTACCTTGTCTGAGATTGATGAACTCTAACACTTTGGCTTCTTTCTACTCTGGAAGAAAGAATCTATCTAGGAAGGCCGTAGCAAACTCTTCCTACTTTATGGGCTCTATATTTGTACCCCTGTCAACCTTTCACTTCTTAAACCATGTATGGGTTACATCTTGTAGATGATAGGCGGCTAACTCTACACTCTTACTGGAAGTCACTCCCATGATATCTGTGACTTTCTGAACCTGGTCGAGGAACTCCTGTTGATCCTTTTCCAATTTAGAACCTGAAAATAAGGGAGGATTCATTCTGGTGAAGTCCCGAATCCTGGATGCAGCTGAATTGGCCACTTGGTTGGCTAGAATAATAGCTGGCCATTTATTCTAAGTTGCAACTGAATTGGATAGAGTAGTGAATGAAGTCCCGAATTATGCATGAGATACAAGCTCATCCAGTTGATCTACCTGAATGGGATGAGGTGCTAGCTGATTTTTTGTTCTCCTTTCGTTAGTCCCTTTGGGAGGCATGTTTTGTAAATAAAAGAGAGAATAGATTAGACTGACAGAAAATTTCAAGCTTATGCTCGCTAGCATGACATGAATACTGAAAGAAGGGAAACTATTCCTAAAATATCTCATAGCCTCCTGTACATAAGTGTGGTACACAATACACCCATGTACAAAACTCTACTAGATGTGGCTTTTCAGACTTCCTAGGACACCGTTGAACCTTAGGCTCTAACACTAATTTTGTAACGCCTCGAGTATGGTACCCAAAATGCTACACGGTTCTCATGACCCCAAAGGACCACAAGCTAACCTATGACTGATATTTGTAACTGAGCATTGAATAGTACACTGTAAATATATGGAATATAAGCTATAAGGCCATAAGGTTCAAAGATAAACTAATACTAAATATAAAACAATGTCTGTAATGGGGTATAACAATACCCAAAACAAAAATAAAACTGTCTAAAGACATATTGTAGTTGAAAGCGTCAAATTGTCTGAATAAGGAGTTGATGGGACATATCCCCATTTAACTCTAGCTATGGAAATAACTAATTACTAAAATAATGAAATAATAAATCATATCATCCTCAAAGGATGAGGACTCAGTGATGACTGACTGCCGATATCTGGAATCTATTGATGCTCTGGATGCTATAGAATGCTACAATTAAAAGATGAGATATATAATTTTCAACAGCTTTATTTAGAGTCACAGTACAAGATATGGGTAACGTTCTTGAAGAAGCTATAAAATATGCCAAATCACAGGATTACTGGTAGAAACTTCTCAGAGATCCAGTATAGAGCCTTGAATGTTATCACTAGGACTATAGAAGACACTATCATTGGTTGGGCATTCCCGAGTCTATAATGGAAGTAAGCCTCTAAGATCCTATATTGGATTATTTAAACCAAACAAGGAAGGTATACTCTAGAGGTAAATAGATTAACTGATACTTATAAAAGAGAAACCTCAATTTAGGAGAGGCACTAGATGAGATAGTGGCTAAAGTGGTAGTACAACATAAGACAGAGTTTAGGTTACTTATTAAGAAATGTGTGGAAACTAGAGAAATAAAGGTAAATGAAGTGGATGAACGAGGTAAGGCTTCTATATATGAAGATTTAGATTTTGAGAAAGAGGCTAAATATCATGAAAAAGAGGTGGTAGGTTTCCTAGACAAGGTATAATGATCTAATCAATAAATTGGAACTCCAGTTTAGGGAACCAAGGTTGGAACTTGTAACACCCTAGAAATACACCCTGGACATCACACGGTGCTTAAGACTAGAAGTAGTACCAAGCTAAACCTTTAAGCCTTCTAACAACTTTGGAACTCATAATGAAAGTAAACTTGGCATACGGAATCTTGAGATAACTGAATTAATATCTTTACTGAAACTGAAGTAAAATCTTACTTGGAGTTTGAAACTTAGAAATCTTGAAAACAATAAATTTTAAATATAAAACATAAACAAGTTGGACAAGCCTCTACTTTCAACTAGAGAGGCACTGGGACAAGCCCCAACTGACCCTAACTTAACAGAATTCAAATGACTAAAATACTTCATTGATATCAATTTTTGAGAAAATTGGCCCTCGAACTATGAGGACTCTCCATAAATATAGATGCAGGTGAAGATGCTCATAATCAATCACGCTGCTGGAACTAATCACCAAGACCTACATTATAAGACAATGTAGTACATAGACATATATGTGGATCAGCAGTTTCTAAATGTAAAAAGCCTATGGGGGTAAATGCTTAAGTAAAACAACAACTTAATGTTCACATAAACTTGTAAAGAATACATGCTTAGTGTAAATGACTCATCTTAGCTTGAATAAAACAAGTACTACAAAATAGTAAACATGAGTATTAAAGCATAAAAACAGGCTTTGTGAGTCATAACTCTAAGTTTCTAAAAATCTTTAATTTTATTCTTTCTTAAGGAGGTTCTTCTAACTGACATACACCATGATAGCTATCATGGAGTCCAACATCTTACTCACGGTGGAGAAAACTCACGTTGGGGAAAGTTTTCCTACCTTTTTCATAGAAATAGTAACTTAACTTAAGTGATCATTATACTTAACCCATATTGAGACTTTAAACCTACAGTGGCTCATAATTCTTGGGCTTGGGACCTTGTACTCATACCTAAGTCAGTGCTAAATACTACACCCTTAATACTAATATGCTCATACTTTAGGAAATCCACCTTAAAATAGCATAAGGGCTTATAATAAAAACCAATTATTCTTCTCTTTGCTTTAAACCATGATCAAAATGAACAAATCTGGATTCCTTATCTTAGCTTAGGATCAACCGATCAATTCTAGCATTAAATATTGATATAAACTTATCAAATAATACTTAAAAGCATAATCTTCTTGAAGTCTCAATACTAAAATTGAGGGCTTAAAACCCATGCTTTAAAAATTCAAGTCAATTCATAATAAAACTTCATGATCAATAACAATCTCGAAATACTTCCACAATAATAAGTCAAGATAGTGCAATCTCATTAATAATATAAATCATGTAAGTTAAAACATAAACGTAATCACTTCTTGATATACTTAAAGCTTTAAATCTCTTGAAAATCATATGCTTCAAGAATATACATACTAGGGTATGAACCCTACTTCAAATTAATTAAATAAAATCTTAAAATCATGCAATTTTGGTACAAGGGTGAAAGGATACCCTTGTTCATTACCGCACATACCTTATTAGGCTTGATTTGATGTAGAAGCTTGACTTTGAACTCTTGGACTTGTTCTTGAAGTTCTTAGATTAGGAACCTTAGATTCTTTATTATCTTAAAGAGGGTGTAATGGAGTATTAGAGTTCTTGGAATTAGGTTAGGGTTTCTTGAAGAGAAAATTGATGGAGAATGGATGTATGACTCTTAAAATGATGTTTAATATTATATTTTCCTGGCTTGGGGTGATGGTAAATGATCTAATTGCCCCTCTAGAGATTAAAATCGTAGCTAGAATGTCATTTTGAAGGCCATTGTGACGCGATGACATGTCCATCAATATACATGATGCGATGCGGTGAAATCGCATTAAGCTACTGGAAATAAAATCCAAACACAACCCAATCCTCATTCAAAAAATCCAAAACCTCCCTGAGATATGCTCCTTATATCCCTAAACATAAATTAACTCAAGAACCATCATCTTGGAGTTCGGGAGGTCGACTAAAGATTCCTCAAAGATAAGGGTACTTGGTTCACGTATCTTCTTTTTCTTCCCAACTGGCACCCTCAACGGACTAATTCTACCAAAGAACTTTGACCAAGGGAACTTCTTTGTTCCTCAGTTTAGAAATCTGGATATCAAGGATCTTAACTAGGATTTCTTCATAACAAGGCCATCCTGAATTTTGGTGCTTCCTACAGTAACAAAAACAACTAGATCACCAATACACTTCTTTAACATGGACACATGAAACACTGGTCAATGGATGACAAATCTCGAGGAAAATCAAGATAATATGCTACCTTCCCAACACGACTCAATGTTTTGTAAGGGATAATATATCGAGGACTAAGTTTCCCTTTTTTGCCAAATCTCTTCACTAAGTTTCCCTTTTTTGCCAAATCTCTTCACCCTTTTCATAGGAGAAATCATTAAATAAACTAAGTCACCAACCTCAAACTCAAGATCCCTTTTCCTAACATCTGCATAAGATTTCTGATGACTCTAAGTTATCTTAAGCCTGACTTCAATCTACTGAACTTTTTCCATAGCTTCAGACACCATATCTAGTCCTATCAAAACAACCTCACCCAATTTAAACCAACTAATAGGTGATCTACACCTTCTCCCATAGAGAGCCTCAAACAGAGCCATTCGAATACTAGAATGATAATTGTTATTGTAGGTAAACTCGATCAAAGGAAAGTAGTCATCCCATCTTCCTTTGAAATCAAGAACACATGCCCTCAAGTCTAACCATTGGTTTGAGGGTAAAAAGATAAACTGAGATGAACTTGGGTACCAAGAACCTTCTGAAAGGCTTTTAAAAGTGAGAGGTAAACTGATTACCCCTATCTAAAATGATAGACAAAGGAACTCTATACAATTTAACCAACTCTCTAATATAAAGCATAGCATAATACTCAGTTGAATAGGATGTATGGACTGTTAGGAAATAGGCTAACTTAGTCATTCTGTCAACAATAACTCAAATCAAATCATGCTGATGATGCGAACGTGGAAACCTTGTCACAAAGTCCATATTCACCTCTTCCCACTTCTAAGTGGGAATACTAAACTCCAGAAAAATCCAACTAGGATTTTCATGATTAACTTTAACCTGTTAACAATTATCACACTTGGCTACAAAATCAGAAATATCCCTCTTCATTCCACTCCATTAATAAATTTCTTGCAAATTATGGTAATCTTGGTGGATCCTAGGTAAATAGAGAAATATGCACCACGCGTTTCCACCAAAATCTGCTACCTCAAACCATCAACACACTACACAAATAGTCTACCTTGGTATCACAACACACTATCTCCACTTTGGGAGAAAACCTATATCTTATGATCTCTAATGGACTTCTTCAACTTACCCAGACTGGAATCCCTATCTTGTTTCTCCCACACTTCTGAAATCAAAGAAGACTCTAAACTATTTTGAACCTATATATTACCTTCTGCTTAGTCAACCAACCGAACACCTATCCTAGAAAGATATTGAACCTCCTGAAATATCCTCTTTTTATGATATTCAATCTGAGAAACACTAACCATAGACAATCTACTAAGGATGTATACCACTACATTGGCCTTACCTGGGTGATATAAAACACTACTATCATAATCTTTCAGCAACTTCAGCCACCTTCTCTAATGAAGATTTAAATCTTTTTGTGAAAATACATACTATAAGCTTTAGTGATCCATGATGACATCAACATAAACCCCAAAAAGATAATGTCTCCAAAATTTCAAGGCAAAAATAATAGCTACTAACTCAAGATCATGTGAAGGATAGTTCTTTTTATGAGGTTTAAGCTATCTCAAGGCATAGGTTATCACCTTACCTCTCTGCATCAACACATAACAAAGTCTAAATCTAAAAGTGTCGCAATAAACAATGAATCCTTCAGCGCCCTGTGGTAGAATCAAAACTGAGGATGAAGTTAGTCAAGTCTTCAACTCCTGAAAACTCTTCTAATAAGAATCTGACCACTTAAACTTAACTTTATTTTGAGTCAATCTAGACATGAGGGATGCAATATATGAAAACCCTTTAACAAACTACTGGTAATACCCAGCTAAACCCAAGAAATATGTGATGTCTAATGAAGAGATGGGTCTAGGGCACTTTCTCACTACTTTTGTCTTTTAAGGATCAACTCTACTTCCATGATCGAAAATAATATGGCCAAGAAAAGCTACTGATCTTAGCCAAAATTCACACTTACTAAATTTAGCGAATAACTAATGATCTCTAAGAGTTTGCAACACAATTCTAAGATGGTCTGCATGGTCATTCTCAGTGCGAGAACAGACAAGGATGTCATCAATAAAGACTATGATAAATATGTCTAAGTTCTGCATGAACACTCAGTTCATCAAGTCCATGAAGATTGTTGGGGTATTAATTATCCCAAAGGACATGACTAGAAATTAAAAGTGAACATAATGGGTTCATAAGGCTGTCTTTGGAATATCACACTCCCTTACTGATGTTGGGTGTATTTATGCATTCTAGCACTGCTATTCTAGCCTATTTAGCCTTGCTTTGAGGATGATTCATGTGATTAATATGTTGATAAGGAGATAAAGGTGCATATAAGTGTCCATTTATGTGTATAAAATGTTTAATGGTGTTCCCACACAAGTTTGGATTCAAATTTATCATTTAGAGTTCAACCGAGAAAACTAGTGTTACTAGCTTGAGCTATGTGCTTGTCTAGTGTATTGTGTTGGGTTATAATGTGTTTTAATGAGTTAATAAGGTTGATATTATGTATTTATATATGAAACAACCTTTTGTAATGTTCAAGGGTCAATTGGATCAAGAAAAGAGTCAAAACAATAAGTTAAAGCTCAATGAGAATTTAGCCTATTATTAGTTTGTGTTTCTAGTTCATCGTTGAGGATGTTGTGTTGTTTTGAGGTTTAAATTGTTGTTTTTAATGTTATAGGGTGCATTTTTAATGGAATATGATAATCTATTAAGGACTTACAAGCTTTAAATCAAGTGGAAACAACTCAAAAAGGCTTGGAATGGATCACGGAAGCAGAAAACACAACTTGACACCAATTTGGACACCTGAAAAGTATTAGGAGAGTGTAGGCACGTGGGAAGGTTCCTGGGTGCATACGAAAACCAATGGATTCATAAGGAACCCAAAACATTTAAACAATGGATTCATAAGGAACCCAAAACAGTTAAACCCAAAACGGTTTACAGACGACCAGAAACTATTTCCTTGTTTAAAAAGGCATGGGATATTTCTTCTACATAGAAACTTATGCACATTTTTATTACTTTTGGACGTCTTTTGACAAGAGGAGGATTTTCTACACATTATTTAGATCTTATAATTCTTTAATTTAGTCTCTTTTATGGTTTGTATCATCAATCCAAGGGATTGGATGGTGAATATTTTCATTAAATGCTAAAACTCCCTTTCCGGGGTTAACGCCAAGATAATGATTATTTTGTTTTGAATCAAGTTTGTTGAATTTCTTATCATTATTGATTGCTTGTTTATTCTTTTTTTTAACTATTTTATGGATTAGCTACCCTTAGAATACTTCAATTGTCAACCTTGTGATCTCGGGAGAGGGAATAGGGAGATAGAACAAGGGAATAAGCAAAGTAGGGTTCTTGTTTCTTTATAAAATAATAGACTTGAATTAGCATTTAGGACAAGGATGTACTTAGATGCCTTCATTGATTCACTTATAGGAAAATAGCTTAAATAACCTAATTGGATCATTACATCCCTACTTAATGATGTAGTTGTAAGGTTTAACTTAGGTAAAGGATTAGAGGTTGGGAAACCATAATCATGTGATTAACCCTACGAATCAACAACCAAGTTAAGCAAGTTAACAAATAAACTTCAACAACATAGTATGATTGTTCGTAATCCTTAACCCTGGGTTTATATCAATTGATTGTCCTAAGTCATTATTTTTGTGCATTAGTTTTGTTCCCTTTTTGTTTTCTAATACTCTATTTGTTAATTTTTCTCAATTTGTTAGACTAGAATTAGATAGGCGGCGAACGCAAATCCCTAAAAGATTGATACATGGGCTTTATTGAAGACACTTTACTAGTTGATAAGACCATGTATACTTGTGTGTGATCTTGGGCTCTATCACTTACTCTAACCTAATGATAGCCGAATCTAAGGTCTAACTTAGAGAAACAACTTGCACACTGAAGCTGATCGAATAAGTCATCAATCCTAGGAAGATAAACTTTGTTCTTGATTGTGACTTTGTTCAACTAGCAGTAGTTGATGCATATTCGGTGATATCCATCTTTCTTATGCACGAATAGGACTGGAGCACCATATGAAGAAATATTGGGCCTTATGAAACCTTTATATAAGAGGTCTTTAAACTACATTTTTAAATCTTTGTGCTCGGTTAGAGACATATGATATGGAGGGGTGGAGATAGGCTGAGTATTAGGAAAAAGATTAATACCAACATTTATTTCTCTATTGGAAGGTACCCTTAGAAAATCATTGAGAAAAAACTCAAGAAACTTATTTACTACACAGACTGAATGAACTGTTAGATCTTCAGACTTAGTGTCTTTGACTCAAACTAGATGAATATCAACTTTCTAGCCTTAAGATAGAATATGAAATCACTTTTGGGAGTCACAAAATTTCCTTCCCACTCAAAAACTGGCTCATTAGGAAACTAAAACTTCACCACTTGGGTGAGACAATCTATAGATGCATAATAAGAATGGAGCCAATCCATACCCAGAATAATGTCAAAATCAATCATCTTTAACTCTACTAGGTCTGCTAGTGTAATCTTATGGAGGACAGTATCCTTCTGGCAATAACTAACTCCCCTATTAGGGTGGAAACTAAGAATGGATTAGAGAGCTTCTTAGCATCTATCCCAAAATTTACTACAACCAACGGAGTAACAAAAGAAAGATTTGACCCTAGGTATACAACCACATTAACATCAAAATGAAAGGCACGAAGCATACCAGTAATAACATATAGTGAACTCTCCTTATCCTAGTGGGATGGTAAAGAATAGAACTAATTCTGGAGTTGACCACTAGTGGTACTGGATAATGCGCCCTAAGAATGGGACTAAATGACCTGGAGGAGCTGGTGCACTAGTAGCCTGAGTCTGGGGATGAACATCCCTACTTCTTTTCTTAGCATACGAACACTATTTGATTCCATGACTCAACTTTCCACATCCATAACAACCCCTCTTTCCCATCAAACACTCACCAAGATTATTTCTACCACACTTTGCATATGTCTAATAACTGAGCCTTCCATCCTGACTACTCTGAGACCTAGAAACAAAACTTTTGCCCTATTTCTCCTGCTTGGTTCTTGGTGCAGGGCCACTAGTTGAAGATAGTGCTGGCATAGATAAGGGAGCCTAAAACTACGAATGGTTTCCCCTTCTAAAATGTGGTTGATCATACCTAAATTGTCTAGTTCTAGACTTCTTATTTCTCTTCTTTTTTTCTGTTATCTTTTTTTCCTCAATCTACTAAGCATGAGTCATAAACCTAGCAATATCCATGTCCCCAATAAGCATGGTAGTCCTACACTCTTTCACTTATAAATAAGACACTCCATTAACAAACTTACTCATACTAGATCTAGGGTCAGCTATAAACTAGAGAGTATACTTAGACAACTGAGTGAACTTAAAATAGTAGTCATTCATTGTTATAGAGCCCTGCCTCATGTTCATGAACTCCTCAACCTTAGATTCTCTTATCTCACATGTAAAGTACCTATCCATAAATATATCCTAAAACACCTACCAACTCATAGGAGTTGAATTCACACCTCTACCTCCCTTCAAAATAACAATCCAATTATCAGCAACATCCTTCAGCCTATAGGATTCCAATTATAAGTTCTCCTCCTCAGTACCATGCATAATTTGAGTGATCTTTCTTACCTCATCAATAAAGAGCTAGGGATCCACATTAACATTTGACCCAAAGAACTCAGGTGGATTCATTCTCATGAAGTCATAAATTCTAGCTGCAACTAAATCACCATTTTGTTGAAATGGGACTACCACCTGATGGTTTCCCTGCACATTGGCAGTCGTAGCTCGAGCCAATGCCTGGAAGGCAGCCCAAAATTCAGCATGAGACACATTCTTATTTAGAGGACCAGCAAGCAGGGGTGTACATTGGATCGGCAAGGAGACATATTCTTTAATGTAAAAGAACAAGTTAAAGAAGATAAAGACAACTGTAAGCATGATAGACCATAAAATAAAAGGATGATTCTTAACTCATTTAGTAGTCTCTTGCTTATAAATGTGATGCACTACATATCATTGATCAAGACTCTATGTAATGTGGCTTTTTTGACTACTTAAGACTCTTTAAAACCTTAAGCTCTGATACTAAGTTTTTAAAACCCCTAAAATACATCCTGTACATCACACGATACTCAAGAATACAGGTAGTCCCTAGCTAACCCTTTAAGCCTTCTAACAACTTTGGGACTCATAATGAAAGTAAAATTGATATTCGAAATCTTGAGATAATTGAATTAATAACTTAATTAAAACTAAAGTAACGTCTTAAAAAAAGTCTTAAATTTGGAAATACTGAAAACAATCACTTTTAAATCTAAAATAGAAACCAGTCGGACAAGCCTCTAATTCTAACTAGAGAGCTACTAGGACAAGTCCCAGCTGACCCTAACTTAATAGAATTCAAAAGACTAACATACTTCATCGATATCAAAGTCTGATAGAATGGGCCCTCGAACTATGAGGAATTACCAAACTTTTGGACGTAGATGATGATGCTCGTAATTAATCAAGCTTCTGGAACTGAGCACCAGGACCTACATTATAAGACAATGTAGAACATAGACATAAATATGGATCAGTACTTTTGGAATGTACTGATCAAGTAGGTTAAATGCATGAGTAAAACAACAACACAATGTTCTCATTAACTTGTAAAGAATACATGCTAAGAACAAATGACTCTCTTTGGCATGAATAAAACAAGTACTGCAAAATAGTAAACATGAGTATTAAAGCAAAAAAATAGTCTTTGTGGGTCATAACACTCTGTTTCTAAAGAGATTTACTTTTATTATTGCATAGGGAGGTTCTTCTAACCGACATACACCATGTGAGCAATCATGGATTCCAAATT
The DNA here is from genome assembly GCF_002878395.1 of Capsicum annuum. Lineage (NCBI taxonomy): Eukaryota > Viridiplantae > Streptophyta > Magnoliopsida > Solanales > Solanaceae > Capsicum > Capsicum annuum. The sequence goes on from NC_061118.1 coordinate 139,337,003, forward strand.
CTTACCCACAGTGTGGAGAGCTCACATAGGTGAAAGTTGTCCTACCTTTTCCATAGGAATAGGACATTAACTTAAGTGATCACTATACTTAACCCATATTGGGACATTAAACCTAAGGTGGTTCGTAGTTCTGGGGAATTTGACCTTGGACTTATAGCCAACTCGGTGCTAAATACTACTCCGTTAATTCTTATATTCTCATACTTTAGAAAATCCACCTTAAAATAGCATAAGGGTTTATAATAAAAACCAGTTATTCTTCTCTTTGCTTTAAACTATGATTAGAAGAACAATGTGGATTCCTTATCTTAGCTTAGGATCAAAAGATCAATTCTTGCTTTACTTACTAGTACATAGTGGTTTGTATTGATACTACCCTGTTCTTTTCTTCATTGAGTGCAGAAAGTCTTCTAGAGGCTCAGATATGACATCACCTGTACAGTTTACTAGCAGATCTTGATCCAAGGGTGAACACTCCATCTCCAGTCTATCATGGGTTAACCTATTTGTTCTTGTCCATATTTCGTGCAATGAAACATTATTTATTTACTTTATTTTAGGATATCTCTTTTATACATCATCATTGCTTAGAAGTTCTTATACGATGACTTTCGAGTCTTGGGGATTTCAATAAGTAGTTAGTTGGATTTCTACATTAATAATGATTAGATTTGAATTATTGTTATTATGTTGATTTTATGACAATATCATATTAATATTGACTAAGTGATTAGGTAATGGTTTAATTTATATGGTTCACCCACAAGAAGATTAGTGTGGGTGCCATTCATGGTCTTTTGGGTTGTGATATAAAGCCATGATCAACAGTTTAAAAATCAGTCAAATCCAATGCACATAATCCAATGCATATACATATATACATATATATATATATATAACACATGTTGGGATAAGGAATAAGGCTTAGTATGAAGCAAAACATTAACATGGATAATGTAACCTAACCATCAAAATAGTGCCCATGGGTTATATGGGACCCATTTATCACCCCCTGGTCATGCCCTAGTACATGTAGCCACATAAACTAGAGATTAATCATAATATATATGCATGGGGGACTCCAATAATATACTAAGGATGACTTCAACACCCGATCATGTAATAAGGGGGACTCGAACAACCCGATCATTAAGACCCCCGCACCGTTAAATTTGGTTTATAGTATTGGTCCCTCGCGCCCTCTACCTTGATAGATTTGCTACACAACCACCTTTAAGCTTAATTAAAATATTTATACACATTACCAATTATTAAGAAAGGAGTCATTCATTAAGGCTCATCATAGGTATAGTCATACCCATACTTTGCAAGCTTATTCTTTTGCCAAACTAAACAACTTAGCCAATGGGGACTTTAACCCCTCGGCGTATGAGACTCCAACCCATTTAGCCATTTGGGAATCTAACCCAATAGCTAAAAAGACTTTGACCTATTTAGCCACAAGGGACACTAACCTATTAGCCAACCAGAATTCTAAATTTTTGACCAATTAGGACTAAGACATGTTTACTAAATTAGAAATCAAACCCATTTATGTCTCAACAGACTCTTTTTATGCCATGCTATAGTTCCAAAGATAGTTTAATTTGCATATTCTCATATTCAAACCAATTTCGCAAGAGTGGTTTGGGATTATCAACTATTCAATTATCAAACTTCACAAAATTAGGAGAATTCACAATTGCCATTGTTTATTCACTATACCCATGCACCCCACATGTTCAAAACCACTGATAAAAAATGAACAAGTATGAATAAAATATGGGAACTTCATTTAAGAAGATAATAATTCATAACTCCTAACCCATGTTCCAAAACCAACATCAAAACCACATGAATAAAAATTTAAGAACACATAATTTAACAAAATATTACTTTGGGGAGAGTAAAATGCCTGAGATATTAAGATTTACAAAGAGAAATATACCCTTGGAAGCTCTAGATGCCAATTTCTTAAAATCATAGCTTATTCTTTCCTTAAGGATTTGACAAAATATTTTTGATTGATAAGTAGTGATAATAACACCCGAAAGGTGTTTTATAGTTATGGGTGTTAAGTGGGTAAGGAGGTAAATGTCCAAAGTGACCTTTATCAAAAGCAAAAAAATTGTCGCTAGTGAATACGGGTCACCATACGCCTTGTCAAGTGAACCTAGGACTCATAGGGTCGTAGTCGTAATCAAGATAGAAACTTTTGGATGCAAACTGGTCTCCCTATAATTGGTACCATATGACTCGTATAGAGTCATTATGACTTGTTCAATCTAGTCATAATCAAGGCAGCAACTTAGGTAAACTTTACTAGTCAAGCTACGGTTTTGAACTATATAAGTCGTATAGATTCTTTACAACACGTGACCCCTAGTTGTAGTCACAATGGAAAATTCAGGCTAGAGATCTTACGACTCGTACAGTGAGTCGTAGGTTGGGCATTGAGCATAAAGATCTGGGATTTTTCATGGATAAAAATTTGGGGTTACATTAACCATGATCGTTTCTTAAACTCAAAGGTTCAATTCCTATATTGATGGCTTATAGAAGTTTGATCATATGATGGGTACCACGATCATGACATCTAAGTATGATCATAATGATCCATTGTAGAATAACTCCCAATTATGCAACCCAAGGGACTTTCATCCATGTTTCTCAGACAACTAAATCCATGATCATCGAATTTTCCCATTGTACAATCCTTTCGTAAGTTTAGTCCAAAGTCCAGTTCAATATATCCTCTTTCATACATAATCCTTACACCAATAAAAATACATTACCCTATAAACATAAAAAGTATAAGACTTGGGTTACCTTCCAAGAAGAGCTTGATTTAACGTCGTGGCACGATATGGCTAAGTTGGTTACTCATACATCACCTACTATTTCACAGGTCGTAATCCATGAAGAACCTAATTTAACATCATGGCATAACCCATCTACCATAACTATTCAGACTTCATCAAGGTTCAATTTTTGAAATGCCCTTATCTTTTCTATAGTTCCTACATAGTGCTTCACATGCTGAACTTTGACCTTGAATAGAACACCTCCATCCCCTGTTATCTTGAATGTACCTCTAAAAATAAAGTAGGACCAAGATACCTCGGTGGAATTTTATTTGCTCAGTCTTTCAGTTATGATACAATTTCATCTTCTCTTTGTATAAGGTAGAACTCTTAGAGGGACGGTGATGGAATTCATTCATTTGATCTAACCTCAATTCATCGCACCACTCTATTATAGATTAAGCTTCTTCAATACCTAAAATGCCTTATACTCAAATTCAATATGCAAATGGTATGACTTTCTATACATAATATGATATGGATATGAACCTGTAGGGGTTTTAAATATTTTTCTATAGGCCCATAATAAATCATCCATCCTTCTAGCCAACTTATTATATTGGCATTCATAGTCTACGCCAATATAGACTTGATCTCTCAATTAGAGACCTCACCTTATCCACTCATATGAGAATAGTAAGGTGTTGCCACCTTATGTTTGACACCTTATTTATCAAGCAGGGTTTTAAAGATATCTTTGAAGAAGTATGATGCTCTATCATTAAAGATATCTCGGGGTGTACCAAATTTAGATAAAATATTCTTCTTTATAAAGATTGTCACGCACTTACCTTCATTGTAAAGAAATGAAATTAGTTCTACCTATGTAGACACATAGTTCACATCCACCAAGATGTACTTCACCCATTGCGAGCTTAAAAAGGGCACATAAGTCAATACCCTAAAATTAAACCACTCTAGCTCAAGAATAGTCGACATTGGAAAATTATGCTTGTGAGAGATATTACCTTACCTTTGATTTGTGTTTTATGAGGCATGTCTAAAAATGTTAGAGTGGATAAAATAGATGTTGATTTCAGCCACCATCATTGTGTCTCCTAATTGGTCATTTTCATTAGAGGTTATGTATATTATAGTGGTGTCATGCTAGATTTAATCCTAGATCAAAAGAGAGAGAAGATCTTACATCCCATCAATAATGCTAGAAAAACACTTAATCCTACTCAAATAATTATACTACAACTGAACAAGAGTTTTTTGTTGGTGTGTTTGCATTTGAAAATTTTTTGTCTTACTTGATTGGCATAAAAGTTTTTGTGTATATTGACAATACAGCTCTTTGATACTTTATGGGAAAGAAATATGCAAATCCAAGGTTGATTAGATGGGTACTTCTATTATAGGAATTCGACTTTGAAGCTAAGGATCGAAAATGGTCTGAGAATTAAGTAGTCCCTTATTTATCATACCTTGAGGTGGAGGAAATGCTAAAAATATCGGATGAGCTTGAAAATGATGATACTTTTCCTTATGAATAGGTCTTGACAATATCACTAGACTAAATCCCTTGGTTTACAGATTTTGCGAACTCTTTGGCAAGTGATCTAGTTCCAAATGATATGCCATTCCAATAGAAGAAGTGATTCATACATAAGGTGAGGATGTTCTTTTGGGATAAATTGTACTTGTTTTGTTTTAGTGCAGATGGAGGGATTCAAAGATTTCTTTCTAACTTTGAGATGATAAATATCATAGAGGAGTGTCACTTCTCACAAGTTGGGGGTCATCATGGAGGTGCGTGAACTGCACTTAAGATCTTACAATGCATTTATTATTGTTTTCCAACAACTTGCACAATGGATTCACAATTTAAGGAAAGTACTTGATGAGTCATCTATAGAAACATACTTGTCCTAAAAATTAGCAATGCCCTTCACAAAAATTGGTGGAGGAAATTGGTCAATCACTTCAATCTTTACCTTGTCGACCTCAATCCCCTTCTTAGAAATCTTATGACCAAACATTATTTATTCATTAACCATGTAGTGAAAATTCTCCTAATTCAGCACCAACTTGCATTCTTACATCACCTCTGAATATTGGCAAGATGATCCAAACATTTGTCAAATGAGTCACCCTTAACTAAGATATTATCCATGAAGACTTCAATAGTGTCCTCCACCATGTCAGAAAAGATGGACATCATACAATGCTAAAAAGTGGTGGGAGAATTACATCGACCAAGAAACATCCTCTTAAATATAAATGTCCCATATGGACAAGTAAAAATTTCCTTCTCTTGGTCTTTGAGGGCAATAGAAATCCGATTATACCCCAAATAACCATCTAGAAAACAATACCATCCCCTTCCATGAAAACGATTTATATCTTATCTATGAAAGGCATAGGAAACTAATCTTGTTCAATATGTGAATTGAACTTCCTATGGTCCATGCAAACACACCATCCAACTACTGGCCACATAGGAATTAGCATAATTTTCTCATTGGGACCCAAATGACTCCACCTTTTATTTGCACTCAATAGACTGGGCTCGTCGATTTGCTATTAACAATTGGATAAACCATACCTATTTCCAACACATAATGATCTCTTTCTTTACAAACCATTGCATGGACGATTCAATCTATGTTGGTGCTCAATGGTAGTTATAGAATACAACTAAATTTGTATTTTATGTGTAGTTATAAAATTCTAATAATGTCAGTAATGGACAATCCAATGGCCTTTTTGAACTTCTGCAAAATAAAAACTAAGTCCTCGACCTGTCATTATAATAAATAAGCTATAATGATAACCTATAAGGTGTTGTTTGTCCCCAAAATACATAACACATGTATGAAGTAAGTGCCATGATCTCCAAAATGAGAGGTGCCTTAATAGGTGATTTAGCCAGTGGGCTTAATCTACTCTTCAGATGTAGATCCAACTTCTTTGGTGCATAAGTGTATAAAACCCTACCAACAAGTGAACTCTCATTATTATCATTAATACCATCTTAGCCAAAATTCATTAATACTATTGTAAGTGCCCTAACACCAAGTTTTTCCTCAATAGAAACTTCCAACTCATACATATCTATGGTGTTTATCATAGAGATCACATAAATATCTATGGGTTGCTCCATAAATAAGAAAAAATTAACTATAACTCGCTAATTATTTAACTGAAACTTTATCTTCCCAGAATCCTTATCTACCAATGCTCAACCAGTCATAAGGAAAATGATGAGAAGCTCAAAGACAACCTAAAATTCAAGAATCACAAAGCCAGGCCAAAATATGATAGGTGAAACCTTCACTTATATGTAAAAATAGATTACCACCATATTTTTCATAGTGAGATCCACCATTAGAAGTCTCATAGAGGTCAGTTTGGATGACGCTCACCCCAATTACTTATAAATTGCTAGTGATATCAGGTTAATATTTGCATCCAAGGCATATAAATCCCTTATAAAATTCACAAACCTAATAGTATAATGAATCATAAAGGATCTTGAATCTTCATTACTCTTAACAAAAATGAGAGATAAAATCATACTACAATGGTGCACATTATCCATAGGATCAAAATTAATCGCCTTTTTCTTTGTCACCAGGTTATTTATAAACTGGCGTAGCCCAACATTTGTTATAGTGCTCCACAAGAGGGATGTTCTTGGACAATACCTTTAGCATCTAAATAAACTTTTGACATTTTCTCGATTCAATTTTCTTCTCCAATCTTTGGTAAAAGGAGAAAGAGGTTGTGGAATCAGATAATTTACCGTTATGACCTCCTTAACCTTCTCTTTGTCAAACTTAGCCCTTTATTCATCAACTAAAATCTTTAGAGATGCATCCTCATTCAATAATAAATTTTTTTCTTCATTCTTATCCACATCATCAATTATCTTAAGGTCGCCCCTTCTGTTATCAATCACAAATATAGGTGGATCAAAAGTACTCATACCACTCTAAGTAGTGATGGCTAGTTAATGGCATTCATTCTTAGGATTTCAGATGGTGGTGCTTAGAACTAAGCCTAATTTATGTTGGTTCAGTGTGATACTAGATTAGTGCAACAAACATCTACCTAAATTATTTTTCTAATTCAAATAACAATGGGCTTAGGACGACCGTAGTTAGACATCTGTTGAAATTAAGTACATTTTTTTATCATTTTCCTTATCTAAATCCATTTTACCTACAAGCTCTATAAAATAATCATATCCATAAAAACATACCATTCTACTTGCAAATACTTAGCATTTTGAGCATCTTAAGTGTCATAACTTCATGGCATATTATGTTGCTCATTTGGGGATTATAATCTATACTTGTTGACTTGTAGTTTCTAATATTGTGTGTTGACCATGTGGGGGATTTATTTGAGATTACTGTCCTTATCTATGCATTTATATGCCTTCATTCAAGAAATAATACCCATACAGGGGCTTAATTTTATAATAAGCTTTTTTGAGCATTGTTTGTCTTTATCATTATAGAAGACCCAATTTAGGGGCCGATATAGTGTTAACAATGTTTGTATGCATATTTATTCTTATGGTACCTAATTGAAATTGATAATCCTAAATTATGGACATACTAAGTTGATTTCTAGGGTCACTTATATATATATTTTGTGTGGATGGATTGGATAGCATCATTTGATTTGATCGTAAGCATTATATTCTTACTCCATACATATGCATTCATAGAACTGGCACCACTAGGGAAACGCTATTTTTGAAAAAAAATAAGAAACCTTTATGAAAACACTCTTCGTGAAAGTAATCTAGAGAGGTCAGTTGAGATTAAGATATATGATATAATATATCGGTTTCCAACCCAATGGGTCGTACCTAGTATATGTGAACTCGATAGGTGTATAAGAAAAGTTATGCGATGGATTTTATTATTCATCACATTTCATTCCATTTTCATTCGTATCTTGCCTGTTTTCCTTATTTTCTTTAGCTTACATTGTGTTTTTGTCTATTTCTTCTTTGTGTCTTTGTTGTTGTTGTTTCTGTCTACTTGTATATATAAAAATTATTAGTGGAGATGATGTAAGCTACCATTAGGTATTTTTTTAATTATAGGTGATGTGCTCATAGTATATTTTATTATCATTTATCTTACTTTGTTAGTCCGCCTATGATACAAACTAAGTACAAGTAGACCCATACTCATCCCAACTATGCCCTTTTGGTGCATATCCAAGCCTGAATATTATATATGTCATTTGAGTTTGTTCGATAATGGGTGGATCTTTGAGGTACTGATGTTCTCCAAAGCTTGAGGCTAACTTTCAGACCTCATATTTCCCTTATGCCTTTACTTACTTTTAAAACAAATGTATTTCAACACTATTCTAGGTTTTATTAGATGTTCTTGACAGATGATACTACTTCTTGGGTTTATTATGACATTTATTTTAGTATCCAGTTATAATAGTAATGATATAGGTTAGAATTCCTTCGAATAGTCTCACATTAGACTTATTTTTATTGATATTTATATTATCTTATTTGTTTGGCTGATTTTTTCACTTATCAAGGCCTAGCTGTGATAAGTGCCATTATGTCACATTTTTGGGTTGTGACAAATTGGTATCAGAGTAGTCAGATTCAGAGAAGCCAAGTTCACTAATCTCATAAGTGTAAAATCAAGATGTATGGTTGAGTCTCATAGACTAATACATAGATGTCCATATACACTGTTGAGAGACTATAAGATATCTTTAATAAAAACTTCGATATTTTAATTCCTTATCATGTCAGTTAGGCATACCTTATGTTTTAAGATGTGGTCCACTCTTTACTACACAGATGATAAGGACTATATCTCGATAGACTAGGGATGCTTAGCTATTACCCCTGGATGAAACCCAAACTAGTGGGCAAGGCAAGGGTCATGGACAAGTAAAAGGTAGAGGATGGGCCCAAGAGTTGCTCCTATCAAAGATAGTGCTAGGGGACCTCCCTTGAGTCCTATTTTGAGATAAAGGTGATGTGGAGCTAGCTCAGGTCCCATAGGGTCAAGTGGTATCCTTTTTTTGGTGGGTCTGTTAGTTTGGTTATTAATTCATCTGATCAGTGTTCCTTTGAGTTCAATTGGTATTTATCCAATTCTGACTATGTTATCAATGACGGTGAGGGTGTTCACTTATCGTATTCCTCTAACCCCAAGGATGGTTTTACCATTAGTACTAACATTTTTTTGTGGTATTCCTCAAATTCTAAATGGTGTTTCATATTCTATGCTAGTAGTTGATCACGATATTCCTAGTTTAGGGGTAAAACCTTTATCTATTATACCCTTATGTGTCAATTCTCAGCCTTCCAACCTTATTATTCAATCAGTTACTTTGGGTACGATTATGTCTTATAATGATCAAAAGAGGTTTGAGACGTTTATTCTCTTGGGTCTACCTAAGTTTAGTGGTGCTATTGGCAAGGATGCCTATGAGTTCTTGATTGATTGGTAAAAGAAGTTACATAATATTGGATAACTTTATTCTTATGAAGTTGCTTATACCACCTATTAGTGGATAGATATAGCTAAGGAATTAGGGAGGCTATATGCAAGTTGTAGGCCTTTGGGTTCACCTGCTATGACTTAGACTTAGTTTTGTAAGGCTTTCTTAGAGAGGCTTGAGCCATATATTTCTTGGGATCATATATGTAATGAGTTTAATAAATTTTAAAAGGGCTCTATGACTATTATTGATTATGAGGAATATTCTTAGACTTTATCTACTTACAGAATTGCTAGCATCTCCTCCGAGTTCGATTAGATTGGAAGCTTGTGAAGTAAATGGATTGTCCATATTAGTTGGCTATATCTTAGATGGTAATATCAAGGGCTTTTTCATAGTATTATTGAGCATACCAATAGGATTGGGTCAATTATTTAGGCTATACATAGGGGAACAAAGAAGGTGTATTGTCCTTGTAGGTTAAGTGGACACACTTTCTTTGGTAAAAGTTCTTGTAGTTATCATAGTACACCAGGTCAGGACTCTTTGAAGGGATCAAATAGTAGGCCTTTAGGTTTAGCATATTTGGTTATTCAGATATTGGGTCAGAGCGGTCATTCAAGTCCAGTCTCTCCTTCTCAGATTGAGTTTGGCCATAAAAAGGTGTTTTATAGGTAATGAGTTTGACCATGTGGCCAAGGATTATCCTTGATGATTTTTTAGACCTACTCTTTCATTAATAATGAGAGATGGTGCACAAAGTGGTAGGGATGTGTCTTAGGATCTTGAAGAAGAGGTAGAGGCTCTCACAATGGTGGCGAAGGAGTTACTTAGTCCAAGAGTAGGTGTGGTTCATTCTATGTTATAATAGTTAGGCATCTGATGCTTTTATTAAAGGTTTCATCCTAGTTTTCTCTAGATTTACTTTCATATAATTTGACCATGGGTTGACTTTCTTATATTTATCGAAATATTTTACTTTTGGTTTTGATTTTACGTGTGATCCTCTGTCTTTGAATTTTTATGTTTCTACGCCACTAGGAGATTATTTAGTGGTGGATTAGGTGTACCATTCTTGTGTGGTTACCTTTGTGGGCCATGAAACTTAGGTAGACTTGGTTGCTTTAGATATGGTTGATTTTGACGTTATCTTGGGTATGGATTGGTTAGCTCCTTATCATACTATTTTGGACTATTATGCCAAGATTGTGACCTTAGCTCTGTTGGGTGTGCTGAGGTTATATTTTAAAGTTAGACTTAATTCTGGCTCGAAGGGTGTTATATCTATTCCACATGCTTGCTATATGATAAAGAGAGGGTTTTTGTTTTATTTAGCCTATTTTAATATACTAGTGTACCTCAATGCCTATTATGGATTCCATTTGAGTTGTTCATGAGTTTATGGATTTGTTTTCTATTGTTTTGCCTAGTATGCCTCTGAATCATGATACTATTTTTGCTATTGATGTGCAGCTAGGAACCAAGCCAATTTCTATCTATCCTTGTAGATAGCCCGAACTGAGTTGTAGAAGGAGTTGGAAAATTTGTTGAGTAAGGGGTTTATTAGTCCCAGTGTATCTCCTTGGGTGTGCATGTCTTGTTTGAAATAAAGAAGGATGGTTCTATATGTATGTGTATTGATTATAGGTAGTTTGTGATGGTTAAAAACAAGTATCCTCTTTCTTACATTGATGTCCTATTTGACCATCTTTAAGGCATTTGTGTTTTTTTCTAGATTGATTTGAGATCTGGGTACCATTAGTTAATGATTAGAGCATTGGATGTTTTAAAGATAACTTTTCAAACCTGATATAATTATGCTGAATTTTGGTCATGTCATTTGGGTTGACCAATGTCCCTCTAACATTCAGTGAATTGGTTAACTAGGTATGTCGATCGTAGCTCAACTTCTTTGTGATTGTATTTATAGATAACATCTTTGCTTATTCTAGTAGTGAGGCCAACCATGTGAATCTTTTGAGAATTGTGCTTCAGAGATTGCCTAATGAGATGTTATATGCTATATTTCCTTAGTATGATTTTTGGTTGGATTTTATCTCTTTCTTAGGTCATGTGGTGACTAAGGATGGTATTATGGTTGATTTAGCCAAGGCTGTGACAATTTATGACTGGGCTAGACCTTTTTATCCTACTGAGGTTTGGATTTCTGTTGGTTTACTGCGTAATTATCAATATTTTACAGAGGATTTCTTATCTATTGAAGCTCATTTGGCCGAATTGACTCAGAAAAAATAATTTTTTAGTGGTAGAAGGTGTGTGAGAAGAGCTTTGAAAAGCAAATGAGTTGATGTCTGTTGCTCATATCTTGACTTTGCATAAGAAAAGTGTGAGTTTTACCATATTTTGTGATGCTTTAGGTGTTGCTGTGGGTGCAGTGTTGATGCAGGAGAGAATTGTGATTGCTTATGTCTCTCTTTATTTGAAACATCATGAGAGAAATTACCCTACCTATATTTAGAGTTAGTAGTCGTAGTATTGTGTTGAAGTTGTTGTATCATTACTTGTATGGAGTGACTTATGATATTTTGTCAGACCATTTTATCAATCATAACTTCTACAGAGATCGAGATTTTAATATGAGGTAGTGGCACTGGCATGAGTTACTCATGGATTATAACTTCACTATTTTCTATCATCCGAGCTATACTGATATGATTGCAAATACCTTGAGTTGAAAGTCGACTAGTATAGGGTGTTCAGATCATCCCCCAACCAATGAGAGGTGTTTAAAATTGGAGGTTTAGACTTTAGCTAACCAAATGGTTAGGCTAGATATTTTGACATTCAGGCATATTTTAACCATTATTTATGCTAAATATTTCTTCATGGAGCAGATTCAAACTCACCAATTTGATAATGATTAGGATAAGGTGATAATTGGTGATGCTAAGGAAGCCTCTCTCTATTCTAATAGTGTAGTGAGGATTGGTAGCCGATTTTCTATGTAGAGAGTTGGTGTAACGCCCCGAGTCTGCACCCTTGAGTCACATGGTGCTTACAATCCCAAAAGACCACAAGCTAACCCATGACTGGTACCAAATGTGACCACTAAATAATAATACTAAAATAATATAGAAGTCAGGCTAAAATTCCATACGGTTCATAATCTGAATACTAAAATAAATACTAAATACTGACAGTAACACTGAAAAACTAAATATCTATTTAAAATAGTCTTGTCAGAATACATAGGTAACTGAAACTATTGTACATACTGCTTATGCAAGACTGTCCATATACATGTACACTATAACTGAGATCATACTGAAACTAAATACTGAGTTCTGATAATTGAGTAACTAAAATCTGAGTTGACTGATAAGTATATTACTGATAACTGAGTGACTGTTTCTGATAGTCCTATATTTGTAGAACTAAACTGAGTTCTATACTGAGTCTAAAACTAAAACTATAACTGTGGGAGTGTTAATCTAACGACATACCCTGATTATATACTGAGTTGGGTTTCAACCTGTGACCCTCGTTTGAAGGGCGTTAGCACCTTGCTAGGGGATACTAACACTGTTGGGTCAACCCTAATATGGAAGGAAGACTCATGAATCACATATACGGTTGTGTCAACCCTAGTATTGTAGGAGGACATCTTACCCTATGCAAGCCACGTAGTTCTGTAATGCAGGGATTGCTACTAAGGGTCAAACCCTTTGCTGATAGGAATGCCCCAATCCCTGGGTTTGCTCGGTGTTGAATCCTACTCCCATCTAAATAGACACTGGTCACTAGATTGCGCTAAGCTTGACTAAACTGACACTGATCGTGTTGACTGACTGAACTGGACTGAGTTGACTAATTTCTATTAATGAATGAGTACTACTATTCTTGACCCTTTTTACTGGATCTCTTCTATTTCTACTGCGACTTAGTAAACATCTAGAATTTGGGTTATAAATATCCCAAGGACTTGATAGCATAAAGGTAAAACATAGTACTTCTTGAAAGCATAGCAATAGATAATTGTTCACAATTTATTCACTGAAGCAATTTTCCTAACACTTGAAGGCCATAAACTTATACATGAATGAAAAAACATACTAATATATTATGATTACATTATTCAATTCACATGGACATTCTATCAAACACTTGGGGAGAAGTATTGTTATACTTAATAATGAACAACCCATAAACATCATGACTACAACTTAAACTTGCAATTTCAAGGATTGTAACATGGGAAATACATCAATCAACATACATTCTATCTTATGTTCATGAAACTCTTGACAAAGTCTTGAATTGAAACCCATTCAATAACACAAACATGAATACAACCCAATTTGCTCATGTAAATTCATAAATCAAAACCTTGTAGTTTAAAAAGAGTTCTTGAACTCCAAGGGTGGAAGGAGACACAAAGATGAACACCTATGATTCCTTGATTGTTGATTTCTGTGAAGATTGTAGTCAATTTCTTAGAACTTGGACTTGACTTGGAGAATCTAGGGCTTGTTCTTAAGAGGACTGAGTGAATAATGAATGTAATTTTCCATATTGGGTATTAAATTTTGTGTTATAGCTAAAATGGGTGAGAGAAAAAGGACTAAACTGCCCCTAGGCCTCTTTTCCCATATAAATAACCCTTGAGGCATGATCCCCCAAAATGGGAAATGGACCTCTCGTTGCTACTCCCAAAAATAGGGAATAGACCTCACATCGCGACACCCAGAAATGGGGAATAGACTTCTTGTCGAGATACTCAAAAATAGGGATTGGATGTCGCGTCGCGAGCTTATCGCAAGACCTTATTGTTTTGGACTTCAAAACTCACCCTTACGCTAGCTTGAAATTTTTGAAAATCACTCGATATGACCTATTAACATCACCTGATCATGAATAAATTGAATAATCATCAATCGAAGGATGGAAAGATCGAAAGTACCGTCATTGAAATATCGAGCCTAAGAGAAAACTAAGTGTCAATACTTAGCTAAATTTTTTTCTAAGTTTGGGACTTCTTTTGTCAAATTCTAGTGACACGGCGTGATAGCACCATATCATGCCAGGGGTCTAGTTTGGGAAATTTTCTCATGAGATTCAATTTTACACCCCTATTTAAGACCTTTAACATGAGATTCATCTATTGGAACCCAAAATAAACTAGTTTCTCTCAATTTTCTCTCAAGAACAAGCTAGGGTTCTAATTGGGGATTCAATTTCAAGAAACTCTTTTCATCAATCTTTGCTAAACCAAGAACTAAGGTATGCGTTGTGTTGATTTATGGATTCCTTTCATCCATAAATCTCAAGAACCCTGTTTCAAATTGCAAAGCGTGATATTTATGTTGTGGGTAAATTCTAACCATGTTTATATTGTGATATGATTCCCAAGTTGGAATATTTATGTGTTTATCATGAAACTGCATTATCAAGCGAGTGAAATACATAAATTAATTTATTTATAATAGGTCAAATTGATGATTAAGACTATGCCCTATAGGAGCATGCAAGGTGTTTGATAAAATGCCTAGGAAGATAGAAATTATGCATTATAGCTAAATTATGATCCAAAATGACTTCCATGTTATTCTTATGTATTGAAATTTGTTTTTTGGATTGCTCATGAGTTAGCCTTATTCATCATTGCTCATGACTTATTAGTTTCCTTCCATCGAGTCATCGAGGTACTTGTAGCCAAAAAATATAGTTGTGTGCCTAGAGTCAGTGACATGTTTCACAATATCCTTAGTAAAGCCATGATCTATAGAATTTAGTCAGTCATGTGACTCAAGAAATCTTAGTAATTTAGTAATCTCAGTACTATTCCATCAGTCAATGAAATTTAGTTCAGTAAGTCATGTTTAGTGTCCACTCAGATGGGAGTAGGAGTTAGCACTGAGTGAACCAAAGGATGAGAACTCACCTGTTATATTAGGGTGTGATTCTTAGAAGCAATCCTTGTATTCCAGAACTACATATCTAGTGTAGGTTGCGACATCAAAACCTGCTATATGAGGGTAGATGAGGTGGCTTAACCTGTTATATGAGGGTTCCCACTATTCTCACTAGAGTTACCTATTGTATAAGGATAACTCACAGATTGTCCTTACCACTGATGTGGAATTGATACCATTCAAATTGGGGTAATAGATTAGACCCCAACTCAGCCATAATGGCGTATGAGGGGCATGTTGGTTAGATAACTACTTCCCACAGTTTTAGTTGCAGAATTCAGGACTATCAGATATAGTTATTCAGTCTCGATATTAGAACTCAGATAGTTCTATAGAATTCAAGACTGTCAGATACGGCCAACTCAGAATAGTACGGAACTTAGCTACTTCCATTAGATTTAGGACTATCAGATACAGTCACTCATGTTATCAGTTATATTAGTCATCAGAGCTTAGTTATCAGTCAGGTTAGTTATCAGTAAACTCATGTTATCACGATCTCAGATATAGTTACTATATGTTTATGCATGTATTCTCATGTTATATTAGTCAATTAGCCAGTATTGTTCATACATATGAACCCAATACATTTAGCTTACCTCACATGAATACCGGTATATTCAAAGTACTAGCGCATTTGCGCTATGGTGTTTTATACTATAGGTTCCGAAGCATGAGCTCCAGAGCATTAGTAGATTCTAGATATCAACAGTCAGTTAGTATTGAGTCCTCATCCTTAGAGGACATGATTATTTCTTTATTATCTTATTAATTAATTTATTAGTTGGAATTAGTTGGGGATCTATCCCATCAATCCCTTTCTCAGATAGTTTAGTCAGTTATAGACTTTTCAGACTAGGGTGTTTAGACAGTTATTTCAGTGTTTTGGGTATTTTATACCCCATCCATATGTTATGATTTATCAGTTATCTTACAGATTTGAACCTTATGGCATTTTAGTTTATGTTTCCATATTTATATAGTATATCATACACTATACAGGTATAGATATCAGTTATGGGTATGCTTGTAGTCCTTTGGGGTCATGAGCACTGTGTAGTGTTCTGGGTACTAGATTCAAGGTGTTACACAACTAAAGCTCGTAAGCTACCTTTGCAAAATGAGTGAGAATTCAGTAAGGACCGACATATTTGGGACTGTGTTTCCCCTTTTTTCCAACCCTCTTCACTCCCTTCATAGGAGAGATTTTCAAATACACATAGCCACTAATCTCTAACTCGAGATCCTTTCTTTTCACATCTGCATATGATTTTTGTCGACTCTGAGCTGTCTTGAGCCTTTATGTGATCAACTAAACTTATTCTAAGGAATTAAATACCAAGTCAGACCCTGCAACTATAGCCTCAACCACTTCAAACCAACCAATGAGAGATCTACATATCCACTCATAGAGTGCCTCAAATAGAGCCATCTGAATGCTGGAATGATAATTATTATTATATGCAAACTCAATCAAGGGCAAGTGGTCATCCTAACTACCCTTAAAGTCAATGGAACACACCCTTAACAAATCTTTCAAAGTTTGAATTATCCTTTCTACTTGACCATCTGTCTGAGGGCGGAAGGCTTTACTGAGGTGAACTTAGGTACCAATATCCTTTTGGAATGCTTTCCAGAAATGAGAGGTAAACTAGGTATCTCTATCTAAGATAATGGATACTGGGTCTCCGTGTAACCTGAATAATTCTCTGAAATAGAGTTTGGCATAGTCCTGGCAGAATAGGAAGTATGAACTGGCAAGAAGTGAGTTGATTTGGTCATTCGATCTACAGTGACCAAAATAGAATCCTTCCAAAAACTTGAAAGCACCCAAACACACACTCAAGTGTATGTGGTCTTATCAAGTAGTAAAGTCTCTTCAAAGAAGCCCAAGTATTAATCTCTCAAGGAATTGTATTTGTCGCCAATCCAGTTCTAGTTTAACAAATTGAGAAAATTAAAAAAAAAATAATGTTTTAGAATTTTTAACACAAAATAAACAAGGATTTCGACTAGAACTTCCTCATAAGAGAGACTATTCTGAACATTTATACCCTCTATAGGGACTACAACTATTGGGTCACCAATGCATTTTGTTATCAAGGAGACATGAAACACTGGTGTACTGAAGCTATGTTTGAAGAAAACTCAAGCTCATAAGCTACTTTTGCAAAATGGATGAGAATTTTGTAAGGACCAATATATCTGGGACTGATTTTCCCCTTCTTATTGAATCTCTTCACTCCCTTCATGGGAGAGATTTTCAAATACACAAAACTACTAATATCAAATTTGAGATCCTTTCTCCTCACATCTGTATACAATTTCTGTTGACTCAGAGCTATCATGATCCTTTCCTTAATTAACTGGACTTTATCTAAGGCATCAAATACTAGGTAAGGCCCTACTACTATGGCCTCACCTACTTTAAAGCAACCAGAGAGGTGAAATCCCCGATTGTGCTTGGACGTTATGGCCTGAGATTTCGATAAGATGATGCAACATGAAGAATAGTGCATCATAGGAATCTTTGAAGAATTGAACCCAGTATTATTGTGGATTGAACCACAATGTGAATTACTTTAGATCTGGCTACATTCGATCGAAATGCCTGAAGGCATCTCACTTGAACTCCATGCGGATGTAGTGCTAGTGGCCAAGTTTCTAGAACAGCCATAAAAGTTCTTCTGGGAAGTCATTAGCCAGCTTAATGAACACATGGCAGAAGGGATACTCCAGGTGTACTCCGAACGGCTTCAGGATAGATCCACTATACTTTTGAAACACTTGAAACACATAGAAGGTTCTTATTTCTTGAAGAATGGATCGATCGAAAGGACCCATATAATAGTTGAACAGGTCTGGAGGGTAGTCTGCTAGACCAAAAGAAAGTATTCCTACCATGTTAAGAATGAGAATTTGACTGGCCTGGTGCTGGTTGCCTTTACCACTGCTGGATATCAGGTAGAGACCACCTGCAAAGATATCTCCTGAATCTTCATACACGTCTAAGGAGAAGAGGGTGTCCTTCATTGGTTCTTCTTCAAGCAAGAAGACCGATTCAAGATTGTCCTCTATGCTGAGATAGATTTCCGCATGATCAGCTATCTCTTCAAAGAAGTGGACGATGTCTTTTGACTTCTTAGCCTGAGGAATATTTCTGGCAAAGTGGCCCATCTTTTTGTAAATGAAGCAGCCATCATCTTTCTTCTTATTTTTGGTTGGGCTCCTGCGTCTGAAGTACCTGGTTTGCTGGGTGACCCTGCTTATGTTGTCGGGAGGCCTTGGTAGTTTGCACCTCCTAAATAGTAGTTGCCTTTTTTATGCTATCTTACGGTGAGGGCAGGATCAATTTGACTTGGGGACGATTTCATCTTTGCTACAAGCTCGATCGAGGGATGGATTGTGCTTAGCGATCTGCTTCAGCATGGTTTTCTTGGTGCATATGCTATCTAGTGCCGGAAGATGGCCTATTAGATGTATCTTATCTGTGTGATGGTTGTGGATTTGAACTTCTCCTCTTCAAATGTTGTTGCGTGGTTTTCTAGCATCTCTGGTACTGATGATACGAA
Organism: Capsicum annuum; assembly: GCF_002878395.1. NCBI lineage: Eukaryota > Viridiplantae > Streptophyta > Magnoliopsida > Solanales > Solanaceae > Capsicum > Capsicum annuum. The sequence goes on from NC_061118.1 coordinate 139,355,819, forward strand.
GGCCTACTTTAGGCTGGGTTCTCTGTCTAATTCAAAGTAGATCTTTTCCATCTTTTGGAAATGGATATCGATGACAGTTTTGTTGAACGATAGGCACTTCATTTTGAAGACCTATCGCCAGAGCTTTTCCTGTTTGTGTCCTACATCTCCGTAAAATACCTTATGCAAGATTCTGATGTTGAAGGCAAAGTCCTGGGATGTCAGATAGGTGTTTTTGTCAGAAATCCTAAGATCATTCCACCAATCCCTAAGTATGCCAGAGAATCTAGATGTGAATTCAAAGAGTATTATGTATCTCTCCTACTCAGCTAGATTCTTTGTCACCATCCAAGTATAGAAGTCCTGGATCCGCTGGGGCCAGGCTGAAATCTTTATGTCATTAAGAGTGAAGGTGTAGGTCTCGGTTCCCATGGTTTTTCTCACTGGTGTACCTGGATCTGGCCTTATTTCATGGATTGGATCGTCTGTTATCCTGTGTTGGTCGTCGACAACCTAGGAGACCTCTGGTTCCATAGAATGGTTCATGTATATTGGTGGATAGTCTTCTTCAGGAGATTTAATTAAGGATCCAAGAGTATCCTTACTATATTCACGTGAATCAACAGACTCTTCGTTGTCCTCCACAAACCTATCAGTTGGAAAGAAATCATTGATATTGGAGTATGCTTCTTCATCAGAGGAATCCTCTTCACTTGAAGCAGGATCAATGGAATCAGTTTCCTGGATCTACTCATTGCACCTTAGAGATTCTTCAACTGTATTAATGACTGCTATGTCTTGTGGATCCGGAATGGGTTCATTATCGATGTTTAAGCCATACAGATTTGGGATAAACTAGTCTAGATCAACATCTAGATCTCTATGGGATGGCAGTCACCTACGATTGAGAAGATCATCATTCAACAAGGCACTCCATTCTTTATCTTCATATGGCATTTCTGGTTTGTGGATTATTAGATTGTCATCTGGGAATGAGATTTCATGGTATGAGATCATCATGGACCCTTTTTTTTATGTCAGATTCCATCTTCCTCTTGGACTACTTCTGAGTTTCATCGGCATTTCTTTTGGTAGTGATGGCATCTTTTCTGTCCCATATATGCTTAGCAATGTCAAATTCCTTTTCTTCTTTGGAACTTGAGGACATTAGAATTTGGGATCTTTTAGTAGGAGTGGGAAAGAATGGGCTCATCTTTGGCGGAGAGTATGTGGGTGGAGACACTGGGAACAAGGCTGCTTTGGTAGTGAGATATGGGTTCTCTGGGCTAAAAACCACTGTCTCAGCTTCTGGATTTGTTCTTTCAGAGAAGCCATTTTTTCTGTTACTAGTTGAAGAAATGAGACATCAAAGTGCCCGATGGACATAGATCATTCTACATAGATTGGAGCCTGAGCTCCAACTAGCGGATAAGTCTGTCATGCTTACTGGAGGCTTGTTCTTCTCTCTTGTTCATTCCTTCAACTTTGCTAGCTAACTTATTCTGAGAGTGAGCAACATTCTTCACGGCTTGGTTGATACTGGATAGCATCCTATATTGGCACATAGCATTTTCGGGTTACTAGTTAAGTGTTGCTTTTGTGTCACTGAGGGGAATCTTTTATCCAGATAGAAGGATAATAGTTTAGGCTGGTATCTTTGGAGTATGTCTCATGTTATCTTTTTTGAACAATTTTTTTGGTTAGAAATCCTCAGAGTTACTGGTGACAGAGTGAGAATTATGAATAGTTTAACTATAGGCTATCTTTCTACGGAAGGATTAATTTGTGGTAGAGTGGGTGAGGTAGCTTATTAACATAGGTGGCATCTGCAATTCGATTTCCATGTATAGTGTCCGGAGAAAGGACATTTGTGCCACATAGTATATTTCACATCATGATCGAAATGGTGTATCCAATCATGCTCTTCCATACAGCTGTCTGTAGGCAAGCGTAGGAACTCTGGGTTGTCTATCAACCTTTGGCCGTCTAGTATTAAGATGTGATCGGAAGGTTGATACATGTGGATTGAGAACGTGGTTTTGTGAGGCTATTTTAGATGTGAGTGGTTGAAACTAATCATGATGGTGTTGTCACACTTTCGAGCAAAGGTTGGCTCTGTGGACTGGAGAGGTTGAGGATGATCTCTTAACCTTCACGAGTTCATATCTGGAGATCTTCCTTGGGATTCGTACACACTGAGTTGTTTTATTAGTGGCATCTATGTTTAGTAACAAGGCATCATCTTCACTTCGAAGGGATAGATCCATAGCATAACTCTGAACTCGTCAAGATAACTGGTAGTGGAGAGTTACATGGATGGCATCTCTAGCTTGTGGAGCTCCGACAATCTGGATTAGGTTCTTTAGCGCCTCTATCATATACGGATCAAAGAGGGACATGTAAAAGTTGGGGAATATAGTAACAAAGACTGTCCCGGCATTCAGTGTGATTTCTGAGGTTCTCAAGTTAGCATGTTGGTATTCGTCGTACCTAGTATCAAGGAGTGAAAGATGTGTCACTACAGGCTAGCTTTTTCTTTTGTTATATGACAACTCAATCCTAACAGCACCAAAGTGAATATAGGTTAAACCTTGGTTCCTCCACTATCTTGGAAAATCTCCCAACATTTGTAGAGTGATGAACTGTTCCTCCTGAGTTTAAAGAATAGGATGCTGGTCCATCTTGGAGGCAGCAACATATTCGTTAACTCCTCTTGTTCCTTGTTGAACAAGAGAACGAATTTGAGTACATGGGTTACATGCTTTCTTTGCAAAGGAAGAGTAAGGGTTTAAGAGAGGTAGATGTGTCGAGAATATCTTCTGTTCTGGTGGTAGCACATCTACTTCGTATTGATAATCAAACTTAGATGACATAGCTTTGGTAGGGGACATATTTACTGTAGCTAGAGAAATACAAGAGCTAGACCTACTCATAGAGGAAGACATCTTTTTATCTTTTCAGGACTATAAAAACTCATTGTATTTGTTCAAAGTTCTAAGGGAAACACTCAATCAAAATCTTTTTATATTTTTATGGACTGACTCTATATTGGTTGTAAGGATCTAAGAGCAAGACATGTTTATCTTAATCACTTGAAACAATCCCATGAAGATCCTGTTGAGGAATATTTAAATTCCCTAATATCCTGTAGAACATCATCCCAGTGAAAGAAGAAGATCAGCAATACACTCAGTCAATGTTTCCGGCAAACTTGATGATCTTAAACTTTGATCTGGAGGCGATTCTTCCCGCAGAGGCCGATCAGGCTGCAAGCGTGATTACCACTAATCATGTCGATCTAGATGAATTACCCTAATTCTCAAGACGTCAGGAAAGGCACAAATGGTACATGCAGTACAGGTGGGCCAGAAAGTAGAAACCACCGGATAAAGAGCAGATATCCAGTGGCAACATCACATCCCCCAGAAAGAAAGATCCTGGCAAGGTTAAGTGTTTTATCTGTCATAGAAAAGGATACTTTGCAAATACGTGTCCTAAGTCCATGAAGGAAAAAAGGGAGGATCAATCCTCAGAAAGAAAGATGGAAGCTGGAAAGTTCCCAATCGAAGATAAAGCTCTTCATGATCCATAAAGCATTCCTAAATCCACTGGTAACATGGAAGTAGGAATGTTCAAGGACTAACCGTCCCTCTTAATTGATAGCCAACCTCAACCCCTTAATATCTATGAATATTTGGAGAAGGTATTGTCACTCATTAGCGAAGCCGAATTCAATCGGTTGGCAAAACTTATGTAAGAGATCAACATGCTCCCAAAGAAATCAACATGATCTCTGAGCTGGAAACACCCTATGTCAAGCTCAAGATATATCCACCAGGATGGGTCAAGCTCCTTCAATTCATCACCTCCATGGACACTGGTGCAGCTGCCTTAATACTAAATCTTAACATCATCCCCGATGATCACTGGGTTCCTTACTTCATAATATTTCGCACAACATCAAAAGAAGGAGTCCTCATAACAAAGATGATCATAAGACATCCAGTCATGATTGAATTCTTCCAGGGCATACTCTACAGGACAAATCTCCTCGGCTCCAATACACCGAGAAAGGATTTGGTTATTGTTTTTTACACCTACAAAAAGCTGAAGAACTGCCTTATCATTCTGACGGAAGGTATAACCTTTATAGGCTGATTTAGGCTATAATCCATCATACCAAGACTATTTCAGATTATTGACTAAGATCTAGTAAAGAAGATGGAGAAGCATCTTATAGAAAAATCCTATGCTGAATGCCACTAAGAGTTCCTTAAGAAGACCAAACACCCTCTGTGGCTCAATCGAGAATTCTTCGACACACTCTCATTCAAGAAGAGTGAAAATATTAACCCCACAAAGTCAAATCATTTTGATCTAAATCCCAAAGATCTACAGCTTTCAAAGAAGGAATATGTTGAACTTCTAGAGCTTGAGATTACCGAGCCATCAGATTCCCAGTGGGCTTGTGAAGCATTCTATGTCAACAAGCATGCTGAGCAGACAAGGGGAAAGCACCGTCTAGTCATAAATTACCAACCCCTAAACCACTTTCTTCTAGACGATAAATTTACCATTCTAAACAAGCTGACCCTGTTCTCACACCTAGCAAAAGCCACCCATTTTTTCAAATTTGACCTCAAATCTAGATTCTGGCAGCTAGGCATACTCCCAGAAGATAGAGTAAAAATGGCTTTCTGTATACCTGATCACCACTGTCAATGGAAGGTTATGTCTTTTAGGCTCAAACCTGCCCCGTCACTCTTCTAAAAGGCCATGATAAAAATAGTCCAACCCATCCCACATACATCATTAGTCTACATCAATGACATGCTGCTCTTCAGTAACACCTTGGAGGAACACCTGGACCTCTTCTGTTAGTTCAATGACCTGCTAAAAAGCATGGAATTATGCTCTAGGCAAAGAGGATGTAACTAGTAAAAGCTGAAATTGATTTCTTAGGGATTCAATTTGCCCATGGGTCTTACAATCCATCACCGCATATATGCCAAGGACTGCTTAAGTTTCCAAGCACCAACTTTTCAGTGAAAGAGCTTCAATAATTTATTGGTGTAATTAATTATGTGAGGGACTTCATCCTTGATGTCTCCACATACATCTCCCCACTCATGAAGGTGCTCAAGAAGAATGCTCCAACCTGGGGAAAAGAGAAGGATGATGCAGTCCAAAAAATAAAATGAATATCCAGCAAGGTCAGGACACTCCATATCCCGTCAGAAGTCCATTTAATATTATAGACCGACACCTGCAATGACTATTGGAGTACAGTTCTCCTAGAATAAAAATACGGCTAGCAAAAGATATATGGACAGGTAAGTGGAAGGTTTGAAGAGGGAGCACAACATTATCATTCCACATTAAAAGAAATTCTTTTTTTGAAGAACGGAATTAAGAAGTTTAACTTCCTCCTTATTCACACTGAATTTCAGATCAAGATGGATATACGGGATTTTCCCAAAATGGTCCAGCTGAATCCAAAGAACATTCCAAATCCACAAATTCTCCCATGGTCTGAATGGTTTTCTCCCTGGAAGTTCAAAGTCAAACATATCAAGGGAAAGGAGAACATCCTGGCGGATTTCCTATCTAGGCCAGAGGAATTTTCTACCAAGTTCTATTTGATAAAAGAGAAAAATAAAGCAATGCCGGCCATCAAACTTATGCACCCACTCATCAAACACAGCATAGGTTGGTGGATGAAAAAGAATAAGCGACCTCACCGCCGCCAGTTCCATCCAACACCAACTTCTGAGAGATGACGTTAGATGACATGTGCACGAAATTACCTTCTCCAGCGGGTTACCCTTTCCAGTGGGTTACCCTCTTTAGTGGGTTACCCTTTCCAGTGGGTTACCCTTATTTCCAAGGAAACCCTCCTCTGTGGGTTACCCTTTCAGATGGGTTTCTTCAAGCTACTGACTCAGCTACGTCAAATACAATGAGCTTATCCACCTGCTTGGAAGATGCCTGTGAAGCTGCTGATGCACCTGCTTGTAAGCTGCTGACTCACCTACTTGCACATGTTATCACATGCCAAAAACATAGAGTGTTTTGTTTTTATTCCCCCCCCCCCCAACATGTTAGTAGGGCCTAGTGAGAATAAAGATAAGGCCTATCCAGTCATAAAAGATAATGCTTAGCCCTTCTAAAAGGATAAGACTTATCCTTATTAATGGATAATGCCTATCCTTTAGCTGTTTGGATAGGAATCATAATATTTTATTTCAAGTTTATTCGTAGCTTAGCTTAGCTAGTAAGCTTTCTTCCTATAAAAAAGGAATCCTAGGCCTTTAGGTTAGAGGTATTATTTTCTCCACCTATCCTTCACTCTACTGAAAAACCTCTTATATAGTTTCTCTATATCAATAAAATGTTTGTTGGCTTAACTCTCTTGCTCTTGCTTTCTCTCTTCCAAAAGTACGGGTACTTCGATCCTGTAGGTCAGAGTAGGGGGTAAGGAAACACTACGGCAAAGTGATAGCTTGTTGCAACGGTAACAGTGGCACCCCGAAGTTACTTCCATGTTTCTGTAATGAAATTGGCTTTGTCCATGCAATGTAGATTCCTAAGTACTTTCCATGAATAACGAAGTTGGATTTTTCCACAAGACGTAGATGTCTAAGCCTTTTACATGTATATGACGCTAAATTCGCTTAGTCCATTCCATAGATTTACAAAAATATTCCACATCTGTGAAAGAACGCGTAGATCTGGGGTCTGCCTTACTCCATATGTTGTTCTGCATCCATTTTAAGGGAAATAGGCCAGGGAGAGCCACCATAAGATTCGTTTTAGGAAAATATCAAACAATCTTGTACTAAGGAGACAAAGGATCTCGTATCTTCTAAGACTGGCAAAGTCAAGCCATCCCTCTTCTGGGTTGTGAAGGCTTTGTTGCTGAGGAAAACTATCCTTGATGTGTAGCTTGCAGTTCTTAAGCCATGCCATCATACTAAGGGTTATGAAGGCTTTTTTACTAAAATAAAACCATCTATACAGATTTGGAGCTTAGTTGCAAGAAAGTTCTGGCATGTAGATTAAAAGCATTGATTTTGCCGCCTATCTGGACGTGAATCGTCTGTCATGTTGGAAAGGTTACTCTCCGTGTCTATGGTGTCGACGAAGCTTTGACTTGTGATGGTATACTGCCTACAACGTATTGAAACTTGTTGGAAAGTTAGGCTCTGTGTCTGTGGTGTTTGATGAAAGTGTTAATTTCATATGGCATGCCACCAACAGAGTCGTGTAACTGCCTTACATGTTGGAAAGTTTGGGGTTTGTTGCCTAGCCTCTGGCCTATCTCATCGGCAACCTTCCATTCCCCTGCCTCCCCTTCTATTTAGTATTAGGGCCATTCCCACTCCCAGAGGATAGGAGAAAGTAGGAGTTTGCATCCACCTCTACTGATTGCAACCACGTGAGCCAGCATTACATTTTTATTTTCTTTTTTTTATACTTTTCCCTTTTACTTAATTTATGGTTTTCATTTGCAAATCAGAGTCAGTGTTTACAAACTTCTAAAGTCTGTGTCTTGTACATAATCAAGCCATATTTTTTTCCTTAGATTTTAGAACAAATATTTTTTTTGATTTGTCCTTACATCCTTAGCACAATTATAGAGTCAGTCCAAAAAATTACAAAAAGATTTTGATTTTATTGAGTCTTGTCCATAGAACTTTATAAAAAATACATCGAGTCTTTGTTGTCCAAAAAAGTACAAAAATAAGTCTACTATAGTGTCCCTGTCCAGTTCATGTAATCCTTCTGTCAAGATAAACATGGTTACCACTTCTAGGGATACGTTGACATGTAAACATGACTATATATATATGAAATAGAGGTGTTTCATCGCAACAAAAGATGTGTACCACACCTTTAAAAAATCCCTATTCAGCTGTTGCGAAGAAGGTGTGCAATCCCAGGATTATAATTCACTCCATGGTCTGACAAAAGATGCAAGGAGTGAAGGAATATGTTACTGCAACACCACTTGTTCAACACCCTATTCTGGTAACTCGAGAAATACAATTCATATCACTACACATTCCAGAGGACTTTCTGAAGAAATGGGAAAGTCTTGGATTTACTTATCTCCATATTGGTGTTGTGTGAATTGGGATGGCATATCAGGGAAGAAAAGGACGACCAGTTATGGTGCATCTTTCTCTTCTTGATACTAGATTCAATAAGTACCAATATGAGAACTTGAGTACATCGGAGATAATTCTGGATGATGATGGTACAGTCTTTATCACCATGTTCCTTGACTTCAACATACCGTTAGCTGATACATAAGAAATAAAGGCGTTGAAGATCTAGGTCCAGATTCTCGATGCTCAATAGGACAGAGATACCAGTTAGGAAAATCTCCACTATCTGATTTCCTGGCGAGTTCAGAACTATGACATGAACCTACTTCCTTCAAGTGGAAAGAACTCTCTGTTCTTGACCATTGATGCAACTGATCAAACCACAGAGAGTACCAAAATCCCAAGAAACATATCTAGGGATGAACTGGTTAGCATTATCCCAGCCTTATGGGCCACTAAATATGAGAAGTTGAGAGCTCATCCTTAACCTCTTATCCCGACTGATGATTCCGACCACCACTATCTCAAAAAGCTACCCAAAACCACTTTCTACATCCCCATGTACAACCCAAATAATGATTTTTTTGATGTACCAGACCCGGATACCATCCTCAAGTTGCTTACTGGCCATATAAAACCACATGATTGGATAATGAACTTCTATAATGGGGGTCATAGTCTGATGTGGTGTAAATGCCCTTTTTCAGGAAATAATCCATGAAAAATAATTGTGACTGTCAAATCTATAGAAGAAAGGTTGTTGAGGCTACTCAACTTGAGATTCTTAGGACACCTCTCTCTACATCCAGTCATACAGATGCTTAACTATCAAACCATCAAATTTAAAAGAAAAACCAGATCCAAGCTCTAATATCGCCATATGTTACCCGATCAGAGACTGCTTCAGTTTCCCCTCAATAAGCCATTCTTATCAGAGCTCTGGAAAATAGACTATAAACTATACAGTCGATAAATTCCTAATTGGATCCTCAACCTAAATCTTTTTGACCAACAACTGTAGGAAATGGCCTCATTGGAAGAGCAGATCCATCGCCTTAAATACGATCATGCCAAACTCCAAAATTCCTAATAAACAATCGTATTTCACAAAACATATCCTTTACTAGGTCTAGTCCAGCCCTTTTCTTCCATCCCAACTTGTCCATCCATTCCAGCATTGTTTTCTTAACTCCCAAAGATGAAAAGGTGGAGTTCGACATCGCTATGTTTGATGGGAGAGGAAGGATGCCATGGAAGATCAAATAGAGTATGGCTATGCCATATAGTAAATAGTCAGAGTTGGTATTGTATTCCCACATGACCATTCTACACTTGAATTAGGCTAGCCTTCTTTGCGTTGTTCATCCATGTGATTTACTTCCACTCTGGAAGATAATCATCCAAGGAGAGATGCCATGACACCAAGGGTCAAGAAGATAAAGTATTCTGGCCGAGTCACGTATGATACAGATAAGATGGTGTCAACACATGCCTCTATCAGCTATGGTGCAATTATTATAGTCTCATCTGATGATCTGAAGATCCAAAGAATAGATATGGAATATGATCCATAAGAGGTTCCTTCTATCCAGAGAGCATTACCAAACTGTGATCTAAAAGAATAAATATAAGATGACAATGACAATGATGTTAATCCAGAACACATGATGATCACAAGCTATGTACGAGATTCCACCTGTCCAAATGATCTCTTGTAGATCCCCAATAAGGAATCCTATAACGGTAAACAGGTCTATCTGATGAAGTGTCTTCTCAAAAGTAATGACAAAATCAGTAAATTGATCCACCTCAACCCAGTTTATGCTATAGTTGTTGTTTAAAGGATAATGGGCTTATAGAACAAGAGTCATCATATCATACAAGATCACATCCTTCCGAGAAGCACAAGGAAAATTCATTCGGCAACCTCATGTTGGATGAATGTTCTCAATCTTTCCACCCTGATGATATGCATATGGATCCCACTATAAATTTAGAAGGGTCTCTCAAGCTATTAAGATGTAAAGCAAGGCACAAGAGATATATGTAGTTCAGATAGGCTAGAAAGAAGAAACTGCCAAACAAAGTATTTCTGATCAACAAAGGTGACAAATTCTCCAAGAAGACAAATCCGAGAAAGCACGAATGCTCCATTGGCCATGAAAAAGGACACCTTGTAAAAGAATGTCCCAAGCCCAGAAAGGTTAAGAGAGAATTACAAGCCTCGATGAATACCATGGATTGTTATAAAGATCTTGATGATCCTCATCCAGCTGCAGAAGAAATTTCAAGATTTGCATTTAAAGTTAAGAAGGAAATATCTGAGGAAATCTTCATCAGTGGCCAATCACCATTTTTTGTTTGTAGACAGTCATGTGGTCCTTCTGGTGATTTTTATGCTGATGAACATATCATGAACGATAAAGATGCTTTGCAACAATCAATCCAATTGCTTGAGGAGGAATGTCCATCTATGTCAGAGAAATGCTCCAGCAAACCAGCAGTCTCTCAACCAGTCTTTTAACAATTCCATCCAACAAGTGATCCTGTCCCAAAAAAGAGGCGTGAAACAACAACAGAGGAAGATAAAACCATTATTATAACTCTATCCCTGCCTCAGGACTTCAGAACAATGAAGAATCTAGCTGAAGAAGATCAACACATGATACGGTTAGATTGCACATCCAGAATCCTATTGAATGCCTTCTGCAAAGATGCAAGCTATTCCAGCCAGGAAATCCTCCAAGCGTTGCACGGTCTATGTAAGAAGAGATCTATACTTAATCAGATTATTGGGAACTACTGAGTTCTTAATTCTTATTACGGCAGAAACAATCTTGTTATGAAGTCTGATTGCCCCTGTTCAAGTCTCCAGATGGGATCTCGGTGAAAGCTACTGTTCAGGAGATTAAAACTACCCAAGCCATCATACGACAATCCTAAGGTAGTAAGGCAAACCAAGTATTTCAGATGAAGGAGCCTAGTAGATTGCCATAATAATAATAATGGTTGCTTCATCTACAGAATGCCTGGTCACTTTATGAAAGACTGTCCTCAACTAAAGTAGTCGAAAGACATTGTCCACCTCTTAGAATAGATAGCTAATCATGTTGGAATCTATCTCCACAAAGAGAACGACCTTGAATCGTCTTCTCGCTAAAAGAAGAATCAACAAAGGATGGCATTTTCCCAGTATATGTTCATTTAGGAGATATCTATGCTAGTGATCTAAACCTAATATCCATCATTGGAGAAGACACCCAGACATCGGCCACTCAGTCTATCATGCTCAACACATCAGGAATATGATCTTCTGGGCTAACAGATTGCTCTCTAGATCTGTTCAAGAGATATGTTGATCCTTCAAATCCATCTATCCTCTAAGAAATCCAAGCTTTCAACAAGTTTCAAGTATTCAAACAGCATAACAAATCCTTCTTGAAGCTATTTAGAGAATATTCGGGATACTTTTTCTGCTCTGTGTTCATCATACTAGCTGATGACTATCAGCAAGAACTTTCATAGTTGTTCTGGTTCATCCATCACCAGTACTATACTATCATGGAGTTTAAGTGTTATTCCTTCAGGCATCATGATCGAATCCAACCAACTCTAAAGAAATTCATGCTATACTGGATTCAATGCTCCAAAGATTCCTGTGATGCAACGGTATTCATGTTGTATCACCTGTAGGAATCACAAGACATAAAGTCCAAACTATGTCAGAAAGTTCACTACTATAGAAATTCTTCGATGTTGTTCTCTCAATTAAAGATGGAGGTTGTGAAGAACAAGGCTTCACTCCCAACAAAATAGATGCATTCCTATTCAGCTGTTGCGAAAAAGGTACCACAGATGCATTCTTATTCCAAACATCTATTACCATCACAATAATACATGTGCACCACACTTTTATAAAACCCATATTCATCTATTGTGAAGAATGTATGCAATCGCAGGATGATGATTCACTCTATGGTCCAACAAAAGATGCAAGGAGTAAAGGAATATGTTGCTGCAACACCACTTGTTCAACATTCTTTTTTGGTAACTTGAGAAGTACAATTCATATCACTACAAATGCCAGAGAACATTCTGCAGTAACGGGAAAGTCTTGTATTTACTCATCTCTATATTGGTATTGTACGAATTGGGTTGACATATCACGGGAGAAAATTCCAGCCTGTTGTGGCATATCTTTCTCCTGTTGAAATAAGATTCAATAAGTACCAACATGTGAAATTGAGTACATCAGAGATGATTCTTGATGGTGATGACAAAATCTTTATCACCAAGTTCCCTGACTTTAACATACTATTAGTTGAACCACAATAAATAAAGGCATTAAAGATCCAGGTCCAAATTCTCGATGCTCAGTAGGACAGATATGCTGGTCAGGCAAATCTCTATTATCAGATAGCCTGGAGAGTTCAGAACCATGACCTGAACCTACTTCCTTCAAGTGGTAAGAACTCTCTGTTCTTGACCATTGATGTAACTGATCAAACCACAAAGTATAACAAAATCCCGAGAAACATATCTAAGGATAAACTTGTCAGGATTATCCAAGCCATATGGGTCACTAAATATGAGAAGTTGAGAGTTCATCCTTAACCTCTCATACCCACTGATGATTTCAACCACCACTATCTCAAAAGGCCACCTAAAACAACCTTCTACATCCCCATGTACAACCTAAATAATGATCTTTTGAATGTAAAGGGCCCAAAAACCATTCTCAAGTTCCTTACTGGCTATATAAGATAGCATGATTGGATAAAAAACTTCAATCATGAAGGTCATAGTCTGATTTGGTGTAAATGCCCTTTCTCAGTACATTACCCATAGAAGACTTATTGTGACTGTCAAATCTGCAAAAGAAAGGCTGCTGCGACTAATAAACCTGAGATTCTTATGAAGCCTCTCTCTCTATCCAGTCATACAGATGGTTATCTGTCAATCCATCATTCTAAAAAGGATAACCAGATCTAAGCTATAATATCTCCATATGTTATACGATCAGTGATTGGTTCAGTTGCCCCTCAACACACCATTCTTATCAGATTACTATATTTTCTTGACTATCAATAAAAGGAAATGGCCCCGCTGGAAGAACAGATCTATCTCTTGAAATATGATCACGCCAAAATCTAAAACGCACAAGAAAAGATCATATTTCCCAAAACATATCCTTCTTAAGGAATAGTCCAGCCCTTTTTCACTGCCCCACCTCATCCATCCATACCAATATTATTTTCTCCAGCTTTCAAAGATAAACAGGATATGTTCGACATTACTAAGTTTGTATGGAAGAGGAAGGATGCCATGGTAGCTCAATGGAAATATGAATGTACCATATAGCAAAATGCTAGAGTTGGTACTGTATTCCCACATGGCCATTGTAAACTAGAATTAGGCCAACCATTTATGATTTGTTCATCCATGACATTCACTATAACATTAGAAGATGAATAGACGTAGAGAGATACCATGACTCTAAGGGTCGAGAAGATAAAGTATTTTGGTTGTGTTCCATATGATATTGATAAGATAGTATCCACGCATGCACCCATCGCCCATGGTCCAGTTGCTGCAGTATTAGCTGATGATCATGAGATCTAGATATCCAGTATTATCCATCAGAGGTTTCTTCTATCTGGAGAGCATCACCAAACTATGATCTAAAAGAACGACTGCAGGACGAGAACAAAAATGATTTTGATCTAGCACACGTGATGATCACAAGCTGTGTATGAGATTCCACCACTCCAAATGCTCTCTTACAGATCCCTAATGAGGAATCCCACAATGGGGAATAGGTCTCTTTAAAGAAGTGTCTTGTTAAAAGAAATGACAAAACTATTGAGTTAATCCGCCTCAATCTAGTCGATGCTAATGTTGTTGTTCCAAATGATGATGGGCTTATACAATAAGAGTCATAAAATAATACAAGCTCCCATCCTTCCGAGAAGCACAAAGAAACTTTATACGACAACCTCATATCAGATGAATGTTCCTAATCTCTCTACTCTGATGATATATATGTCGATCCAGTTCTAATGCTAGAAGGGTCTCATCAGCTATCAAGGTGTCAGGTGAAGCACAGGAGATACATGCAGTTTAGAAGGGCCAGAAATAGGAAACTACCGAACAAGGAGTTGCTGACTGACAAAGGTAACAAATTCTCTAAGAAAACAAATTCGGGAAAACACGAATGCTTTATCTGCCATGACAAAGGACACCTTGCAAGAGAATGTCCCAAGTCCATAGAGGTGAAGAGAGAAGTTCCAGCCTTAATAAATGCAATGGAATGTGATAAAGATCTTGATGATTCTCATCCCACTTTAGAAGAAATTCCCAGATCTGCATTCAATGCAAAGAAGGAAATATCCGAGGACATCTTCATTAGTGGCAAATCGCCATATTTCATTAGTAAACAATCATCTTGTCCTATTAGTGACTTTTATGCTGATGAATATATCAAAAATGATAAAGATGCTTTGCAGCAATCAACCCAATTGCCTGAGGAGGATTGTCCATCTATACACACACCGCCAGTACTATACTACTGTGGAGTTTAAGTGTTATGCCTTCAGTCATCATGATCGTATCTAATCAAATCCAAAAAGAATAATGCTATACTAGATTCGATGCTACAAAGATTCCTGCAATGCAACGGTCTTCACGTTGTATCACCTGATAGGAATCATAGGCCATGAAGTCCAAGACAAGTCAAAAATATTACCACTCTAGAAATATTCTGATGTAATGCTGTATATTAAAGATGAATGTTGTGAAGAACAATACTTCACACTCCAGCAAACCAAATGCATTCCAAGGGACTACACCAAGAATAAAAAATCTATACTTGGATGAAGTCCGAAAAACAACCAAAGGATATTAGCCACCATAACAATTCAAAACTTATGAAGCCATAATTATATGGATGAAGGATCAAACACAAGAATGTAGAGATACATCCAAAAGAAAAAGTTACTTCACTAGATCAATGAAGATATGCTTGGAAGGACAAGAATGCCTCAGGTAGAAGCACGGATTAGATTGGTGGATGGAAGAAGGATATGCGACCTCGCCGCTAGTAGCTCCATCCAACATCGATGCCTAAGAGCTGACGTCATATAATATGTGCAAGAAAGTTACCATCTCCAGTAGGTTACCATTTCCAGGAGGTAACCCTCTCCAGTGGGTTACCCTTTCCAGTGGGTTACAATTCTCTCCAAGGAAACCCTGTCAGATTGGTTACCCTCATCTCCAAGGAAACTCTCTTTAGTGCATTACCCTTTCAGATGGGTCTAATAAAGATGCTTTGCAGCAATCAATCCAATTGCCTGAGGAGGATTGTCTATCCATACACACGCCGCCAGTACTATACTACGGTGGAGTTTAAGTGTTATGCCTTCAGTCATCATGATCGTATCTAATCAACTCCAAAAAGAATAATGATATACTAGATTCGATGCTACAAAGATTCCTGCAATGCAACGGTCTTCATGTTGTATCACCTGATAGGAATCATAGGCCATGAAGTCCAAGACAAGTCAAAAGTATCACCACTCTAGAAATTTTGTGATCTAATGCTCTATATTAAAGATGAATATTGTGAAGAACAATACTTCACACTCCAACAAACCAAATGCATTCCAAGGGACTACACCAAGGATCATCTGCACTTGGATGAAGTCCAAAAAATAACCAAAGGATATTAGCCACCATAACAATTCAAAACTTATGAAGGCATAAGCATATGGATGAAGGATCAAACACAAGAATATAGAGATACATCTAAAAGAAAAAGTTACTTCACTAGATCGATGAAGATATGCTTGGAAGGACAAGAATGCCTCAGGTAAAAGCACGAATTAGATTGGTGGATGGAAGAAGGATATGCGACCTCGCCGCCGGTAGCTCTATCCAACATCGATGCCTAAAAGCTTATGTCATATAACATGTGCAAGAAAGTTACCATCTCCAGTAGGTTACCCTTTCCAGGAGGTAACCCTCTCCAGTGGGTTACTCTTTCTAGTGGGTTACCATTCTCTCCAAGGAAACCCTATCATTAGGTTACCCTTATCTCCAAGGAAACTCTCTTTAGTACATTACCCTTTTAGATGGGTCTAATAAATATACTAACTCAGCTATTTTAAAGATAAGGAGCTTACCTACCTTCTTGTAAGATTCCTGTGAAGTTGTAGATGCACCTATTTGTAAGTTGCCGACTCACCTGCTTGCACAAACTGTCACGTGCCAATAACATAGTGTTTTTTGTTTTTATTTGGCTCCCCACATATTAGAAGGGCCCAGTGTGAATAAATATAAGTTCTATCCAATCATAAAAGATAATGATTATCGCTTCTAAAAGGATAAGACTTATCCTTATTAATGAATAATATCTATCCATTAGTTGTTAGGATAGGAATTATAATATTTAATTTCAAGTTGATCCATATCTTAGCTTTGCTGGTAAGCTTTCTTCCTTTATAAAATGAAGCCTAGGCCTTTAGGTTAGAGGTATCATTTGCTCCAGCTATCATTTGCTCTACCTAAAATCCTCCTGTATAGTTTCTCTCTGCTATCAATAAAAATGTTTATTGTCTAAAATCTCTTGATTTTTCTTTCTCTCTTCCAAATGGATGGGTACTTCGTTCCTCTAGGTCAGAGTAAGGGGTAAGTAAATATTATGGCGAAGTGATAGCTTGTTGCGATGGCAACAATGGAACCTTGAAGTTACTTTCCTTGTTTATGAAATTAAATAAGCTTTGTCCACGCGACGTAGATCCCTAAGTACTTTCCCTAAATAATAAAGTTAGATTTGTCCACACGAAGTAGATTTCTATGTCCTTTCCATGTATATGAAACAAAATTGGTTTAGTCTATGCCATAGCTTTCTGAAAAGATTCAATATTTGTGAAAGAACACGCAGATCTGGGATCTGCCTTAGTAGACATATTGTTCTACATCAATTTTGAGGGCAACATACTAGGGAGAGGTATCGTAAGACCCATTTTAGGAAATTACAGAACAATCTTGTACTAAGGAGACAAGGAATCTTATGTATTCTAAGACTGTCAAAGTCAAGCCATCCCTCTTTTAGGTTGTGAAGGCTTTATTTCCAAGGGAAATAGTCCTTGATGTGTAGCTTGCAGTTTTGAAGCCATGCCATCCTTTTAAGGGTTGTGAAGGTTTTTTAGTTAAAAGCAAACCTTCTATACGGATGCGTAGCTCAGTCGTAAGAAATTTGTGGTGTCTAGAATAAAAGCTTTGATTTCATACGTCAATCAACCTATATGGATGTGAATAACCTGTTATGTTAAAAAGGTTAGTCTCTGTGTCTGTCGAGTCGACGAAAGCTTTGACTTGTTAAGGTATACCACCTTTATAGTGTTTAAACCAGTTGGAATGTTAGGAAATGTGTTTGTGTTGTTTGATGTAAGCTTCAATTTTGTATGGAGTGCCACCTACATGTTTGTAAAACCACCTTTTATGTTGGAATGTTTGGGTTCTGTTGCCTAGCCACCGGTCGGTCTCACCGGCAGCCTTTTGTGCCTCCCTGCTTCCCCATTTATAACGTACCATAATGAAAAAAGACAGAGTTGGTACTATATTCCCACATGGCCATTATACATTGGAATAAGGCCAACCATCTCTGTTTTGTTCATCCATGAGATTCACTACTACATTAGAAGATGAACAGACGTGGAGAAATACCATGACACCAAGGGTCGAGAAGATAAAGTATTTTAGCTGGGTTCCGTATGATACTAATAAGATGGTATCCATGCATGCTCCCATCGGCCATGGTCCAGTTGTTGCAGTCTCAGATGAAGATCCTTTGATCCAAAGAACAGTATGCAATATGATCCATCAGAGGTTTCTTCTATCCAGAGAGCATCAACAAACTATGATCTGAAAGAACGACTGTAAGAAGACATCAAAATGATGTTGACCTATCATACATGATGATCACAAGATGTGTATAAGATTCTACCACTCCAGAAGATCTCTTGTAGATTCCTGAAGAGGAATCCCATAACGACGAACAGGTCTCGCTGAAAAAGTTTCTTCTAAAAAAAAACGACAAAATTTCTGAATTGATCCACCTCAATCCAGTCAATGCTATTGTTGTTATTTCAAAGGATGATGGGCTTATACAACAAGAGCCATCCCACCATACAAGCTCCCATCCTTCCAAGAAGCACAAGGAAATTTTACTCAGCAACCTCATGTAGGATGAATGTTTCAAATTTTTGCACTCTGATGATATGCATATGGATCCAGCTTTGAAGCTAGAAGGGTCTACTCAACTATAAAGGCATCAGGCAAGGCATAGGAGAAATATGCAGTTCAGATGGGCCAAAAATAAGAAACCGCCGGACAAAGAGTTACCGACCAACAAAGGCAACAAATTCTCTAAGAAGACAAATCTAGGAAAACATGAATACTTTATCTGCCAGGACAAAGGACACCTTGTAAAAGAATGTCCCAAATCCAAAAAGGTAATGAGAGAAGTTCCAACCTCGGTGAATGCCATGGATTATCATAAAGATCTTAATGATCCTAATCCAGCTGTAGTATAAATTCCTAGATTTCATTTAATGCAAAGCAGGAAATATCTGAGGACATCTTCATAAGTGGTCAATCGCAACCTTTCATTTGTAAACAGTTATCTAGTCCTACTGGTGAATTCTATGCTGATGAACGTATCAAAAATGATAAAGATGCTTTCCATCAATCAATCCAATTACCTGAGAAGGAATGTCCATCTATGTCATAGAACTCTCCAGCAAACCAGCGGCCTCTCAACCAGTCTCTGAGCAATTTCAGCTGATGAGTGATCAAGTCCCAGAAAAGAGGCAAGAACCAACAACTAAGCTGGAGAAAACCATTGCTACAACTCTATCCCTGCCTCAAGACTTTAGAACAATGAAGAATCTAGCTGAAAGAGATCAACTCATGATACGATCAGATTTCACATCCAAAATCATGTAGAATGCCTTCTGCAAAGATACAAGCTATGCCAAGAAGGTAATCCTCATGGCCTTGCACGGTCAATACGAGAAAATATGTGCAATAAAGTAGATTATTAAGAACTTCCTAGTTCTTGATTCATATTACGGTAGGAAAAATCTTTTTATGAAGTCTAATTTCCCCTATTCAAGTCACCGAACGGGATCCCAATAAAAGCTACTATTTAGGACATTCGAACTACCTAGACCACCAGACGATAAGCTTAAGGTAGTATGGCAAACTAGGTATTTCAGGCGAAGAAGCCCAGTTGATTACCAGAAGAAAAAGAATGGTTACTTCATCTACAAAAGGAATGGTCACTTTTTGAAAGACTATCCTCAACTAAAGAAATTAAAAGACGATGTCCACCTCTTTTAAGAGATAGCTGATCATGTTGAAATCTATATCCACAAAAAAGAAGACCTTGAATTGGTCTTCTCACTGAAAGATAAATCGATGAAGGACAGCATCTTCCCCGTTGATGTTTATTTAGGAGATATCTATGCTGGTTATCTTTACCTGATCTCCATCATCGGAGAAGACATTGAGACATCGGCTACTCAGTCTATCATGCTCAACACATCAGGAATATTATCTTCTAGGCTAACAGATTTCTCTTTAGATCTGGTTAATAGATATATGGATCCTTTAGATCCATCTATCCTTCCAGAAAGCCAAACTATCAACATGCTTTAAGTATTCAACAGGAACAGCAAATCCATCTTGAAGTTGTTCAAAGAACATCTGAGATATCTTTTTTGTTATGTGTTCATCATACTAGCCAATGATTTCCAACAAGGACACCTAAAGTTTTTCTGGTGCACACACCGCCAGTACTATACTACCATGGAGTTCAAGTGTTATGCCTTCAGGCATCATGTTCGAATCCAACCAACTCCAAAAAGAGTTATGCTATAATGGATTCAAACTTCCAAATATTTCGGCCAGGCAACGGTCTTTATGTTGTATTACCTGGTAGGAATCACAAGCCATAAAGTCCAAGCCAAGTAGGAAATTTTACCATTCTGGGAATTTTCCAATGTAATCCTTTATCATAAAGATGAATGTTGTGAAGAACAATGCTTCAGTGTCCAGCTAACTAGATGTATTCTAATGGACTACACCGAGAATCATCCATACTTGGATAAAGTTTGATGATTAACCAAAGGATAACAACCGTCCAATGAATTCAAAAATGATGAAGCCATAAGAATATGGATAAAGTATCCAACACAGGAATGCAGAGATCCATCTAAAAGAAATTGTTACTTCACTAAATCGATCAAGAGATGCTATAAAGGCCAAGAATGCCTTAGACAGAAACACGGAGTACATTGTTGAATGGAAGAATGATACGCGACCTCACCACCGCTGGTTCCATTCAATGCCAATTCCTGAGAGATGACATCATATGACACGTGCAAGAAAGTTACCCTCTCTAGAAGGTTACCCTTTCCAGTGGGTTACCCTCTTCAGTGGGTTACCCTTTCTAGTGGGTTACCTTATCTCTAAGGAAACCCTCCTCAGTGGGTTACCCTTTCAAATGGGTTTGTTAAAGCTACTAACTCAACTACTTAGAAGATAAGGAGCTTATCCACCTATTTGTGAGATTCCTATGAAGCTGTTGATGCACCTACTTGTAAGCTGTTGACTCACCTGCTTGCATATGTTGTCACATGCCAACAACATAGTTTGTTTTGTTTTTATTTGGCCCCCCACATGTTAGTAGGGCCCAGTGTGAATAAAGATAAGGCCTATCCAGTTGTAAAAGATAATGCCTATCCTTCAAAAAGAATAAGACTTATCCTTATTAATAGAGAATACCTATCCCTTAGCTGTTAGGATAGAATGGTAATATTTTATTTTATATTTATTTGTAGGATAGCTTAGCTTATCTATTAAGCTTCCTTCCTCTATAAAAGGAAGCATAGATTATTTTCTCAACCTAGAAACCTCTTGTATAGTTTCTCTCTACTAACAATTAAATATTTATTTGCTAAACTCGCTTGCTCTTGTTTCTCTCTTTAGAAGGGATGGGTAGTTCGATCCTTTAGGTTGTAGTAGAGGGATAAGGAAATTCTATGATGAAGTGATAACTTGTTGTGATGCAAACAATGGCACCCCAAAGTTACTTTTCATATTTATGAAATGAAATTGGCTTTGTCCACGCGACGTAGATTCCTAAGTACTTTCCATGAATAATAAAGTTGGATTTGTCCACTTGACATAGATCTCTAAGTCCTTTCCATGTATATGCAACGAAATTGGCTTATTCCATGTGAAAGCTTTCCAAAAAGATTGAATATCTGTGAAAGAACACGCATATTTGGGGTCTTCCTTAGTACACATATTATTCTGCATTTGTTTTGAGGGCAACAGGCTAGGGAGAGCCGCCCTAAGACCGGTTTTAGGAAAATATGGAACAATCTTGTACTAATGAGATAAGGGATCTCATGCGTTCTAAGACTGGCAAAGTCAAGCCATCCTTCTTCTAGATTGTGAAGGCTTCGTTGCTGAGGCATACCTTCCTTGACGTGTAACTTGCAATTCTGAAGCCATGCCATCCTATTAAGGGTTGTGAAGGCCTTTAGTTAAAACAAAACTGTCTTTACAGATATGTCGCTCAGTCGTAAGAAAATTGTGGCATGTAGATTAAAAGCTTTGATTTTGTATGGAATGCTGCCTATATGGACGTGAATCACCTGTCATGTTTGAAAGGTTAGTTTCTGCATTTGTGGTGTTGATGAAAGCTTTACCTTGTTAAGGTATACTGCCTCCATGGTGTTGAAACCTATTGGAAAATAAGTCTCCGTGTCTGTGGTGTTTGATGAAAGCATCGATTTCATATGGCATGCCACCTACATGGTCGTAAAACCGTCTTTCATGTTGGAAAGTTTGAGGTCTATTGTCTAGCCTCTGGCTGGTCTCGCCAGTGGCCTTCCGTGCCCCCTGTCTTCCTGTCTATTGGTATCAATGCCATCCCTACTTCTGGAGGGTGGTAGGAAGTAGGAGTTTTCATTTATCTCTACTGATTACAGACACGTGAGCCATCATTACGTTTTTATTCTTAGTCTTTAGTTTTACTTGTCCAAACTACTAATCTTACATCCATCCTTAGTCTTTGCTTCCAAAGTTTACCACTGAAGTCCTGTACATATTAGTTTCATAGTTTTACTAGCATTATCAGAGTCAGAGTTTTCTAATGATTATGTGCCGCTTCTTATACATAATCGAGTCATACTTTCTTAGATCCATAGAACAAATATAGACTCAGTCCTTAAAAACACAAAAATATTTTCATTATTTTGAGTCTTTTCCTTAGAACTTCAGAACAAATACATTGAGTCTACACAGTCCAAAAAATAAAAAAATATGTCATTCTCTCCAGTTTTTACTTTGTTCGATCCATATAGGTTCCTTCTGCTGCTAGCCATTTTTCCAACCCCTCACAAGACTTTCTCATGTAAATATGACAATATCTTTGAAGTAGAGGTACTACAACCCGAACAAGATATATACTCCACATATATACCTCTACCAAACCCTTATTCTGCCTTTGTTAAGAAAGAATGTAATCCATGGATGCGGATTTATT
The DNA here is from genome assembly GCF_002878395.1 of Capsicum annuum. Lineage (NCBI taxonomy): Eukaryota > Viridiplantae > Streptophyta > Magnoliopsida > Solanales > Solanaceae > Capsicum > Capsicum annuum. The sequence goes on from NC_061118.1 coordinate 139,378,529, forward strand.
CCCTGCATCAGAATAGGTCAGAAGGAGTTAAGGAATAGTTTGCTGCCACAACTCTTAACCAACATATTCTTACGACTCTAGATGACCATTTCATCACTCTGTAGATGCCAAAAAACTTCCCACAAGCATGGAGAAACAATGGTTACATACATATTCATTTTGATGTTATCCGTGTTGTGTTGATGCATCATGGGAACAAAAGACATCCCTTAAGGAAATCACTTTCTCTCCTTGATACGATATTCCACAAATACCATGATGCTAATCTGGGTGCTCTACATGTCACCTTAGATGCTGGGACACTTGTTATAACCCTATTTCCAAATCTTATCATGTACCTCTCATATCCAAACTTAACCGAGGCATTAAAGATTTAAGTCCAAATCTTGGACTTACCAAAGGCTATATTTTATCCAACCATACACCACTAAGTAGCTTGGCAAGTGCAGAACCATGAGGATGCTCTTTCTATGCTAGGTGACCAGACATCCTTCTCCTTAGCCATAAATACTTCCCAATGAACCATTCTTGGTGTACAAATATAATATCAAGTGTATAGGGAAGAACTTCTCAAAGTGACTCCAGATAAATATGTCAAATATTATAAGATGTTGAGATTTTATTCTCAACGTCTTCGAACCTTATCTGAAGTGACCCCTCACCAGACATTTTTTCCTATTCGAATGGTTATCCCCACTGACATATATCCAGAAGAGGAAAACTCAAACCCGGTATATGTATCTTACTCACTTGAAGGAATCAGGAGAGATAATGATTGGGTCAAGAAGTTTAATCACCAGGGATGCAATGTACAATGGTTAAAATGTCCTTTCATGGGACAATGCCCATGGGTCAGCAATTGTAGCTGAGAAGATTGTGAAACAACCTGGCCAGATGGTGATGATGATGACTATGCTGATTCAGGCCATACCACCTCTGTGCTACCCTTTATTTATCACCACTAAGGAGAAGAAGTGGCATTAATCAAAGAAAAGCTTACCTTTCCGAGGTTCGGCACCACCAACCCACAAAACATTCCAATATATGATGTACTTCCCACATCACCACAAAGAACACATCATCCCTTTTCTGCATCTCCATCAAGCTCATCCACCTCAGAGCTCCTCAGTCCAACTAAAGGAGATGAGCATAGACCGGATATTCCCATTGGATCATGGAAAAACAAGGAGGTCATATTTGACTGCTAGTAAACTGAAGGACAAGCCAAAAGGAAGAAGGCCCCACATGATGCTGATTTGATGAACTCAAAAGCTATCGCTCCAACCCAAGATGATACATTTGATGAACTGGATGCTATAGTCCTAAATAGTGACCTGGAGATCACACATGAACTATCACAGGATGTGGACTGAGATTCCGTTGAGAATAGTCTCCATCATGGCAACTACAAATGTCTAGAGTTCTTTTTGAGAAAAGATCCTGACTTCCCAAAAAAGGCCACCACAGGTTTGATAAAATAGATTCCAGGAATTATACTCCTCAGCAATCCCATGAAGTTCCTATTGAAGAATATTTAAATTCCCCTCATATCCTTAATAACGTCATCCCAGAGTAAAAACAAGATCAGCAACATCCTCAGTCAATGGATCTGGTAAACATGATGGTCAAAAGCTTTGATCCGGAGAGGATTCTTCCCATAGAGGATGATCAAGTTGCAGGTCTGATAACTACCAATCATGTCGAGTAAGATGAATTCTCCCAACTCCAAAGGCGTCAGGAAATGCACAAAAGGTAAATGCAGTACAGGCGGGCCAGAAAGAAGAAACCACAGAATAAAGAACAGATATTCGGTGGTAACACCATATCCCCCAGCAAGAAAGATCAACGAAAGGCTAAGTTCTTTATATGTCGTAGCAAAGGACACTTTTCAAATAGGTATCCTAAGTCCATGAAACAAAAAAAAAGAGAATCGATCCTTAAAAGGAAAGATGGAAGCTCTCAAGTCCCCAAAAGAAGATAAAGCTCTTCAGGATCCACAAAGAATTCCTAAATCTGCTGGTAACATGGAAATAGGAATGTCTGAAGACTATCCATCCCTCTTCATTGATGGCCCACCTCAACTCCTTATTATTAATGACTACTTGGAGAAGGTATCATCGCCCATTAGCGAAGGGGAATTTAATTGGTTAGCAAATATGATGGTAGAGAACAACATGCTCACAGAAGAAATCAACATGATCTCTGAACTGGAAACACCCTAAATCGAGATTAATATATATCCACTAGGATGGGATAAGCCCTTTTAAGTCATTATCTTCATGGACACTGGTTTAGCTGCCTCAATACTTAATCCCAACATCATCCCCGATGATTACTGGGTTTCTCACTTTAGAATATTTAGTACAACATCAGAAGGAGGGGTCCTCACAACCAAGCTGATAACAAGGCGGCCAGTCATGATTCAATTCTTCCTGGGCGTACTCTACGAGACAAAGGACCTCAGCTCCAACTTATCGGGAAAGGATCTGATTATAGTTTTGACACCTACAGGCAGCTGAAGAACAACCTCATCATTTTGACATAAGGTATAACCTTTATGGACCAATTCAGGTAATATTCTATCGTACTGAGGCTATTCCAGATTGTTGATGAAGATCCAGTAAAGAAGATGGAGAAACAGCTAATAGAAAAATTTTGTGCCGAATCCCACAGAGAGTTCCTCAAAAATACCAAACACCCCCTATGGCTCAATCAGGAATTCTTCATCAGACTCTTATTAAAGAAGAGTGAAAATATCAACCCCATAAAGGCAAGTCATTATGGAATAAAGCCCAAATATCTACAGCTTGCAAAGAAGGAATATGCTGAACTTTTGGAGTTTGGGCTCATCGAGCCATCAGATTCCTAGTGGGCTGATGAAGCATTCTATGTCAACAAGCGTGCTGAGCAAATAAAGTGAAAACTCCATCTAGTCATAAATTACCAACCCCTAAACCACTTCCTTCTCGATGATAAATTCCCTATTCCAAAAATTCTAAACCTGTTCTCACACCTAGAAAAATCCACCCACTTTTCCAAATTTAACCTCAAATTCAGATTCTGGAAGCTAGGCATACAACAAGAAGACAAAGCAAAAATAGCCTTCTGCATACCTGATCAACACTCAATGAAAGTTAATGCCATTTGGGCTCAAACCTGCCCCTTCAATCTTCAAAAAGGCTATTTGGGCTCAAATCTGTCATGAAAACTTGACTATATATAAGAAGTAGAGGTGTTACCATCACAACAATAGATGTGAACCACACCTTTCCAAAATCGCTATTCAGCTGTTGCGAAGAAGGTATGCAATCCCTAGATGATGATTCACTCCATGGTCCAAAAAAAGATGCAAGGAGTAAAGGAATATATTGCTGCACCGCCACTTGTTCAGCATCCTATTCTAGTAACTTGAGAAGTATAGTTCATATCACTACAGATGCCAAAGGATTTTCTGCAGAAATGGGAAAGTCTTGGATTTACTAATCTCCATATTAGTGCTGTGCGAATTGGGTTGATATATTAGGGTAGAAAAGGCTGGCCAGTTGTGGAGCATCTTTAACTACTTAATACTAGATTCAATAAGTACAAACATGTGAACTTGAGAACATCGTAGATGATTTTGGATGGTGATGATACAGTCTTTATCACCATGTTCCATGACATTAACATACCGTAAGTTGATCTACAACTAATGAAGGCACTGAAGATCCAGGTCCTAATTCTTGATGCTCAGTAGGAAAGAGATGCCAGATAGACAACTTTCTATTGTAAGATAGCCTGGCGAGTTTAGAACCATGACATGAACCTATCCTTCAAGTGGGTAGAACTCTATGTTCTTGACCATTGATGCAACTGATCAAACCACAAAGTATAACAAAATCCCGAGAAACATATCTAGGGATGAACTATCAGCATTATCCCAACCTCATGGGTCACTAAATATGAGAAGTTGACAGCCCATCCTCAACCTCTCAAACCCACTGATGATTTCGACCCCAACTATATCAAATGGCCACCTAAAACCACCTTCTACATCCCCATGTACAACCCAAATGATGATATTTCGGATGTAAAGGACTGGGATACCATCCTCAAGTTCCTTACTAGCTATATGAGACAGCATGATTGGATAAAGAACTTCAAGTATAAAGGTCATAGTCTGATGTGGTGTGAATTCCCTTTCTCAGGACATTACCCATAGAAGACTGATTGTTACTGTCCAATCTGCAGAAGAAAGGCTGATACGGCTACTTAACCAGAGATACTTATGATTCCCCTCTCTACATCCAGTCACACATATTATTAACTTTCAAACCATCAATTTGAAGAGGATAACCAGATCCAAGCTCTAATATCCCTAAATGTTATTTGATTAGAGAATGCTTCAGCTGCCCCTCAACACGCCATACTTATCAGAGTACTAGAAAGTAGGTTGCAAGATATACAGTCTGAGAAATGCTCAATAGGCTCGTCAATACTACATTTTCTTAACAAACAATAGAAGGAAATGGCCTCATTGGAAGAACAGATGTATGTCCTGAAATAAGATTATGCCAAACTCCAAAACGCCTAAAAAATAATCCTATTTCCCAAAAAATATCCCTCATGAAGTAAAATATATCCCTTTTCCACCATCCCACCTCATCCATCCATACCAAAATTGTTTTCTCTAGCTTCCAAAGATAAAAAGGAGGAGTTCGACATTAGTAAATTTGTATGGGAGAGAAAGAATTCCATGGTAGATCAGAGGAAATAGGAATGTACCATAACAAAAAGCAAGGGTTGGTCTTGTATTCCCACATGGCCATTCTACACTGGAATTAAGCCAGCCATCTTTACTTCGTTCATCCATAATATTCACTACTACGTTAGAAAATGAACAGACGAGGAGAAAAGCCATGACACCAAGGATCGAGAAGATAAAGTATTTTGGTTGGGTTCCATATGATGCTGATAAATATGTATCCATGAATGCTCCCATCGGCCATGGTCTAGTTGCAGCAGTCTCAGCTGATGATCTTGCGATCCAGAAAACAAATGTGCAGTATGATCCATCAGAGGTTCCTTCTATCCAGAGAGTATCACCAAACTGTGATATGAAAGAATGACTGCAGGAAGACAATGACAATAATGTTGGTCTATGACACATGATGATCACAAGATATGTATGAGATTCCACCACTACAGATAATCTCTTGCAGATCTATGATGAGGAATCTCATAACGGCAAATAGTTCTCTCTTACGAAGTGTATTCTCAAAAGCAACGAGAAACCTTTTGAATTGATATACCTAAATCCAATCGATGTTATTGTTGTTGTTTTGAAGAATGATGGGCTTACACAATAAGATTCATCACAAAATACAAGATCCCATCCTTTCGAGAAGTATAAGGAAACTTTATTCGGCAACCCTATGTCGGATGAATATTCCCAATCTCTCTACTCGTATGATATGCATATGGATCGAGCTGTAAATCTATAAGGGTCTTCTAAGCTATCAACACATCAGGTAAGGCATAGGAGATACATGTATTTCAGAAGGGACAAAAATAAGAAACCACCGGACAAAGAGTTGCTGATCGACAAAGGTGCCGAATTTTGTAAGAAGACAAATTCGGGCAAACACGAACGCTTTATCTGCCATGACAAAGGACATCTTACAAAAGAATGTCCCAAGTCCAGAAGAGTAAAGAGAGGAGTTCCAACCTTGATAAATTCCATGGATTGTCATGAAGATCTTGATGATCCTCATCCAACTGCAGAAGAAATTCACAGATCTGCATTCAATGCAGAGAAGGAAATATATAAGGACATCTTTATCAGTGGCCAATCACCATCTTTCATTATTAAAAAATCATCAAGTCCTAATAGTGACTTATATGCTGATGAATATATCAGAAATGATAAAAATACTTTATAGCAATCAATCAAATTGCCTGGGGAGAAATACCTATTTATGTTAGAGAAATGCTCCTACTAACCAGTGGTCTCTCAACCAGTCTCTAAGCAATTTCAGATGATGAGTGATCCTGTCCCAAAAAATAGGCAAGAACTAACAACAAAGGTAAAGAAAACCATTGCTATGACTCTATCCCTACCTCAGGAATTTAGAACAATAAAGAATCTGGCTGAAGGAGATCGACGCATGATACGGTCAGATTGCACATCCATAATCTTGCTGAATTCCTTCTACAAAGATGCAAGCTATGCCAGGAAGGCAATCCTCTAGGCCTTGCACATTTAAACCGAGAAGACATCTGTGTTGAAGTAGATTATCAAGAACTTCCCTATTCTTGATTCTTATTACGGCAGGAACAATCTTATTATGAATTCCTATATCCTATGTTCAAGTCGCTGGATGGGATCTCGATGAAAGCTAATGTTCAGGAGATTCAAACTACCCAGGCTACCAGACGACAAGCCTAAGGTAGCAAAATAAACTAGTTATTTCAGACGAAGAAACCCATCAGATTACCAGAAGAAGAATAATGGTTTCTTTATTAGTAAAAGTCCTGGTCACTTTGCGAAAGACTTTCCTCAACTCAAGAAGTCAAAAGACATTGGCCACCTCTTTGAAGAGATAGTTGATCATGTTGAAATCTTTCTCTACAAATAAAATGACCTTTAATTGGTCTTCTCACTGAAAGAAGAATTGACAAAGGACAGCATCTTCCCCGTAGATGTTTATTTAGGAAATATTTATGCTGGTTATCTCTACCTAATATCCATTCTTCGAGAAGAAACCCAGACATTGGCCTCTAAGTCTATCATGCTCAACATATCATGAATATTATCTTTTATGTTAACAGATTACTCTCTAGATTTGTTCAATAGATATATGGATCCTTCAGAACCATCTATCCTCCAAGAAAGCCAGATATTCAACGAGCTTCAAGTATTTAACAGGCACATCAAATCCATTTTGAAGCTGTTCGGAGATCATCTAAGATATCTTTTCTATTATGTGTTCATCACACTAGCTAATGATTCCAAGTAAAGACTTCTAAGGTGGTTCGGGTACATATGCCACCAGTATTATACTACCGTGTAGTTTAAGTGTTATACCTTCAAGCCTCATGATTAAATCCAACCAACTCCAAAGAGATTCACACTATACTGGATTCGATGCTCAAATATTCCTGGAATGCATCGATCTTCATATTGTATCACCTGGTAGGAATCACAGGCCATGAAATCCAAGCCAAGTCAAAAATTGCACTACTCTAGAAAATTTCCGATGTAATGCTCCATATTGACGATGAATACTGTGAAAAATAGTGTTGCACTCCCAAGCAAAGCAAATGCATTCCAGTTAGAAGATAATACACCGACAGTGTAGTTTGACGATCACCAGCAAAATATCATCCACCATATGAGTTTAAAATTTATGAAACCAGAAGTATATGGATCAGGAATCAGTGTCAGGAATGCAATGATTTATCCAACAAAAAGAGTTACATCACTAGATTGATGAAGAAAAGCTTGGAAGGAGAAGAACACCTATGGCAAAAGCACAGAGTAAATATATGAATGGAAGAAGGATACGCAACCTCAGCACCGCCGGCTTCATTCAACACCGACGCCTAAGAGATGACATCAGATTACATGTGAAAAAAAGTTACCCTCTCTAACGGGTTACCCTTTCTAGTAGGTTACCCTCTCCAGTCGGTTACCTTTTCTAGTGGGTTACCTTCCTCGCCAAAGAAACCCTATCTGATAGGTTACCTTTTATAGTGGGTTACCCTTATCTCCAAGGAAACCCTCCTCAGTGGGTTACCTTTTTTAGATGGGTTTATCGAAGCTGGTGACTCAGCTACTTCAAATATAAGAAGCTTATCTACCTGCTTGCAAGATGCCTATGAAGCTGTTGATGTACCTGCTTGTAAGCTACTGACTCATCTGCTTGCACATGTTGTCACATGCAACCAACATAGTTTGTTTTGGTTATTTTTGGCCCCCTCATATGTTAGTAGGGCCCGATGTGAATAAAGATAAGTCTTATCCAGTCGTAAAAGATAATGCATATCCCTTCCAAATGGATAAGACTTATCCTTATTAACGGATAATGCTTATCCCTTAACTGTTAATATAGGATTATAATATTTTATTTCATATTTATCCATAGGATAGCTTCGCTTAGCTTGTAAGCTTCCTTCCTCTATAAAAGAAAGCATATATTATTTGCTCTACCTATCAATGAATCAATATAGAAACCTATTGTATAGTTTCTCTCTGCTATCAATCAAAATGTTTGTTTGCTAAACTCTCTTACTCTTTATTTCTCTCTTCCAAAGGGATGGTCACTTTTGTCCTTTTGGTCAAAGTATGGGGGTAAAGAAATACCACGGTGAAGAGCTAGCTTGTTGCGACGGCAACAATGGCACCCCAAAGTTACTTTCTATGTTTATAAAATAAAACTAGCTTTGTCCAAGCGACGTAGATGACTAAGTACTTTCCACGAATAACGAAGTTGGATTTGTCCACACGACGTAGTTGCCTAAGTCCTTTCCATATATTTGAAATGAAATTGTCTTATTCCAAGCCATAACTTTCCAAAATGATTCAATATCTATGAAAAAATATGTAGTATTCGGTCTGCCTTGTACATATATTGTTCTGCATCCATTTTGAGGGAAATAGGCTAGGGAGATCTGTCGTAAGACCCATTTTCAGAAATACAAAACAATATTGTACTAAGAAGACAAGGGATTTTATATGTTATAAGACTGGCAAAGTCAAGCCATCCCTCTTTTGGGTTGTGAAGTCTTTCTTGCTGAGGCAAATCGTCCTTGATGTGTAGCTTGTAGTTCTAAGGCCATGCTATCCCGCTAAGTATTGTGAAGCCCTTTTAGCTAAAAGAAAACTATCTATATGGATGTGTAGCTCAGTCAGAAAAATAAAGTGTTGTGTGGATTTAAAAATTTGATTTTGTATGGCATGCTGCCTATATGGATATGAATCGCCTGTCATGTTAGAAAGGTTAGTCTCTATTTCTGTGGTGTCGATGAAAGCTTTGACTTGTTAAGGTATACTTCCTCCTTGGTGTTGAAACCTATTGGAAAGTTAGGCTCTTTGCCTAAGGTGTTTGATGAAACCTTCAATTTCGTATGGCATGCCACCTATATGGTCATAAAACTACCTTTCTTGTTGGAAAGTTTGAGGTCTGTTGCCTAGCCTCTGGCCAACCTCACCAGCAACCTTTTGTGCCCTCCTTCCTCGTTAATTGGGTATCAGAAATATCCCCCCTCACAGAGGGTGAGAAGAAGCAGGAGTTTGGAAGCACCTCTGCTGATTGCAACCACGTGAGCCAGCTTTTCATTTTTATTCTTAGCTTTTAGTTTTACTTGTCTAAACTACTACTCTTAGATCCATCCTTTGTCTTTGCTTCAAAAGTTTACAACTCAAGTCTTGTACATATTAGTTTCATAGTTTTACTATCATTAACAGAGTTAGAGTTTACAAATTACTAAAGTCTACATCTTGTACATAATCGAGTCATAGTTAATTTCTTAGATTTTAAAACAAATACTTCATTTATCTTGCTCTTAGATCCTTACAGCAAATATAGAGTCGGTCCATTAAAACACAAAAGATTTTCATCGAGTCTTTCCCTTAGAACTTTAGAACAAATACAATGAGCCTTTATTGTCTAGAAAACACAAAATGATGTCTTCCTCTTTGAGTAGGTCTAGTTCCTGTAGATCTCTAGCTCTAGTAAATATGTCCCCTACCAAAGATCTGTCATATAAGTTTGATTATCTATATGAAATAGATGTGCTACCACCAGAAAAGAAGATATCCTCGACACATATACCTCTCTTAAACCCTTACTCTGCCTTAGAAAAGAGGACATATATCCCTTGGCTGCAAATTCATTCTCTAGTGCAACAAAGACCGAAAGGAGTTAATGAATATGTCGCTACCTCAAAGTTGGATCAGCATCCTATTCTTGGAACTCAGGAGGAATAGTTCATCACTCTACAGATGTTGGGAGATTTTCCAAGATAGTGGAGGAACCAAGGCTTCACCCATATCTACTTTGGTGCTTTTAGGGTTGCATTGTCATATCACTGAAACAAAGTCCAGCCCGTAGTGGCGTGTCTTTTACTCCTTGATACCAGGTAAGACGAATACCAATATGCCAACTTGGGAACCTTAAAAATCACACTAAATGCCAGGACATTCTTCGTTGCTATATTCCCCGACGTTAGTATGTCCCTCGCTGATCCGTATCTGATGGAGGCCCTAAAGATCTAAATCGAGATTCTCGGAGCTCCACAAGCTAGAGATTCTATCCAAGTAACTCTCCACTACCATTTATCTTGGCAAGTTCAGAATCATGCTATGGATCTATCACTTCTAGTTGGCGATGATGCTTTGTTCCTAGACATAGATGTCACTAAAGGAACCACTCAGGGTATACCATCAGAGTGAAGAGATTGGGAACATTTGTCCAACATGATGTTGCCGAATAAAGTTTCCTTATGCTTTTGGAAATGATGGGAGCTTGTATGTGTGTGATGACTCTTTTTGTATAAGGCCATCATCCTTTGGTACAATAACAATAGCATCGACTAGATTGAGGTGGATCAATTCAGCAGTTTTGTCATTGATTTTGAGAAGACACTTCTTCAAAGAGACCTGTTCGCCTTTATGGGATTCCTCATCAGGGATCTGCAAGAGATCATCTGGAGTGGTGGAATATCGAACACAGCTTATGATCATCATGTGTGTTGGATCAACATCATTGTTGTTGTTATCCTGCAGTCGCTCTTTCAGATCATAGTTTGTTGATGCTCTCTGGAGTAAAAGGAACCTCTGATGTATCATACTGCTTATCTATTCTTTGGATCTCAAGATCATTAACTGAGTCTACAGAAACTAGACCATGGCTGATAGGATCATGCGTGGATACCATCTTATTAGTATCATACCCAACCCGGCTAAAATTCTTTATCTTCTCGACCCTTGGTGTCCTGGTATCTCTCCTCATCTGTTCATCTTCAAATGTAGTACTGAATATCATGGATGAAAAAAGCAGAGATGGTTGGCCTAATTCCAATATAGAATGGCCATGTGAGAATACAGTACTAACTCTTTCTTTTTGTTGTATGGTTTATTCATATTTCCCCTGAGATGCCATGGCATTCTTCCTCTCCCATACAAACTTAGTGATGTCAAACTCCTATTGTTCATATTTTGAAGATAGAGAAAACAACTTTGGTATGGATAGATGAATGGGACGATGGAAAAGGGTTGGACTGGTCCTCGTGAAGGATATGTTTTAGGAAATATGATTGTTTCTTGGGTGTTTTAGAGTTTTGCATGATCGCATATCAGGAGATGGATCTGTTCTTCCAACGAGGCCATATCCTTCTATTGTTGGTCAAGAAAATATAATATATAGGAGCCTATTTGGAATTTCTCATACTATATATTTTGCAACCTTCTTTCCAGTACTTTGATAAGGATGGCATATTGAGGGCAGCAGAAGCTTTTTCTGATCGAATAACTTATAGCGATATTGGAGTATGGATTTGTTTATACTCTTCAAATTGATGGTTTGATAGGTAAGCATCTATGTGACTGGATGTAGTGAGGGGCGTCATATGATAGGTAAGCATCCGCTTATCCTCTCATATTTAATAACCCATGAGACTGGGATAATTCTTACCAATTCATTCTAGATATGTTTCTCGAGATTTTGGTACACTCTGTGGTTTCATTAGTTGTATCAATGGCCAAAAAAAGAGAGTTCTTGCCACTTGAAGGAAGTAGGTTTATGTCATGGTTCTAAACTCATAGGCTATCAGACAGTGGAGAGTTACCTGACCGGTATCTCTGTCCTGTTGAGCATCAAGAATATGGACCTGGATGTTCAACGCCTTCTTTAATTGTGGATTAGCTAATGGTATGTTGAAGTCAGGAAACATGGTGATAAACACTGTATCATCACCATCCAGAATCATTTCCGATATACTCAAGTTTAAATGTTGGTAGTTATTGCATCTAGTATGAAGAAAAGAAAGATGCGCCACAACTAGCCGGCCTTTTCTACCCTGATATGTCAACCCAATTCACAGAGTACCAATATGGAGATGAGTAAATCCAAGACTTTCCTATTGCTGTGGAATATCCTTTGTTATCTAAAGTTATATGAATTTTACTTCTTAAGTTACCAGAATAGGGTGCTGAACAAATGGTGTTGCAACAACATAGTCCTTTACTCCTTGCATCTTTTGTTAGACCATGGAGTGAATCATTATCCTAGGATTGCATACCTTCTTCGCAACAACTGAATAAGGATTTTGCCAAGGTGTGGTACACATCTATTGTTGTGATGGTAACACCTCTACTTCATATATATAGTCTATATGACAACGTATCACTAGAAGTGGTAGCCATGTTTATCTTGACAGAAGGATTACATGAACTAGACAGGGACTCTAGAGTAGACATATTTTTTTATTTTTCTGGACAATAAACACTCAATGTATTTGTTATAAAATTCTAGGGAAGAGACTCAATAAAATGAAAATCTTTTTTGTGGATTTTTGGACTGACTCTATATTTGTGATATTCTAAGAAAAAAACAAATATTTTTTCTAAAATATAAAGAAAGAAAAAACCAATGATTACGTACAAGACAAAGACTTTAGTAGTTTGTAAACACTGACTCTAATTTGCAAATGAAAACTATGACTTAAGTAAAAGGCAAAAGTAAGAACAAAAGAAAATAAAAATGTAATCCTGGCTCACGTGGTTGCAATCAATAGAGGTGGATGCAAACTCCTGCTTCCTCCCGCCCTTCGAGAGTGGGGATGGCTCTAATGCCAAATAGACGGGGAGGTAAGGGGCACAGAAGGCTACTGGTGAGACCAGCCAAAGGCTAGGCAACTGACCCCAAACTTTCCAACATGAAATAAAGATTCACCTCTATTTAGGCGGCACGCCATACGAAGTCACATCTTTTGAGAAACACCACAGACACAGAGCCTAACTTACCAATGGGTGTCAAGACCATGGAGGCGGTATACATTAACAAGTCAAAGCTTTTGTTGACACCACCGACACAGAGACTAAACTTTTCAATATGACAGCTGAATCACGACCATATAGGAGGCATGCCATACAAAATCAAAGCTTTTAATCTACATACCACAGCTTTCTTATGACTGAGCTACGCATCTGTATATACTATTTTATTTTACCTAAAAAGCATTGATAACCCTCAACAAGATGGCATAGCTTCAAAACTATAAGCTGCACATCAAGGACGGTTTGCCTCGGCAACAAAGCCTTCACAACCCAAAAAAGGGATGGCTTGACTTTACCAGTCTTAGAACATATGAGATTCCTTATCTCCTTAGTACAGGATTGTTTTGTATTTTGCTAAAATGGGTCTTACAGTGGTTCTCCCTATCCCGTTGCCTTAAAACAGACGCAAAAAAATATGTCTACTAAGGTAGACCCCAGATCTACGTGTTCTTTCACAAATATTGAATCTTTCTTTAAAGTTATGTCATAAACAAAGACAATTTTGTTTCATATATAGGGAAAAGACTTAGACATCCACGTCCTGTGGACAAAGCCAATTTTATTTCATAAACATAGAAAGTAACTTCAGGGTGCCATTGTTGCCATCAAAACAAGCTACCACTTTGTCGTAGTATATCCTTACCCCCTACTCTGACCTAGAGGATTGAAGTTCCCATCCCTTTGGAAATGAGAAAGCAAGAGCAATAGAGTATAGCTAATAAATATTTTTATTGATAATAGAAAGAAACTATACAAGAGGTTTATTAGTAGAGAAAATGATAGGTTGATCAAATGATCTATGCTTTCTTTTATAGAGGAAGGAAACTTACTAGCTAAGCTAAGCTATCCTACGGATAAACATAAAATAAAATATTACATTTCTATCCTAACAGCTAAGGGATAGGCATTATCTGTTAATAAGGATAAGTATTATCCTTTTAGAAGGGATAAGCATTATTTTTTAAGACTGGATAGGCCTTATCTTTATTCACAGCGAGCCCTAATAACATGTGGGGGAAATAAAACAAAACAAACTATGTTGATGGCATGTGACAGCATGTGCAAGAAGGTGAGTCAGCAGCTTGCAAGCAGGTTCATCAGCAGCTTCATAGGCATCTTACAAGTAGGTGGATAAGCTCCTTATCTTCAAAGTAGCTGAGTCAGCAGCTTTAAGAAACCCATCTAAAAGGGTAACCCACTGGAAAGGGTAACCACTAGAAAGGGTAACCTGCTAGAGAGGGTAACTTTTTTGCACATTTCATCTGACGGTATCTCTCAGGCATCAGTGTTGGATGGAGTCATCCATGGTGAGGTCGCGTATCCTTCTTCCATCCACCAATCTATTTCGTGCTTCTACCTGAGGCATTCTTGTCCTTCTAAGCATCTATTCATCGATCTGGTAAGTAACTCTTTTTTTGGGATAGATCTCTGCATTCCTATGTTGGATCCTTCATCCATATACTAATGCTTTATCAGTTTTGAAATCATATTATGGCTGATATCCTTTGGTCATTCATCAAACTTTATCCAAGTGTGGATGCTCCTCAGTATAGTCCCTTGGAATGCATCTGTTTTGTGGGAAAGTGAAACATTGCTCTTTACAACATTCATCTTTAAGATAGAGAATTACATCAAAAAATTCCCAAAGTGGTGAAATTTTTCACTTGGCTTGGACTTCATGGCCTGTGATTCCTACCAGGTGATACAACATGAAGACCGGTGCATCGCAGGAATCTTTGAAACATTGAAACCAGCATAACATGAATCTTTTTAGAGATAGTTTAATTCGATCATGATGCTTGAAGGCATAACACTTAAAGTCCATAGTAGTATAGTATTGGCGGCATGTGTGCCAAAACAACCTTAGGCGTCCTTACTGGGAATCATCGGCTAGTGTGATGAACACATAACAGAAAACATATCTCGGATGTTCTCTAAATAGATTAAAGATGGATTTGTTATGCCGGTTGAATACTTGAATCTTGTTGAAAGTCTAGCTTTCTCATAGGATAGACGGATCTAAAGGATCCATATATCTATTGAACAGATCTATAGAGAGATCTGTTAGCCCGAAAGATAATATTCCTAATGTGTTAAGCATGATAGACTGAGTAGACGATGTCTAGGTGTCTTCTCTGCTGATGAATATCAAGTAGAGATAACCAACATAGATATCTCCTGAACGAAAATCTGTGGGGAAGATGTTGTCCTTCATTGATTCTTCTTTCAGAGAGAAGACCAATTCAAGGTCGGCCTTTTTGTGTAGATAGATTTCAACATGATCATCTATCTCTTCAAAGAGGTGGACAACATCTTTCGGCTTCTTGAGTTAATGATAGTCCTTTGCAAAGTGACCAGGCCTTTTACTGATAAAGCAACCATTATTCTTCTTTTGGTAATCTAATAGGCTTCTTTGATTGAATACCTGGTTTACCATACTACCTTAGGATTGTCATCTAGTAGCCGGGGTAGTTTGAATCTCCTGTATAGTAGCTTTTACTAGGATCCCATTCGGCAACTTGAACAGGGGCAATCGAACTTCATAAAAAGATTTTTCCTGCTGCAATAAGATTCAAAAACTAGGAAGTTATCAATAATCTGCTTTATTACAAATTTCTTCTCATATTTACCATGCAAGTCCTAGAGAATTTCCTACCAGGCATAGCTTACGTCTTTTTTCAGAAGGCATTCAGCAGGATTCTGGATGTGCAATCTGACCGTAGCATGTATTGATATACTTCAGCTAAATTCCTCATTGTTCTAAAGTCCTGAGGCAGGGATAGTTTGTAGCAATGGTTTTCTCCATCTTTGTTATTGGTTTTTTCCTCTTTTTTGGGAAAAGATAATGCATCAGCTAAAACTTCTCAGAGACTGGTTGAGAGACCACTGGTTTGCTTGAGTATTTCTCTGATATAGATGGACATTCCTCCTTAGGCAATTAGATTTATTCCTTCAAATCAACATCATTGTTTTTGATACGTTCATCAGAATAGAAGTCACCAGTAGGACTAGATAACTATTTACTAATGAAAAATGGCGATTCGCTACTGATGAAGATATCCTCAAGTATTTCTTTCTCTGCGCTGAATGCAGATCTGGGAATTTCTTTTGTAGGTAGATGAGGATCATCAATATCTTTATGAAAATCCATGGCATTTATCGTGGCTGGAACTTCTCTCTTTACCTTTCTAGACATGGGACTTTCTTTTACAAGGTGTCCTTTGTCAAGGTAGATGAAGCATTCGTGTTTTCCAAGATTTTTATTCTTCGAGGATTTGTCACCTTTGTCGGTCAGTAAGTCTTTGTCCGGCAGTTTCTTATTTATTTCCCATCTGAACAGCATATATCTCCTGTGCCTTTCTTGATTCCTAGATAGATGAGGAGACCCTTTTAGTTTTAGAGTTGGATCCATATGGATATCATCAGAGTGGAGAGATTGGGAAGATTCAACCGACATAAGGTTACCGAATAAAGTTTCCTTATACTTCTCGAAAGGATGGAAGATTGTATGGTGTGATGACTTTTATTGTATAAGCCCATCATACTTTGGAATAACAAAAATAGCATCGACTGGATTGAGGTGGATCAATTCAGCAGTTTTGTCATTCCTTTTAAGAAGAGACTTCTTCAGAGATACCTATTCGCCTTTATGGGGTTCCTAATCAAGGATCTACAAGAGATCATCTGGAGTTATGGAATCTCATACACAGCTTGTGATCATCATGTGTGCTGGATCAACATCATTGTCGTTGTCGTCCTACAGTCATTCTTTTAGATCATAGTTTGGTGATGCTCTCTGGATAGAAGGAACCTCTGATTGATCATACTGCATATCTATTCTCTTGTTCTCAAGATAATTAGCTGAAACTGCAACAACTAGACCATGGATGATGCGAGCATGTGTGGATACCATCTTATCAATATCATACAAAACCCGACCAAGATACTGTATCTTCTTGACCCTTGGTGTCATGGCATCTCTCCTCATCTATTCATCTTCTAATATAGTAGTGAATCTCATGGATGAACAAAATGGAGATGGTTGGCCTAATTCTAGTATAGAATGGCCATGTAGGAATATAGTACCAACTTTGAGCTGCCATGGAATCCTTTCTCTCCCATACAAATTTAGTGATGTTGAACTCCTCCTGTTCATTATTGGAAGCTTGAAAAAATAATGTTGGGAAGGATGGACAAGGTGGGATTCTGGAAAAGGGTTGAACTGATCCTTATAAAGGATATGTTTTAGGAAATACGATTATTTCTTGGGCATTTTAGAGTTTGGGATGATTGTATATAAGGAGATCGATCTGTTCTTCCAACGGGGATATTTCCTTCCATTGTTGGTCAAGAAAATGTAGTATTGAGGAGCCTATTTGGAATTTCTCAAACTGTATTGCTTGTAGCCTACTTTCCAGTACTCTGTTAAGGATGGTGAGTTAAGGGGCAGCTGACGCGTTCTCTGATCGGATAACATATGACGATATTGGAGCTTGTATATGGTTATCCTCTTCAGATTGATGGTTTGATAGGTAAGCTTCTGTGTGAATGGATGTAGAAAGGGGCTTCAGAAGTATCTCATGGTTAGTAGCTATAGCAGTCTTTCTTCTACAGATTTAACAGTAACAATCAGTCTTCTATGGGTAATGTCCTGAGAAAAGGCATTTATGTCACATTTGACTACGACCTTCATGATTGAAGTTCTTTATCCATTCATGTTGTCTTATATAGCCAGTAAGAAACTTGAGTATGGTATGCGGGTCCTTTACATCCAAAAGATCATCACTTGGGTTGTACATGGGGATGTAGAGGTGGTTTTAGGTAGCCTTTTAAGATAGTAGTGGTCGGAATCATTAGTGGAGATGAGAGGTTGAGGATGCGCTCTCAAGTTCTCATATTTAGTGACCCATAAGGATGGGAAATATTGACCAGTTCATCCGTAGATAAGTTTTAAGTGATTTTGGCACACAATGTGGTTTGATCAGTTACATCAATACTAAAGAACAGAGAATTTTTGCCACTTGAAGGAGGTAGGTTCATTTCATGGTTCTGAATTTGCCAGGCTATCTGACAGTGGAGAGTTTCCTGACCGGTATCTCTATCCTACTGAGCATCAAGAATCTAGACCTAGATTCTCAACGCTGTCATTAGTTATGGATCAGCTAATGGTATGTTAAAGTCAGGGAACATAGTGATAAATACTGTATCATCACTGTCCAGAATCATCTCCGATGTACTCAAGTTCGCATGTTGGTACTTATTGAATCTAGTATCAAGAAGAGAAAGATGCACCACAATTGGCCGGCCTTTTCTCCCCTGTTATGTCAACCTAATTTTCATAGCACCAATTTGGAGATGAGTAAATCCAAGACTTTCCCATTGCTATGAAAACTTCTCTGGCATTTGTAGTGATATAAACTGTACTTCTTGAGTTACCTGAATAGGGTGCTGAACAAGTGGTGTTGCACCAATATATTCCTTTACTCCTTGCATATTTTGTTGGACAATGGAGTGAATCATCATCCTGGGATTGCATACCTTCTTCGCAACAGCTAAAAAAGGATTTGGTAATGGTATGGTACATATCTGTTATTGTGATGGGAACACCTCTACTTCATATATATAGTCAATTTTACATGACAACATATCACTAGAAGAGGTAGCCATGTTTATCTTGACAGAAGGATTACATGACCTGGATAGAGACTCTGGAGTAGACATATTTTTGTATTTTTCTTGACGATAAAGACTTGATGTATTTGTTCTAAAATTCTAGGGAAGATACTCAATAAAATGAAAATCTTTTTGTGGTTTTTTGGACTGACTCTAAGAACAAAACAAATAAAATTTTTGATCTAAAATCTAAGGAAAGAAACTATGAATCGACTATGTACAAGACACATACTTTAGTAGTTTGTAAACACTAACTCTAATTTGAAAATGAAAACAATGACTTAGTAAAAGGGAAAAGTAAAAACAAAAGTAAATAAAAATTTAACGCTGGCTCACGTGGTTGCAATCAGCACAGGTGGATGCAAACTCCTTCTTCCTCCTACCCTCCGAGAGTATAGATGGTTCTAATACAAAATATATGGGGAGGCATGGGACATGGAAGGTTGTCGGCGAGATAGGCCAGAGGCTAGGCAACAGACCCCGAACTTTCCAACACGAAAGGTGGTTTCATGACTATGTAGGTAGCATGCCATACGGAATCAAAGCTTTCATCAAACACCATGGATACAGAGCCTAACTTTCCAATGGGTTTCAACACCATAGAGGTGGTATACCTTAACAATTCAAAGCATTCGTCGATACAACAGACACAGAGACTATCCTTTCAAACATCACAGGCGATTCACGACCATATAGGCAGTATGCCGTACAAAATTACAACTTTTAATATACACACCACATCTTTCTTACGACTGAGCTACGCATCCGTTAAGATGGTTTGAATTTAGCTAAAAATCCTTCACAACCCTTAATGGGATGGCATGGCTTTAGAACTACAAGCAACACATCAAGGACAATTTGCTTTGGCAACAAAGCCTTCACAACCCAAAAGAGAGATGGCTTGCCTTTGCCAATCTGAGAACACATGAGAACCCTTGTATCCTTAGTAAAAGATTATTCTATATTTTCCTAAAAAGGGTCTGACGGCATCTCTCCCTGGACTGTTGTCCTCAAATGAACTGAAAACAATATGTGTACTAAGGCAAACCCCAAATCTACGTGTTCTTTCAAAGATATAGAATCTTTTCAAAAAGCTATGGCATGGACTAAGATAATTTCGTTTCATTTACAGGGAAAGGACTTAGACATCTACGTTGTGTGGACAAATCTAACTTTGATATTCATGGAAAGTACTTAGGCATCTACATCGCATGGAAAAAGCCGACTTCGCTTCATAAAAATAAAAAGTAACTTCGGGGTGCCATTGTTGCCGTTTCAACAAACTAGGACTCTGCCTTAGTATTTCCTTACCCCCCCTACTATGACCTAGAGGATCGAAGTTCCCATCCCTTTGGAAGAGAGATAGCAAGACCAAGAGAGTTTAGCCAAAAATATTTTTATTGATAGCAAAGAAAAACTATACAAAAGGTTTTTAAGAAGATCAAATGATTGGTGGAGCAAATGATCTAGGCTTCCTTTTATATAGGAAGGAAGCTTACTAGTTATGCTAAGCTATAGATAAACTTAAAATAAAATATTATAATTCCTATCCTAATAGCTAAGGGATAGGCATTATCCAATAGTAAGGATAAGTCTTATCCTTTTAGAAAGGATAAGCATTATATTTTATGACTGCATAGGCCTTATCTTTATTCACTCTTAGCCATACTAACATATTGGGGGGGAAATAAAAACAAAACACATTATGTTGTTTACACGTGATAGCACGTGCAAGCAGGTGAGTCCGCATCTTGCAAGCAGGTGCATCAGCAGCTTCATAGGAATCTTGCAAGCAGGTGAATAAGCTACCTGTCTTTCAAGTAGCTGAGTCAGTAGCTTGAAGAGACCCATCTGAAAAGGGACTCCACTGAGCACGGTTTCTTTGGAGATGAGGGTAACCTACTGAAAAGGGTAACCTACTAATGGAGGTAACCCATTTAATAGGGTTTTCTTAGAGATAAGGGTAACCCACTTGAAAAGGTAACTCACTGGAGAGGGTAACCCACTAGAGAGGGTAACACACTTTTTGGCACATGTCATCTGTGTCATCTCTCAGGCGTCGGTGTTGGAAAGAGCCGACAATGGTGAGGTCTCGTATCCTTCTTCCATCCACCAATCTACTTTGTTCTTTTGCCTAAGGCGTTCTTGGACTTCAAGATTCTCTACATCGATCTGATGTTGTAACTCTTTTTGTTGGATGAATCATTGCATTCCTGATTTTGGTTTCTCATCTGTATGCTTTCTATTTCATCAATTTTTAACTCATACTATGGCTGATATTTTGCTCGTATTGGTAGAACTGCACTATCAGTGTAATCTCTTCTGACTAAAATTCATTTACTTTGTTAGAGATTGAAGCATTGTTCTTCACAACATTCATCTTCAAGATAGAGCATTACATTGGAAAATTTCTAGAGTGGTGAAATTTTTGATTGACTTGGACTTCAAGGCCTTTGATTCCTACCAGGTGATATAATATGAAGATCGTTTCATCATAAGAATCTTTAGAGCATCAAATCTAGTGTAGCATGAATCTTTTTTATGTAGGTTGGATTTGATCATGATGCTTGAAGGCGTAACACTTGAACTCCACGGTAGTATAGTACTGGAGTCTTGTGTACCTGAACAATCTTAGGAGTCCTTTTTGGGAATCATCGGCTAGTGTGTGAACACATAACAGAAAAGATATCTCGCATATTCTTTGAAAAGCTTCAAGATGGATTTGTTGTGCCTGTTGAATACTTGAAGCTTATTGGAATTCTGTCTTTCTTAGAGGTTATAAGTATCTAAAAGATCCATATATCTATCGAACAGATCAATAAAGCAATCTATTAGCTCGAAAGATAATATTCCTAATGTGTTGAGTATGATAGACTGAGCTGCTGATGTCTGGGTTTCTTCTTCGATGATGGATATCAGGTAGAGATAACCAGCATATATATATCTCTTAAATAAACATCTACAAGGAAGATGTTGTCTTTTGTCGATTCTTCTTTCAGCAATAAGACCAATTCAAGTTCATCCTCTTTATGGAGATAGATATCAACATGATCAACTATCTCTTCAAAGAGGTGGACAATGACTTTTTACTTCTTAATTTAAGGATAGTATTTCATAAAGTAACCAGGACTTTTGTAGATGAAGCAATCATTATTCTTTTTTCGGTAATCTACTGGGCTTCTTCACCTGAAATAGATGGTTTGTCATACTACCTTTGGCTTTTCATCTGGTGGCCTGGCTATTTTGAATCTCCTAAATATTAGCTTTCATTGGGATCCTATCTAGTGACTTAAACAGGGGCAATCAGACTTCATAACAAGATCTTTTCGATCATAATAAGACTCAAGAACTAGGAATTTCTCAATAATCTACTTTAGTACAAATGTCTTCTCGTATTGACCATGCTAGGCTGGAGGATTGCCTGCGAGGCATAGTTTACATCATTGCATAAGGTATTCAGTAGGAGTCTAGATGTGCAATCTAACCGTATCATGTGTTGATCTCTTTCATCTAGATTATTCATTGTTCGAAGGTCCTGAGGCAGGGATAAAGTTATAGCAATCATTTTCTACACCTCTGTTGTTGGTTCTTGCCTCTTTTCTGGGACTGGATCACTTGTCAACTAAAATTTTGCAGAGGCTAGTTGAGAGACCGCTGGTTTACTGGAGCATTTCTATAACATAGATGGACATTCCTCCTCAGGAAATTGGATTGATTGGTACAAAGCTTCTTCATTATTTTTTATATGTTCATCATCATGGAATTCCCAAGTAGGACTAGATGGTTGTTTACTAATGAAAGATAGTGATTGGCCACTGATGAACATGTCCTCAGATATTTCCTTCTCTACGTTGAATGTAGATCTGGGAATTTTCTCTGCAGCTGGAAGAGGATCATAAAGATCTTCATGACAATACATTGCATTCATCAAGGCTGCAACTTCTCTCTTCACCTTTCTAGACTTAGAACATTCTTTTTCAAGGTATCCTTTGTCATGGCAGATGAAGCATTTATGTATTCCTGGATTTGTCTTCTTAGAGAATTTGTCACCTTCGTCGATCAGCAAGTCTTCATCCAGCGGTTTCTTATTTCTGGCCCATCTGAACTGCATGTATCTCCTATGTCTTGCCTAATGCCTTAATAGCTGAGGAGACCCTTCTAGCTTTAGAACTTGATCCATATGCATATCATCAGAGTGGAGAGATAAGGAACATTCATCTTACATGAGCTTACAAAATAAAGTTTTTTTGTGATTCTCGTATGGATAAAAGCTTGTATAGTGTGATGACTCTTGTTGTATAAGCCCAACATCCTTTGGAATAACAACAATAGCATCAACAGGATTGAGGTGGATCAATTCAGCAATTTTTTCATTGCTTTTGAGAAAACACTTCTTCAGAGAGACCTATTCGGCATTATTGGATTCCTTATCAGGGATCTACAAGAGATAATCTGGAGTGGTGAAATCTCATACATTGCTTGTGATCATCATGTATCTTAGTTCAACATCATTGTTGCTGTCGTCTGGCAGTGATTTTTTCAGATCACAGTTTGTTGATGCTCTCTAGATAGAAGGAACCTCTGATGTATCACACTAGATATCTATTCTCTAGATCTCAAGATCATCAGCTGAGACTGCAGAAACTGGACCATGGCCCATGGGAGCATGTGTGGATACCATCTTATCAGTATCGTACGAAACTCAGCCAAAATACTTTTATCTTCTCAACCCTTGGTATCATAACATCTCTCTTCATTTGGATGAACAAAACGGAGATGGTTGGCTTAATTCTACTGTAGAATGTCCATGTGGAATACAATACCAACTCTGGCTTTTTTCTTTATGGTACATTTATACTTTCTCTGAGCTGCTATGGCATCCTTCCTCTCCCATACAAACTTAGCAATGTCAAACTCCTCTTATTCATCATTGGAAGCTATAGAAAAAAAACATTGGTATAAATGGATGAGGTGGTATTGTAGAAAAGGGTTGGACTGGTCCCCGCGATGTATATGATTTTGGAAATACGATTGTTTCTTGGGCATTTTGGAGTTTGGCATGATCGTATTTCAGGAGATGGTTCTGTTCTTCCAATGAGGCTATTTCTTTTCGTTGTTTGTCAAGAAAATGTAGTATTGAGGAGCCTATTAGGCATTTCTCAAAACTGTATATCTTGAAGCCTGCTTTTTAGTATTCTGATAAGGATGTCATGTTGAAGGGCAGCTAAAGCATTCTCTGATCGAATAACATATGGCGATATTAGAGCTTTGATCTGGTTGTCCTTTTTAGATTGATGGTTGACAAGTAAGCATCTATGTGACTTGATGTACAGAGGGGCGACATAAGTATCTCAGGTTGAGTATCCTCAACAGCATTTCTTCTATAGATTTGATAGTCACATTCAGTCTTCCATAGGTAATGTCCTAAGAAAGGGCATTAACACCACATTAGACTACGACCTTCATGATTGAAGTTCTTTATCCAATCATGCTGTCTGATATAGCCAGTAAGGAACTTAAGGATGGTATCTGAGTCCTTTGCATTCGAAAAATCATTATATGGGTTGTACATAGGGATACAAAAGGTGGTTTTAGGTGGCCTTTCTAGATAGTGGTAGTTGAAATCATTATTGGGGATGATAGGTTGAGGATGGGATCTCAACCTCTCATATTTAGTGACCCAAGAGGATGGGATAATGCTGACTAGTTCATTCCTAGATATGTTTCTTAGGATTTTGGTACACTCTATGGCTTGACCAGTTACATTATTGGTCAAGAATAGAGAGTTCTTGCCATAGGAATGAAATAGGTTCATGTCATGGTTCTAAACTCACCAGGCTATCTGACAGTGAAGAGTTACTTGACCGGCATCTTTGTCCTCCTGAGCATCGAGAATCTGGACCTGGATCTTTAACGCCTTCAATAGTTGTGGATCATCTAATGGTATGTTGAAGTCAGGGAACATGGTGATAAAGACTGCATCATCACCGTCCAGAATCATCTCCAATGTACTCAAGTTTGCATGTTAGAACTTATTGAATCTAGTATCAAGAAGAGAAAGATGCGCCATAACTGGCCAGCCTTTTCTCCCCTAATATGTCAACCTAATTTGTGTAGCACCAATATGGAGATAAGTAAATTAAATACTTTACCATTGCTGCAGAGAGTCCTCTCGTATCTGTAGTGATATCAACTGTACTTCTCAAGTTACCAGAATAGGTTGTTGAACAAGTGGTGTTGCTGCAACATATTTCTTTACTACTTGCATCTTTTGTTGGACCATGTAGTGAATCATCATCCTGGGATTGCATACGTTCTTTGCAACAGCTGAATAGGGATTATGTAAATATGTGGTACACATCTGTTGTTGGGACGGTAACACCTCTACTTCATATATATAGTCAAGTTGACATGACAACGTATCACTAGAAGTGGTAGCGACGTTTATTTTGATAGAAGGATTACATAAATTGGATAGGGACTCTAGAATAGACATATTTTTGTATTTTTCTGGACTATAAAGACAATGTATTTGTTCTAAAATTCTAGGGAAGAGACTCAATAAAAATGAATATCTTTTTGTGGTTTTTAGGACTGACTCTATATTTGTGCTAAGGATCTAAGGATAAAAAAAATAAATATTTGTTTGAAAATCTAAGGAAAGAAACTACGACTTGATTATGTACAAGACATAGACATCAGTAGTTTGTAAACATTGACTTTGATTTTTAAATGAAAACTATGACTTAAGTAAAAAGGAAAAGCAAAAACAAATGAAAATAAAAATGTCACGTTGGTTCACGTGTTTGCAATTAGCAGAGGTGGATGCAAACTCCTGCTTCCTCCCGCTCTCAAGGTGTGAGGATGGCTCTAAAACCAAATAGATGGGGAGGCAGAGGCACAAAAGGCTGTCAGCAAGATAGGGCAGAGGCTAGGCAATAGACCCCAAACTTTTCCAGCATAAAAGGCGGTTTAACGACTATGTAGGTAGCACACCATACAAAGTCAAAGCTTTCATCAAACACCACTGATATAGACCGTAAATTTCTAACAGGTTTCAAAACCATGGAGGCACTATACCATAACAATACAAAGCTTTCATCGACACCACAGACACTGAGACTAACTTTTCCTATATTACAGGCGATTAACAACTATATAGGAGTCATGCCATATAAAATCAAAGACTTTAATATACACACCACATCTTTCTTATGACTGATCTATGCATCCGTATAGATGGGTTAATTTTAGCTAAAAATCCTTCACAACCCTTAATAGGATGGCGTAGCTTTACAACTATAAGCTTGCTTTGTCAACAAAGCCTTCATAACATAAATGAGGGATGGATTTACTTTTCCAGTCTTAGAACACATGAGACCCCTTGTCTCCTTAGTACAAGATTGTTCTGTATTTTCCTTAAACGGGTCTTAGGGCAGCTCTCCCTGGCTTGTTGCCCTGAAACGGACGTAGAACAATATGTGTACTAAGGCAGACCCTAGATTTGCGTGTTCTTTCATAGATATTGAATCTTTTTAGAAAGCTATGGCTTGGACTAAGACGATTTCATTTCATATACATGGAAAGGATCTACATCATGTGTACAAAGCCAACTTGATTATTCATGGAAAGTATTTAGGCATCTACGTCGCGTGGACAGAGCCAATTTCATTTTATAAACATGGAAAGTAACTTTGGGGTGCCATTATTGCCATCTCAACAATCTAGCACTTCATCGTAGTATATCTTTACCTCCCTACTCCAACCTAAATGATTGAAGAACCCATCTTTTTAGACGAGAGAAAGCAAGAACAAGAGAGTTTAGCCAATAAATAGTTTTATTTATAGCAGAGATAAAGATTACAAGAGGTTTCTAGGTAGAGTAAATGATAGGTGGAGAAAATGATGCCTCTAACCTAAAGGCCTAGGCTTCATTTTATAGATGAAAGAAGCGTACTAGATAAGCTAAGCTATGGATAACTTAAAATAATATATTACAATTTCTATCATTACAGCTAAGGGATAGGCATCATCCTTTAATAAGGATAAGGCTTCCTTTTATAAGGGACAAGCATTATCTTTTATGAATGGATAGGACTTATCTTTATTCACACTGGGCCCTACTAAAATATGGGGGCTGAATAAAAACAAAACACACTATGTTGTTTGCACGTGACAGCATGTGCAAGAAGATGAGTCAGCAGCTTGCAAGCAGATGCATCAGTAGCTTCACAGGCACATTGCAAACAGGTGCACAAGCTCCTTGTCTTTCAAGTATCTGAGTCAGCAGCTTGAAGAAACCCATCTAAAAGGGTAACCCACTGTGAAGGGTTTCCTTTGAGATAAGGGTAACCAACTGGAAAGGGTAACCCACTGATGAGGGTAACCCATCTGATAGGGTTTCCTTAGAGAGGAGGGTAACCAACTATGAAGGGTATCTTTGTTGCACATATCATCTGATGTCATCTCTCAGGCATCGTTGTTGGATGGAGTTGGTGGTGGTATGGTCGTGTATCATTCTTCCATCAACCAATCTACTTCGTGCTTCTGCCTGAGGCATTATTGGACTTCCAAGCTTCTCTTCATCGATCTTGTAATGTAACTCCTTCTGAACGATGAACGTTCGTATTCCTGCTAGGGAACTTTTAGTCGTATACTTGTAATGGAGCCAGTCACATCATCCCTTGTGATTTTATATTATGGCTGGTATTCTTTTGTTACTCGTCGGACACCATCCCAGTGGAGATGACCATCATCTATGAAGTTGCATTTTCCACATTCCTTCTGCTGGATTTACTTAGAAATGCATCTGTTCTGTTGAAAAATGAATTGCTTAGCTTTATAGTATTCATCTTCCAGAGAGAGTATGGATACAAAATTTTCCATAGGAGTAAAATCTCTGATTAAGCTTGGACATCGTGGCCTGAAATTTTGATAGGACGATGCAGCATGAAGACCAGTGCATCATATGAATCTTTGAAGCATCAAACCCAGTATTCTTATGGATATAACCAAAGCATAAATCTCTTCAGAGATGGTTGGATTCGATATAAATTCCTAAAGCCATCACACTTGAACTCTATGAGGATGTAGTGCTAGTAGCATAGGTACCAAAACAACCATAAGAGTTCTTGTGAGAGGTCGTTGGCCAGTACAATGAACACATGGTAGAAGGGATACTCCTGGTTTACTCCAAATGGCTTCAGGATGGATCCATCATAATTTTTGAACACTTGAAGATCGTAGAAGGTTCTTCTTTCTCAGAGGATCGATGGATCAAAGGAATCCACATACTGGTTTAACAGGTCTGGAGGGTAGTCTGCTAGCCCGAAAGATAATATTGTTGTCATACTGAGCATGAAGATTTGACTAGACTGGTGTTTGTTGCCTTCTTCACTTCTAGATATCAGGTAGAGATTATCGCCATAGATGTCCACATAATCTTCATACACGTCTATAGAGAAGAGTGTGTCCTCCATCGATTTTTCTTCCAGTGAAAAGACCGATTCAAGATCATTCTCTGTGCTGAGATAAATTCCTACATGATCAAATATCTCTTCAAAGAGGTGGACCGAGTATTTCGACTTCTTGGCCTGAGGATAGTTTCTGGCAAAATGGACTGACTTTCTACAGATGAAGCAGCCATTATCTTTCTTCTTATAGCTAATTGGGCTCCTCTATCTGAAGTACCTGGTTTGCTGGGTGACCCTTCTTTTGTTGTTGGAATTCTTTGGTAATTTGAACCTCCTAAATAGTAGTTGCCTTTTTGATGCAATCTTGTGGCAAGGGCAAGAGCAATTTGACTTGGTGACGAAGTTGTTTTTGCTGCGAGCTCGATTGAGGGATGGATTGTGCATGTAGATCTACTTCAGCATGGGACTCTTGGTGCACATGCTATCTAGTGCCTTAAAAATAGCCTGTTGGATGTATTCTATCTGTGGTACGGTTATGGATTTGAACTTTTTTATCATAATCATCATTGTGTGGTTTGCTAGCATCTCTAGCATTGATGATACGAAGGCCTGCTTTAGGCTAGGTTTTCTGACCAACTCAAAGTAGATATTAGCAATATTTTGGAAGTGGATATGGATGACATTTATGTCAAATGATAGGCATTTCATCTCAAAGAGCTGCTGCCAAGCTTATCCTATCTGTGTCCTGTGTCTTCACAAAATACCTCATGCAAGATTCTGATATTGAAGGCAAAGTACTGGGATGTCAGATAGGTGTTTTTTTCGGAAATCCCAAGAGCATTCCACCAATCCCTAAGTGTGTCGGAGAATCTGGATATGAATTTAAAAAGAATCATTTATTTCTCTTACTCAGCTAGATTTTTCGTCACCATCCAAGTATAGAAGTCCTGGATCTACTAGGGCAAGGCTGAAATCTTGAAGTCATCGAGAGTAAAGGTGTGAAACCTGGTTCCCACAATTTTTCTTGCTGGTGTACCTGGATCTAGGCCTTCTTTATAATTTTTCTTACAATGTACCTAGATCTTGGCCTTCTTTTTGGGATTGGATCATCTGTCATCCCATCTTGGTCGTCGACTACCTCGGAGACCTATGGTTCCTTGGAATAGTTTGTGTATATCGGTGGATAGTCTTATAGATCACCTGTATTTAGGAGTTTTTTGAACATATTCATGTGAATCGACAGACTCTTCACTGTCCTCCAAGTACCCATCGGCTGGAAAGTTATAGTCGGTATCGGAGTATGCTTCTGCATTAGAGGAATCCCCTTCACTTGAAGCAGGATCTATGGAATCAACATCCTATATTTGTTCACTGCACTTTATAAATTCTTCAACTTGATCAAGAACTGTTGTGTCTTGTGGATTCGGAATGGCATCATCATCGATGTTTAAGCCATACAGATTTAGGACAATCTTGTCTGGACCAACATCTGGATCTCTATGGGATGGCAACCACCTGTGATTGAGAAGGACATCTTTCATCAATACATTCCATTCTTTATCTTTATATGGCACTTTTGGTTTTTGGATTATCAGATTATCATCTGGTAATGAGATGTTTTGGTTCGAGATCATCATGGTCCCTTTTTTCTGTGTCGGATTCTATCTTTCTCTTGGACTGCTTCTGAGTTTCATCACCTTTTCTTTTGGTAGTGATGGCATCTTTCCAGGCCCATACATGCTTAACAATTTCAAATTCCTTTCTTCATCAGAACCTGAGGACATTGGCATGTGGGAGCTTGAAGTAGGAATAGGAAAGATGTTGCTCATCTTTGGTAGAGAGTATGTGAGTAGTGACATCAGGAACCAGGTTGGCTTTAGTAGTGAGCTATGGGTTCTCTGGGTCTGAAAACCACCGTATCTCAACTGCTGGATTTGTTCTTTCGAAGAAGCCATTTGTTTCTTTTACTGGACGAAGAAATGAGACATCAAAGTGCCCGATGGAAATATATCATACTGCATAGATTGGATCCTAAGCTCCAACTAGCGGATAAGTCCGTCATACTGAGTGGAGGCTTGTTCTTCTCTTTTGTTCATTCCTTCAAATTTTCTTAACAAATTATTATGAAAGTGAGCAACACTCTTCACGGCTTGGTTGATACTGGATAGCATCCTGTTTTGGCACATGGCATTTTTGGATTGCCAATTAAGTATTGCTTTTATGACTCTGAGGGGGGCATATTTTGTCCGTATGGATGGATAATAGTTTTTCCTGGTATATTTAGAGCGTGGCTCATGTTATCCTTTTTGAATAGTTTGTTTGGTGGGAAATCCTCAGAGTTACCAGTGCCAGAGTGAGACATCATGAATAGTTTTGTTGCAGGCTACTTTTCTTTGGTAGGTTTAATTTGTGGTGGAGTGGGTGAGGTATCTTTTTGACATAGGTGGCATCTGCAATTAGACTTCCATGGACAGTGTCTGGAGAAAGAACATTTACACCACATGATGTAGTGGCTGTTATGATTGAAGTAGTGTATCCAATCATGCTCTTTCATATAGCTGTCTATGAGCCAGCACATGAATTTTGGGTTGTCGTCAACCTTTGTCCATGTCATCGGAAGGTTGATACATATGGATTGAGAAGGTGTTTTTGAGAGGCTATTTTAGATGTGAGCGGTTGAAGCTAATTGTGATGATGTTGTCACTCCTTCTGGCAAAGGTCTAATTCGTGGACTGGAGAGGTTGAGGATGATCTCTCAACTCCTTATTTTTTGTGACCCATGAATTTGGTAGTAACTTCACAAGTTTAACTCTAGAGACCTACCTCAAGATTTGTACAAACTGAGTGGTTCCATTAGTGTCATCTATGTTAGGAACAAAGCATCATCTCCACCTGGAAGGGATAGATCCATAGTATGATTTTGAACTTACCTAGCTAACTGGCAGTGGAGAGTTTCCTAGATGGGATCTCTGGCTTATGGAGCTCCGAGTATCTGGATTTGGATCTTTCGTGCGTCCATCAGATACGAATTGGAGAGGAACATATTGAAGTTGGGGAATATAGTAATGAAGATTGTACCGACATTCAGTGTGATTTCTGAGGTTCCCAATTTGGCATGTTGGTATTCATCAAACCAGTTATCGAGGAGTGAAGGACGCACTACTACGGGCTGGCCTTTTCTTTTGTGATATGACAACGCAACCCGAACAGCACCAAAGTCGATATGGGTGAAGCCTTGGTTCCTCCACTATCTTGGAATATCTCCCAGCACCAGTAGAGTGATAAGTTATTCCTCCGGAGTTGCAAGAATAGTATGTTGGTCCAGCTTGGAGGTAGCAACATATTCTGTAACTCCTTTGTTGCACCAGATAATGGATTTTCAGCCATGGGTTACATTCCTTTTTTCCAAAGGCGGAGTAAGGATTTAAGAGAGGTAGACATGTCGAGTTTATCTTCTATTCTGGTGGTATCACATGTACTTTGTATAGATAATCAAACTTAGATGACAGATCTTTAGTAGGGGACATATTTACTGGAGCTACAGATCTATAGGAACTATACCTACTCAAAGAGGAAGACATCTTTTTGTATTTTCTAGACTATAAAGACTCGTTGTATTTGTTCTAAAGTTCTAAGGGAAAGAATCAATGAAAATCTTTTTGTGTTTTTATGGACTGACTCTATATTTATTGTATGGACCTAAGAGCAAGACAAACAAAATATGTTTTCTATAATCATAGAAAAAAACTATGACTCGATTATGTACAAAATGCAGACTTTAGTAAGTTGTAAACACTGACTCTGATAATGATAGTAAACCTAAGAAACTAATATGTACAAGATTTGAGTTGTAATTATTTGAAGAAAAGACTAAGGACGGATCTAAGAGTAGTAGTTTAGACAAGTAAAACTATAAACTAAGAATAAAAACTTAAAGTTGGCTCACATAGATGCAATCAGCAGAGGTAGATGTAAACTCCTACTTTCTCCCAGTCTCTGGAAGTTGGGATGGCTCTGATTCCAAATATAAGGGGAGGCTGCCACTGAGGTTGGCGAGAGGCTAGGAAACAGACCCCGAACATTCCAACATGAAAGGCAATTTTACTACCATGTAGGAGGCACACTATACGAAATCAAAGTTTTTGTCAAACATCACAGACACAGAGTCTAACTTTCCAATGAGTTTCAACACCATGGAGGCATATACCTTAACAAGTCAAAGATTTTGTTAAGACCACAAAAATAGAGACTAACCTTTCTAACATGACAGGTGAGTCACGACCATATAGGCAGTATGCCATACGAAATCAAATCTTTTAAACTACACAACTCAGCTTTCTTATGACTGAGTTACGCATCTATATATATGATTTGCCTTTAGCTAAAAAGACATCACCACCCTTAACGGGATGGCATGGCTTCAAAACTGCAAGCTACACATCAAGAATGGTTTACCTTGGCAACAAAGCCTTCACAACCCAAAAGAGGGATGGCTTGACTTTTCCAGTCTTAGAATAGATGATATCCCTTGTCTCTTTAGTACAGGATTGTTCCATAATTTCCTAAAATAGGTATTACAGAGGCTCTCATAATATATGAACTAAGACAGATCCCAGATCCATGTGTTCTTCAATAAATATTGAATCTTTTTGAAAAGCTATGGCATGGACTAATCCAATTTCATTTCATATACATGGAAAGGATATAGACCTCTACTTCGTGTAGAAAAATCCAACTTTTTTATTCATGAAAAGTACTTAGGCATCTACGTTGCATGGATAAAGCCAATTTCATTTCATAAACATAGAAAGTAACTTCGGGGTGCGATTGTTCCCATCGCAACAAGCTAGCACTTCATCATAGTATTTCCTTACCCCCCTAATCCGACCTAGCAGATCTAAACTCATCAATTCTAAACAGAGAAAGCAAGAGGAAGAGAGTTTAGCCAACAATTATTTTAATTGATAGTAGAGAGAAACTATATAAGAGGTTTCTAGTTAGAGCAAATGATAGGTGAAGGAAATGCTCTATGTATCCTTTAGTAGAGGAAGGAAGATTACTAGCTAAGCTAAGCTATCCTATGGATAAACATGTAATAAAATATTATAATCCTATCCTAACAGCTAAAGGATAGGTATTATCCGTTAATAAGGATAAGTCTTATCCTTTTGGAAGGGATAAGCATTATCTTTTACGACTAAATAGACCTTATCTTTATTTACACCAAGACCTACTAACATGTGGGGGGGGGGGGGCAAATAAAAACAAAACAAACTATATTATTGGCATGTGAAAGCATGTGCAAGCAGAAAAGTCAGCAGCTTGCAAGTAGATGCAACAGCAGCTTCATAGGCATCTTGCAAGCCGGTGGATAAGATCCTTATCTTTGAAGTAGCAAAGTCAGTATCTTTAAGAAACACATCTAAAAGGGTAACCCACTGAGGAGGGTTTCCTTAAAAATGAGGGTAATCCACTGCAAAACCTACTAAAAAGGGTAACCCACTGAAGAGGGTAACCCACTGAAAAGGGTAACCTGCTGGAGAGGGTAACTTTCTTTCATATGTCATCTAACTTCATCTCTCAGTCATTAGTGTTGAATGGAGCCTGTGGCTGTAAGTTCGCATGTCCTTCTTCCATTCACCAATCTACTTCGTATTTCTACCTGAGGTGTTCTTGGCCTTCCAAGCATCTCTTCATCAATCTGGTGTAGTAACTCTTTCTGTTTGATGGATCTCTGCATTCCTATGTTGTATCCTTCATACTTATTCTTATGGATTCATCATTTTTGAATTTATATAGTGGCTGATATCCTTTGGCTGTTCATCGAACTTCATCTAAGTGCGGATGATCCTCGGTATTATCCTTTGGAATGCATTTGGTTTGCTGGAGACTGATGCATTGTTCTTCATAAAATTCATCTTCAAGATAGTGCATTACATTGAAAAATTCCCAGAGTGGTGAAATTTCCGACTTGTCTTGGACTTCATGGCCTGTGATTCTAACCAGGTGATACAACATAAAGACCATTGCGTCACAGGAATCTTTGGAGCATCGAATCCAGTATAGAATAAATCTTCTTGGATATGGTTAGATTTGATCATGATTTCTGAGGGCATAACACTTAAACTCTACGGTAGTAGAGTACTGATGGCATGTGTACCAGAACAACCTTAGGAGTCCTTGCTGGGAATCATCAGCAAGTGGGATGAACACATAACAGAAAAGATATCTTAGATTTTCTTCAAAAAACTTCAAGATGGATTTGCTGTGCCTGTTAAATACTTGAAGCTTGTTGAAAGTCTGGATTTCTCAAAGGATATATGGATCTGAAGGATCCATAGATCTATTGAACAAATATAGAGAGCAATCTATTTGCCCAAAAGATAAAATTCCTGATATGTTAAGCATGAGAGACTGATGGACCATGTCTGGGTGTCTTCTTTGATAATGGATATTAGGTAGAGATAACCATCATAGATATCTCCCAAATAAACATCTATGCGGAAGGTGTTGTCCTTTGTCGATTTTTCTTTTAGCGAGAATACCAATTCAAGGTTATTCTCTTTATGGAGATAGATTTCAACATTATCAGCTATCTCTTCAAAGAGGTGGACAACATCTTTTGACTTCTTGAGTTGTAGACAATCTTTCACAAAGTGACCAAGACTTTTGCAGATGAATTAACCATTATTTCTTTTTTGGTAATCTGCTGGGCTTCTTTGTATTAAATACTTGGTTTGCAATACTACCTTAGGCTTGTTATCTGGTGGCCTGGGTAGTTCAAATATCCTGAACAATATCTTTCATCAAGATCCCTTCTGACCACTTGAACAGGGGCAATCGAATTTCATAACAAGATTTTTCCTTCCATAATAAGAATCAAGAACTGGGAAGTTCTCAATAATTTTCTCTATTCTAGATGTGTTCTCATATTAATCATGCAAGGCCTGGAGGATTTCCTGCCTCGCATAGCTTGTGTCTTTGCAGAAGAAATTCAGCAGGATTCTGTATGCATAATCTGACTGTATCATGTGTTGATCTTCTTCAGTCAAACTCTTTATTTTTCTGAAGTCCTGAGGTAGGGATAGAGTTGTACCAATGGTTTTCTCCACCTCTGTTGTTGGTTTTTGCCTCTTTTCTAAGAATGGATCACTCGTCAGCTAAAATTGCTTAGAGACTGGTTTGGAGATAGCTGGTTTTCTAGAGCATTTATCTGACATAGATGGACATTCCTTCTCAGGCAATTGGATTGATTGCTGCAAAGCATCGTCATTATTTTTTATACATTCATCAGTACAGAAGTTAACAGTAGAACTAGATGACTATTTACTAATGAAAGATGGAGATTGGTCATTGATGAAGATGTCCTCAGATATTTTCTTCTCTACGTTGAATGCAGAACTGGGAATTTTTTCTGCACCTGGGTGAGGATCATCAAGATCTTCATGACAATCCATCGCATTCATCGAGCCTGAACTTCTCTCTTCACCTTTATAGACTTGGAAAATTCTTTTGCATGGTGTCCTTTGTCATTACAGATGAAGCATTTGTGTTTACCTATATTTATCTTCTTTGAGGATTTGTCACCTTTGTCAGTCAGCAACTCTATGTGCCTCGGTTTTTTATTTTTGGCCCATCTAAACTGCATGTATCTCCTGTGCCTTTCCTGATACCTTGATAGTTGATGAGAAACTTCAAGCTTTAGAGCTGGATCCATATATATATATCATCAGAGTGGAGATATTTGGAACATTCATCTGATATGATGTTGTCAAATAAAGTATCCTTGTGCTTCTCGAAAGGATGAGAGCTTGTATGGTATGCTGACTCTTATTGAATAAACCCATCATACTTTGGAACAAAAAAAATAGCATCGACTTAATTGAGATGGATCAATTCAGCAGTTATGTCATTGCTTTTGAGAGGATACTTCTTCAGAGAGACCTATTCACCGTTATGGGATTCCTTATCAGGAATCTACAAGAGATCATCTGGAGTAGTGGAATCTCGTACACAGCTTGTGATCATTATATGTGCTGGATTAACATCATTGTTATTGCTGTCCTATAATTGTTCTTTCAGATCACAGTTTATTGATGCTCTCTGGATAGAAGGAACCTCTAATTGATCGTACTACATAACTATTTTTTGGATCTCAATATCATCAGTTTAGACTGCAGCAACTACACTATGGCCGAAAGGAGCATACATAGATACCATCTTATCAGTATCATATGAAACCTAGCTAAAATACTTTATCTTGTCGACCCTTGGTGTCATGGCATCTCGTGTTGTCTGTTTATCTTCTAATATAGTAGTAAATCTCATAGATGAATAAAGTGGAGATGGTTATCCTAATTCCAGTGTAGAATGGCCATGTGGGAATATAGTACCAACTCTGGATTTTTGTTGTATGGTACGTTTCTATTTTCTTTGAGTTGTCATGGCATCATTTCTCTCCCAAACTTAGTGATATTAAACTCCTTTTGTTCATCTTTGGAAGCTAGAGAAAATAACAGTTGTATGGATAGATGAGTTAGGATGGTGGAAAAGGTTTGAATTGGTCCTCGTGAAGGATATGTTTTGGGAAATACAATTCTTTCTTAGGCGTTTTGGAGTTTGGCATGATCGTATTTCAGGAGATAGATTATTTCTTCCAACAAGGACATTTTCTTCCATTATTTGTCAATAAAATGCAGTATTGAGGAGCCTATTGGGAATTTCTCAAACTGTATAGTTTGGAGCATGCTTTCCAGTACTCTGATAAGGATGATATGTTGAAGGACAGCTGAAGCATTCTCTGATTAGAAAACAAATGGAGATATTTGAGCTTGGATCTGGTTATCCTCTTCAGATTGATGGTTAGAAAGGTAATCATCTGTGTGACTGGATGTAGAGAGGGGCATCATAAGCATCTCTAGTTGAGTTGCCATAGCAGCCTTTCTTCTGCAGATTCGATAGTCACAATCAG
Organism: Capsicum annuum; assembly: GCF_002878395.1. Classification (NCBI taxonomy): domain Eukaryota; kingdom Viridiplantae; phylum Streptophyta; class Magnoliopsida; order Solanales; family Solanaceae; genus Capsicum; species Capsicum annuum. The sequence goes on from NC_061118.1 coordinate 139,415,625, forward strand.
CCTTCCATGGGTTATGTCCTGAGAAAGGTAATTTACACCACATCAGCCAATGACATTTATGATTGAAGTTATTTATCCAATCATTCTGTCTCATATAGCCATTAAGGTACTTGAGAATGGTATCCGGGTCCTTTACATCTGAAATATCATCATTTGGGTTGTACATGGGAATGTAAAAGGTGGTTTTTGGTGGCCTTTTGACATAGTGGTGGTCAGAATTATCAGTGGGGATGAGAAGTTGAGGATAGGCTCTCAACTTTTCATATTTAATGACCCATGAGGCTGGGATAATGTTGAACCGTTCATCCCTAGATATGTTTCTTGGGATTTTAGTACACTGTGGTTCGATCAGTTGCATCAATGGTTAAGAATAGAGAGTTTTGCCACTTAAAGGAAGTAGGTTTATTTTATGGGTCTGAACTCGCCAGGCTATCTGACAGTGGAGATTTGCCTGACCGACATCTCTGTCCTACTTAGAATCAAGAATTTGGACCTAGATCTTCATCTCCTTCATTAGTTGTGGATCATCTAATGGTATATTGAAGTTAGGAAACATGATGATAAAGACTGCATCATCACCATCCAGAATCATCTTCGATGTACTCAAAACACGAAATTAAGCCCCTTTAGAGGCAAAATGCATTCATCTTTATCAAAAAATCTCAAGAAGCTAACCCTAGGATCTCTAATTCAAGATTCATCCTTCAAGAACACTCCATCATTTTTCGCAAATTTGAATACCAAGGTATGTCAAGTGTTCATCCAAGGTTCCCTTCAATCCTTTAAGTACAAGAAACTCTTTTAAACTTTAAGTAAATTAATTTCATGATTTCAATGATTGGATTCAAGTGTATTTATGATTATAATGTTGATTGAATTTCTATTCTATGATTAAGTTCAATATTTATGTACAAATTAATATCATGTATGTAGTATTATGTGAATTCATGTTAAAGCCTTGAAATTGTGATGCTCATGTGTTAATTAGTACTATGTGTATATACAATGCCTTCCAAGTATTTGATAAGCAGTTCATGTGAATTAAATAGTTAGATTATATCATGTTAGCATGTATACTAGTTCAAGTCATTAAAGTGTTTGATGAAATGCCTCCATGATGCATTATGAACAAGTGTGTATTTCTATGATATGAAAAGTCATATGATGCTTTACTTTTCATGCTATCGAGTCCTAGGGGTATTTAATACCCAACAATTCAGTTGTTTACCTAGAGCCATTGTCAGTTACTGAATAATCTCAGTCATGTTATGATCAACAGTACTCTTAGTAGTTATAGAACAATCTCAGTACCATCACGAATAGTAATACTCAGTAATCAATCCCAGTCTCAGTTCAGTAATCAGTTCAGAAATTAGTGAACTCAGTTTAGTTCATTAGATAGTATAATCAGTAACAATTCAATCAAACCTAGTATAAATTAGAAATTAGTTCAGTGTCTATTCAGTTGGGAGTAGGATTTAGCATCGAGCAAACCCAGGGTTAGGGGCATTCCCACTAGCAGAGTGTTTGACCCTTAGTAGCAATACCTGTGTTATAGAACTATGTAGCCATCATAAATTGAGATATCTTCCTACTAGACTAGAGTTAATACATCTCATATGAGTTTTCCTGCTAGCGAGGGTTGACAAAAGAGCTTTCTATCATAGAAGGTTAACTCACAATTGTCTTTACCCATGGTACGGTAACGACATCCTTCCAACTGGGGTTATAGGTTGGACCCCAATCTATTCATAAATGGGCATGTCAGTTAGTTTCTTACCTCCTACAGTCTCAGTTTCAAATTCAGTCTCAGTATAAAACAAAGCTCAGTTCTACAGATTTAGGACTGTGAGATATAGTCACTCAGCTTAGTATAGTACCTATACCAGTTCTTCAGAATTAGGAATGTCAGATATTGTCACTCAGTTATCAGATGCATAGTATCAATAAACTCAGATATCAGTGAATCAATAATTCATAACTCAATATCCATGTTATCATGATCTCAGGTAAAGCTTATGTATTCATGCGTGTACTCTCATTTAGTTATACTCATGTCATTCAGTTAGTATTGTTCATGCATATGAACCCATGCTTCTCATCCTACCTCACTTAGCATACCCGTACATTCAAAGTACTGACGTATATCTTTCTTTTGCGCTATGATGTCTTATATCATAGGTTCAGAGGCACAAGCTCCCGATCATACTTAGCAGCCCGATCAATCAGTAGAAGACTAGTGGTGAGTCCCCATAGTTCGAGGACATAACTATTACTTCAGTATCTCAGTTTATCAGTTTTTAATAGTCGAGGTTAGTTGGGAGCTTGTCCCATCCATCCCTTATTCACACCGTAGAGGCTTATCATACTAGAGTATTTTCGATAGAAGTATCAGTATTCAGTTTTCAGTATTTAGTATTTACTTTCATTTTGAACCTTATGGCAAGTTTCTGCCTAATTTTTGCATAATTACAGAATTATTATTCAGTTATTACAGCAGGTACCAGTCATGGGTTAGCTTGTGATCCCTCGGGATTATGAGCACTGTGTAGCATCCGGGGTATAGACTTAGGGCATTACAATTTTACTGTGTGTATAAAGAGCATTAAATTGGATCCTTCTTAAATAAAGGCTATCCATGACCTACCTCCTCTAAAAGGTCAAAAATTTTGTGATGAGTTCCCTAGATCTACACAATTACATCGCTCAGTTTATTGCACCACATACAGTGATTTGTGATCCAATATACAAGTTATTAATTTTAGAATGTTGCTACCAAATGGACAAAAGGTTTCCAAAAAGATTTTGACAAAATCAAGGAATATTTGTGTAATCCACTTATTTTGGTTCCTTTAGAACCTGGAAGGTCGTTGCTACTATATTTATTTATGACGAACAATGCATTTGGGTGTGTTTTAGGAAAACATGATGGAACTAGGAAGAATAAAAAAGCTATACATTACTTGATAAAGAATTTCACACTTATGAAGCGTGATATATATTATTAGAACATACTTTTTGTGCCTTAACTTGGGTTGCCCTAAATTTATGGCATTGTGTGTACACCACTTTTCTCATCTCTAGGATAGATCTGCTCAAGTATATCTTTCATAATCCTATGCCTACCAGAGCTAGCAAAGTAGCGAATTTTGCTAAATAAATTTGACATTATTTATGTTACTCAAAAGGTCATCAACGGACAAGCGTTGACCGACCATCCTGTCAAAACCCCTGCGGATGAAGAGTACAAGTCTCTTCAAACTAATTTCTTGGATAAAGATGTTTTACTTATTTGTGAAGATACTTTAGAAGAATATCCAAGTTAGATATTGTTCTTTGATGGGGTTGCAAATATCAAAGGAGTTGGTGTTGGGGCAGTACTAATTTTAAAATTAGCGCAGCATTATCCGACCTCAGCAAAGTTCTAGTTTTTGTACACTGACAATATGGTAGATTACAAGGCTTGCATTCTTGGCCTAATAACGATAGTTGATAGGAACATATAGAAACTGTTGGTTATAGGGGATTCAGATTTAGTAGACCATCAAATATAAGGTGAATGGACTGTTAATAATATAAAGATGCTTCCATAGCTGCAGTACGTGAAAGAATTGTGCAACAAATGCATTAAAATAGAATTTAAACGTGTCTCGAGAGCTTAAAATGATTTATAAGATGCATTGGAAACCTTTTCCTCTATGATTCAACATCTACACAAGAATATCATAGATCCTATCAATGTAAATGTACAAGACCAACCAACATATTGTTCTCATATAGATAAAGAACCAGACGTCAAACCTCGGAACTACAACATTATGTGGTATTCTCAATGAAGGATACTAATCAACGGGAATAACCAGTATTTAGAAAAGGACACTTTGGAGATTCGGAAGTCATTTTTTCCTAAATGGAGCCTTTATAATAGGACTTCAAATTTAGTTTTTTTTAAGGTGTGACAATGCTCAGAAGATGATCAATTTAATTAAAGAAATACATAGGGGCATATGCAAACCACATATGAATAGATTTATTTTGGCAAAGAAGATTCTCTGAGCTGACAATTTACTGATGACAATGGAAATGGATTGTGTTTTCTTTGTTAAAAAATATCATAGATGTTAGATTCATGATGATTGGATTTGGGTTTCACCCAGTGAACTCATAGTGACCAAATCTTGGCCCTTAAATAATGAGTACTCACCAACTATCTAAATATAAGAAGTGGTTCCCATAATTAATCATGTTGCTAGGGACGAACACCTGAACCAACATTATGAAATAATGTATAACATACACATATATGTGGTCAGTACTTCTGGAATGTACTGAGTATGCGGGTTGAATGTATACCATAACTGATAACATGCATGTTAAGTATAGATGGACTCATCTTGATCATGAATAAAATGAAAAGCTAAAATATCATGAAATAAATCATAAAATAATATTTGGATAAGGCGGGTGAATCATTACACTTTGTTCTAAAATCTTTACTTCTGTGGGAGACAATGTCTTGCCCATATTGAGGAGGGTTATTCTATCATTTCCATCAGTATAGAACCTTGTCTTGGAGTGATCACCAAACATAAGCCTATTCAGGCAAGGGGGACACTCTCTGGTGAGGCCCCTAAAACGTACAGTGATAGGTAGTTTCTAGGAAATGGGATGCACTAAATCCACATTCCCCTCTCAGTGCTAAATACTACTCCCAATAATACATACTTATGCTCATACTCATGAAATTCACCTTAAAGTAGCATGTGGTCTATAAATTGAAAACAAGCAATGCTTTTCTTAATTAAATCATACTTATGGAGGAACTTGTGAATTTTATGTCTTATCTGGGATCATAAGATCAAATATGAAACTTATGTCATGTTATAATACTTGTAATTTAAACTAATAAGCTTGGACTTCTTGTAAGCAGGGTGCATAGTGCTTGAAATCATAATTAGTTATCAACTCATAGAAAATCACATCAAAATATCAAATTCAATGCATAAGATTACTTCCATGGATAAAACATAAGTAAAAATGAAATTTTGAGCAAAATAGACAATTCATGTAGGAACATCATAATATTGAAGCATAACAAAAGTGGGTATGAACCCTAGCAAATTAATTTATTAAATTTTAATTAAAAATCAAACTTTTGAGCACAAGGAAAGAAGAATATCCTTGTTCAAATAGCACATACCTGGAATTTGTGAATTTCTTGAGGGAAACTTGAGTTGAAACCTTGGAAGCTTGAATTCTAGTTAAAATTTCATCCATTGTATTCTTAAGGGTTTTCGGGGAAAAGAAATCACTTTAATCCAAGTTAGGAGGGTGGGCTTTATGATCAGTATGTTTTGGAAGTCTTTTAGTATCCAAAAGACCAAAAAGCCCTAGTCCTAAGCTAAAAAACTAAAACTGACATTTCTATGCCCTTGGGCGCAGCATGCCCTTATCGCGCCAAACAAGGCCATGGCACATCCCTATTAAAGTACGATAAGATCTTGGCATGCTTTTATCATATACCTTCATTGGATTTCGGATAAGGGTGTGCCTCCCCTCCATGGCACGCCCTTAATACGGACCCTTACTATTTTGGAGTCCCAAAATGCATTCCTAAATCCCCAACATACTTCCTAATGATCCTATTATCATTTCGTATCATAATTTAACTCAAAAATAACCATTAAACACATAGGAAGTACCAAAAAAATCATAGAATTTTTGGTGTTCAACATTATCTTCTCCTTGGGACCATCCATCCTTAAATGAAGGTCGAGAAGAAATAACAACTGTTTCATTAGCTCGCTAAGCTAAGATATGAATCCTGTTGTACTCTAGGACTGAAATAATTCATCTCAAGCATTAATTTGTAATAGAAATGACTTATTTCACATGAACTTTATAAGGTAGGAGTAAGGATATGCATGAATAGATTATAATAGGATGGATTTCTTACGTCATACTTTGTGCTAGAAATGAATAGTTAAGGATATCAATTCATCATGTCTGCCTTAGCTTCCCAAGTTGCTCGGTCAACAATTTGATTTCTCCAAAGAATTTTCTCTAAAGCAACTTGTTTATTCCTAAACCTTCGAACTTGTTAGTCAAGGATTTGAATCATAATCTCATAGTAGGACAAGCTATCCTTCACCCTAATACCCTCTATGGGCACTACAAAAGAAGAGTCTCTAATGCACCTTCTTAGCATTAACACATGGAAAAATGGATGGATAGTATCTCAGGAAAGGTCTAACTTATAAGCAACTTCTCCAACACACTTCACCACTTTATAAGGACCAATATATCAGGGACTAATCTTTTCTTTCTTTATAAACATCGTTATCCCCTTCATGGGAAATACCTTCAAAAATATCCAATCACCTACTTCAAACTTTGGTTATCTCCTCCTCACATCTGTATATAATTTTAACGACTCTAGGCGGTTTTCAACCTCTCATGGATCAACTAAACTTTGTCCATGGCTACAAGAATAGAATCTAGCCCTACAAAAGTCTCTTTATTAACTTCAAACCAGCCTATAGGTGACCTGCATTTATGCTTGTAAAATACGTCGAAAAAATTCATCTAAATACCAGCATGATAATTGTTATTACATGCAAAGTCAATCAAGAGTAAATGATCATCCCAATTTTTTTAAAGTTCATCACATGGGCTCTCAACATATCTTCCGATGTATGAATTGTACACTCATCCAAACCAACTATCTACAGATGAAAAGTTATACTAAGTTTCATATTTGCACCAAGGCCCTTCTAAAATGATTTCCAAAATTGGGAAGTAAATTGTGTGTTTTGGCTAAAAAAAATGGAAAATGGAATCCTATGGACCCTTATTAACTCACAATTTACATCTTAACATAATCTTCCATTGTATCTGGAGTCTTAACAGGTAATAAATTTGCTGTTTTGGTCATCCAATCCATGATGACCCAAACTGAGTTATACTAACATCAGGTGCAATAAATTCCAGTAACGAAGTCCATATTAATGACCTTCCACTTCCAAGTAGGAATACCAATAGCCTGAAGTATACCTCCAACCTTTTGATGCTTAATATATACCTATTGACAGTTGGGACACTTGGCTGCAAACTCTGTGATGTCCCTTTTTATACCATTCCACTAGTAAATTTCTCATAAAATGCGATACCTCTTGGTAGTACCAGGATGAATTGAATACCTAGAACTGTGGACCTCTTCTAATATTTTCTCTATCAATCCATCAACATTTGGAACACAAAGTTGACCTTGCTAGCAAAGGACACCATCTCCCCGTTGGAAGAAAACCTCATGCTTCTGCAGCTGAACTGTATCCAAATCTAGCAAAGTATAGGATCATTATGCTGCTTCTTTTTCACTTCCACCACTAAGTATGATTTTAAACCACTACACGCCCATCATCCATATCAAGCAAACAAACACCCAAACAGGATAGTCTATGCACTTTGTTAGCTAGTTCCTGCTCATCCTTTTTCTCATGAGCCATACTACACATAGACCATCTACTCAACACATCTGTTACTGCATTTACATAGGTAGTAAAGCACATTTATGTCATAGTATTTTAACAACTCCAATCACCTTCTCTAATAAAGATTCAACTCCTTTTGCAAATATACTACAGGAGACTCTTACGATCAGTGAAGATATCAACATGTACAACATAAAATAGTGCAATAAAATCTTCAAGGTAAACACAACAGCTACTAACTCCGAATCATGAGTTAGATAATTCTTCTCATAGTCTTTAAGTTGTCTGGAGGCATAGAATATTACCTTTACATTTTGCATCATAAAACAACCTAAGCGAACTCTGTAGGAATCACAATACACCAAAAATTTGCTAGCCCCTCTGTCAAAGCTAACACTAGGCTGAATTCAATCTATCCTTCAGCTTTTAGAAACTCTTCTTATATTTATCTTACATTATAAACTTTACCTTTATTTGTGTCAACCTAGTCAATGATGCAGCTTTTGAGGAAATGCCTTACAAAACCTCCTATAAGAACAAGCTAAACACAGAAACCTCCAAATGTCAGATGGAGTAATGGTCCTTGGCCATTGTTTTACTGCATCAGCTTTTTGAGGGTCTACATGAATACCGTCACCCAAAATCACATGCCCTAAAAAGGTAATAGAATCCAACCAAAATACACACTTACTAAACTATATATAAAACTGATGATCCTTAAAGGCTGCAACATCGTTCTTAAATGGTCTGCATGCTCCTCCTTACTTCGAGAATTTACAAGTATATAATCTATGAAATCAATGACAAATATATCCAAGTACTGCTTGAAGACCTTATTCATTAAATCTATAAAGGTTCCAAGAGCATTTATTATTCCAAAAGACATAACCACAAAATCAAAGTAATTATACCATGATCTAAAAGCAGTCGTTGAGATGTCATGCTCTTAGACCTTTAACTGGTGATACCCTGGCCTTAGATTAATCTTTAAAATCCAACGAGTGCCTTGAAGATGATTGAATGAATCATTAATTCTGGGGATTGGGTACTTATTCTGATGGTGACCTTATTTAGCTACCTATAGTCTATGCACATTCTAAGAGTATCATCTTTCTTGCCTATGAATAGAACTGCAGCACCCTAAGAGGAAACACTAGGACTGATAAAGCACTAATCTAAGAAGTCATTGAGTTGCTCTTTTAACTCTTAAAGCTCATTTAGAGCCATACGGTAGGGAGAAATCAAGATAGGTTGGGTATTGTAAAGGAGATCAATCTCAAACATTATTTCTCTATCGGGAGGTACTTTGGGTATATCCTTTGGGAGTACTTTTGGAAACTCATTGACTACACTGACTGGCTGAATGGTTGGGCCTTGAGACTTAGTATCTTTAACTTGAAATAAGTGGTAAATATACCTTTTTAATGTTAACTTCTTGGCTTTTGATAAAATATGAAACGACCCTTGGGAGATACTAAACTACCCTCCTACTCGGGGACTGGCTCATTACGAAACTGGAAGTTCACAACTCAAATATGACAATCAACTGTGGAATAAAATGAATGGAGCCAATCCATACCAAGAATAACATTAAAATCTATTATCTCTAGCTATAAAAATCTGCTAAAGTGACCTTTTGGAGGACTATAATAGGTCATTTTTTGTATATTCAACTAGCAATAATAGCCTCACCCACTGGAGTAAAAATTGAGAAGAACTCAGAAAGACACTCAAGACTTATCCTAAAATTTACAACAGCAATTAGGGTCACAAAAAAGAGGTTTTCCTCTCGACCGAATAAAACATAGACATCAATGTAAAAGACACAAAGTATATAAATGACTATATTTGGGGAGCTTTCCTACTCCTAACAGGAGGGTATAGTATAAAATTAGTTTTGAAAATGACCGTCATCGATGCTAGATAATGTACCTTTCTATGGAGTTAGATGGCCTAACCGAACTACTAGATTTGTTGATTAATTCTGAGGACGAGCATCTCTACTTCCATGCTTAGAATAAAGGCATTCCTTGATCCTGTTGCTCATCTTTCGTCGACAAAAACAACCATTTCTACCCATCAAGCACTCGTTCGGATGGTATTTACCACACTTTGTGCATATCGGATTAGTCCTTCCCCTAAAAACACTATCATAAGATCTAGTAGCTGATACCCTCCCCCAATGCTCCTTCATATTTTTAGGTGCATGGTCACTAGCTAAGGACGGTGCAGGTGCTGATGAGTGGCCCTGAAACTGAAAACAATTTCCCCTACTTGACTTCTGCAGCTTAAAATCAAACTATGTGGGTCCTCTTGTTCCTTCTCTCTCTTTCCTTCAGTTTCTCAACCTCAATTTTCTAAGCATAGGTCATCAAATAAGAAATATCCTGGTACCTAATCATCTTTAAAGTCCTACACTTCTTGGCTACCAAACTAGACAGAGTTGTGAAAAACTTATGCATACTAGCTCTAGAATCTGGCAATATTTTTTGTGCAAACTTAGATAGTTGAGTGAACTTGAGGTAATACTCTATTAATGACATAGATCCCTGCCTCAAGTTTATAAACTACTCTACTTTAGCCTCTCTCATCTCCCTAGAAAAGAACTTGTCCAATAAAGTTACCTAAAATACATCCCAACTCATACGAGTTACATTTTCACTCCTACCTTCTTTCCATATAGTAACCCAGTAATAAGAAACATCTTTCAACTAATAAGAAGCTAATTCTACACTTAACTCTTTAGTAACATACATAATTTGGGTAATCTTCTTTACCTCATCAATGAAAATTTGAGGATACTCATTCCCCTTCGACCTAAAGAACTCAAGTAAATTCATCCTCATGAAATCTCAAACACTAGCTTTAGCTAAATTACCATTCTGCTAAAGTGGGACTATTTTTGGTTGATAACCTGAGCATTTTCATTCACAACCTATACTTAGAAAGTACCACAAAACTCTGCATGAAAGACATTTTCATTTAAAGGGTCTGTAGGTGGCGGTGGGGCTGGATAATACCTATTTTTAGGTGTGTAAGCTCTATGATGAGGCATTATCGTCACGTGAAAACACGAATTAGAGCTAATAGAGAAAACTTTAAAGCATAATAGAGATTATTCAAGAAAGGATGGTTCCTATCGTGACCCAATTTATACGTCATGATGACACCAACTAAATGCCTACTTTAGGTAAGCAGAACCGTAACCCAGAGCTAATTAAAATGGGCTAACTTGGTGCAAACTACCTATAAAAAGGGTGAACAAGACAATATAACTCATAAATAAGTAGGGCAATAGAAATATCTAAAAGGTATCCATAACATAGAAAACTATCCCACGACCCGGTAGAGTCAGTGCAAGACCTAGTACAGATACACCAAAATATCTAAAATAGTCAATACAATCTGTCTTAAAACAAATGTCTAGACATAGATAAATAGAAAGAAGAAAGGGAAAATCTAAATCCAAGAGATTTCCCTAATTCTGAAAACCACCACAACACAATCTTTAAATCAACAACTATAACTATTACTCAGATCTACACCAAAAAGGTACAGAAGTATAGTATGAGTGCCTGTAATAACTCGATCATTTATTAAGCCTAAATCCATCTTTTGAGTGGATATGTTTGACATCCAAAGTGATTAAAATTTAACGTTGTATTTTTCTAATTTTTACTTTTTTTATGTATATCATTGAATAAGCTTTCAATTGAAATTCGACACCAGACGAGGGAGTTATGGCCATTTTCCTAAACGGTATTGGATCGCCCAGACTTGATGGTTGACCTGGCGGACTGTCAGGTCCCTGGTGGACCGTTAAGTGCCCCTTCAAGCAAAGAAAGTGACTTATTTTTTAGACCATCATGCAATGGCCAAGTTGGTGGACCGTCAAAAGTTGACGAACCATTAAGGGGTCCATCAGGTCGAGATAGACTATCTCATTTCTGGCCCTCGAATGACGGGCGACTTCCATCATGTCAAGGCAGAATATCCCAGATTTGGCACTCAAGTGACAGATGACTTGGTGGTACGTCAGTTTCCTGACGGACCGTCACTTTGACCATCACGTCGAGGAAGAACGTTCTAGTTTTGGTACTTGACTGATAGACGATATGGTGGACCATCAGGAGACTTGACAGACCATCAGATCGACCGTCAAAGGCCCCGATCAGCGAATTTCAGCTTTTTTAAAAGTCATTTTGGTCATTTTCACCCCATATGGTCTTATATATATATATCCTAGTAGAGAATAGTCATTCATTTTTCTCTTTTCCTCTTCCAATAAACAACTAGAAATTAGGGTTTCTTCCAAAACCCAAAAAATTCAATCTTCTTCCAAGAAATTCAAGGATCTTCCATGGATTTCTCCAATTTATTCGAGAATTAAGTTCCCCGAGTCAAGGGAATCAAGAATCTTGGTCTAAAAGGGTGAGAAAGAAGTTCCAAACAAGTTTCTATAACTCCAAAAATATAATCCAAGTATGTGGGGCTTGAACAAGAACACTTCTTTCGTTCTTGTGCCTAAAGATTTACTTTCTATTATTGATTTACATTATTTTGCAAGTGGGTTTACACCCAAATTTCTTTATTTATGATTTATGAGATTTGTGTTGAATAAGTTTGCTATTTATGATTATTTCACAATCATGTTTCTCAAATTGAGAATTTATTCCATGAGTTGTATATTGTTATTATGTATTGATGATTTCTAAGCGATTTAAGACAAGTGTCATGAGTTATGACTTTCCATGAGAAATTTGACTATTGAACATATATATCGATATTTGAGATTGAATGTCAAGATTTAGTCCCATGATGTTTCCTTGAAGCTTTTGATATTTGAAAATGATATGAAAAGCAAATGTACTTGATGTTGAGAAAGATTGTGTTGAGTCGGGTTAGGAATCCATAAGATGTTTTTGATTTATAGATGAGATATATATTTATGTTTTGGTCTTTATAATAGATCCATGAGTTGATATTGATTAAGGTATATTTCCTAATGCGTTCTGCGTTGAGTCTGGGAGGAGTATTTAGCACCGAGCAGGAAATGTGGTATTCCCCCAAAACTACGTGCCACCGTAGGATTGATGTTGATAATTGTGGGCCCGAGGCCAAGTATGGGATTGTTATAATGAGATTGAGGTTGTACTCCCTGACAAGAGTACAACACCCCCACCAATGTGGGATTCTCTCCTTAGGAGGGTAAAATGTTAGACTCCATGAGGCTCATATGGTGTAGTTATATCGGTTATAAGAAACTCCCACGTCCTTAATGATCTAAGTACCATGATTTACCGAGTCACTCTAAGTCATGAGTCAAAGAGTTTGAGTTAGATTAAATGATTTATGAGATTTATGAAGAATATGTTATTACTGATGACTTATGGAAATGATGTTTTAGATAATTCAAGCGAAGAGAGTTATTATTGTCAGCATGCATGATTTTCATATACATTTATGATACTATTTAAAATGTTGCATCCACCCCCACATACTCAGTACATTCCCAAGTACTGACTCCTATACTCTTTCATATTCTATATTTTCTCATGATATAGGTTCAAGTGCTCAGTCTCAGCAGCGACAGTGATCTTTGAGTACCTTCATCTACATTTCTGCGATTGGTGAATCCTCATGGTTCGAGGAATTGTGTCTCCAATTTTGAATTATTAATAGATGGTTGTTTACTTTCAGTTTAGTATGAGTCAGTTGGGGATCTGTCCTAATGGCTCCCCAGTCCTACAAAGAGTTATTCCTATTTTACTCTAGCATGTTAGGTTGGAAACAGTGTGACGACATTCATGGTAGCTTCCACATTTGTGACGCCCTATCACGAAGGTCGTCAGCCTTAGGCAGAAACTAGCTCCTAAGTGACGACATTCATGATAGCTTACCATATTTGTGATGCCCTATCACGAAGGTCACCAGCCTTAGGCAAAAACTAGCTCCTAAGTGATGACATTCGTGGTAACTTACCACATTTGTGACACCTTGTCAAAAATGTCATCAGAATTAGGCAGAAACCATCAATTCCAGCTCCTGTGTGACGACATTTTTGATGGCTTGTCACATTTTTGACACCTTGTCACAATTGTCATCAGCTATGATTTTCAGCAACAGGAAATTTATTTTAGTAAGGGTATTTTGGTCTTTTTCCTTCACTTCCCACGACTTATAACCCTCCAGGAGTGTATTATCTTCCATTCTCTTTAGTTAAACATCTCAAAAAGCTTTCTCATACACTCTCAACCATAAGATTAGGATTTCCTCTCAAGATCAAAACTCTTAAGAACAAGCCCTAGGGTTTTCATAAAAGAGTCTATTTTAAGGATATTTCGCCATCAATCTTCACGAATTCTTAATCTAAGGTATGCGTGTGTTCATTCATGGACTTCTTTCATCCATGAAGTTCAAGAACCCTTTTTTTCTAAAACTATATATTATGGTTTTCATGTTATGAATGGATTGTTGATCATGTTTATGTGTTGAATGATGTCAAGATAGAATCTTTATATGTTATTATGAATCTATGACATCATATGATTTGAAAACATGTAAGTTTGATTATTTATGATGCGTAATTGTATGATTTACACCTATGCCTAAGTTGTGCATGTAAGGTGTTTGATAAAATACCTAAGAGACTAGAAATCATGCATTATAGCTAAATTGTGACTAAGTGAAGGATTCATGATATGCAACCATATTCCAATGATTTTCATTTGATATTGTGTCTTGTTAATGTTATTGGTACGTTCATGAACTAGTCTTATGAGATTATGCCATGCTTACTTGCAAATCCTACTTATGTACAAAATATATGATATCCATGCATTTCATGGAATTCCCCAAGTTATAATATTATGGGTTGTTGATGTTGGTCACGTATTCAAGTCAGTCATGTGTGCCAGTTTCCTTCCATCGAGTCCTGGAGGTATTCGTACCCGAAAAATATAGTTGTATACCTAGAGCCTTGTCATGTTTTCACGATACACTCAGTCAAGCCATGATCTATAGAAATCAGCTAGTCATGTAACTTAGGAAAATCCAGTAACCTCAGTAATCTTAGTAGTTCAGTAATCTTAGTGATCTCAATACTCAGTAATATCTGTAACCTCAGTATTCAAAGTCAATCTCAGTAATTTCAGTACTCTCAAACAGTCCTCAGAACTCAGTACATTCCGTCAGTCATCGAAATCCAGTAAACTTACTTTAGCTCTGCTAAACAATGCCACTGTATCAGTCTAGTTAATCAGTATCAATTCAGCTAATCAGTTAAGTTTAGTTATTCATTCAGCCTAGTTATTTAGTTCAGTGTCTTTCAGATGGGAGTAGGATTAAGCACCGAGTGAGCCTAGGGATGGGGACTAGTTTAGCTCTACTAAACAATACCACTGTATCAGTCTAGTTAATCAGTATCAGTTCAGCTAATTAGTTCAGTTTAGTTATTCAGTTCAGCCCAGTTATTTAGTTCAGTGTCTTTTAGATGGAAGTAGGATTCAGCACCGAGTGAGCCTAGGGATGGGGACTCACCCGCTAGATTAGGACTGAGATCCTTAGAAGTAATCCCTAAGTTCCAAAACTACATAGCTAGTGTAGGTACGAGATATCACCAGTTAGATAGGACTGACATACTCAAGAGTCACCCATTATCACATTTATATGTATAGGACTGATCCCAGGAGTCACCTACTAGATTAGAATTGACTCCACAACAGATGTCTTTACTGGTGGCACGGTACTGACACCCTCCCATTTAGGGCAAAGATTGGACCCCATTCAGCTTAGCTTGGGTTATGTCGGTTAGATAAATACATCCCACAGTTTCAGTTATAGATTCAGGACTGTCAGATATAGTCAACTCAGTTCAATAGTATAGATTTAGTACTGTTAGATACAATTAATCCTTATCATTATAAATAAAATTCAAGATCACCCATTAGACAGGACTGATCTCAACTATGATTAATCAGTATTAGAATCATTAGATTTGAAGATCACCCACTGGATAGGACTGATCTCAGACTAAGTTAAATCATCCTTATTATCAGTATACTCATGATCACCCGCTAGATAGGACTGATCTCAAATTTAGTTACTCTAAGTAGAACGGAGCTCAGATAGTTCCATCAGAACTTAGACTGTTAGATACAGTCGCTCAGTATCAGTTACATAGGTTAGACCAATCATCATAGTTATATCAGCTATATCAGTTTTCTAAACTTATGTATTAGTTATATCAGTTATCAGAATTCATGATATCAGTATTCAGCTTCAGGACTGTCAGACACAGCCGACCAGACCAGTTCTTCATAATTCAAACTATTAGAAATAGTCGTTCATCTATTTAGTATCTCAATATCAGTGCACTCATGTTGTCAGTATTCAGACTCAGTAGTCAGTATCTCCATGAGTTCAGTTACAGTTATGTATGCAAGTATGTATTCTCACGTTCATATTAGTCAGCATTGTTCATGCATATAAACCTTTGCATTTAGCCTACCTCACTCGTATACTCAGTACATTCAGACGTACTGACGCATTTGTGCTATGGTGCTTTCTCTTATGTTACACCATAGGTTCAGAGGCACGAGCTCCAGATCAGCAGTAGCATTTTAGTGTTCGGAGTTTGCAGTGTTTCATTTGAGGATAATATGATTATTGCTACATTTACTATTCAGTTGCTAGATGGAGTTAGTTGGAGACATGTTCTTTCAACTCCTTATTCAGACAGTTTATAGGCTTTCAGACTACAATATGTCAGACAGTTATTACAATTTTGTTTTTGTATTGTTATACCTTTTTTAGTTATTTTGTTATTAGACGTTTATTCAGTTTGAACCTTATGGCCTTTTATGTTCGTGTTTCCACATTTTATGATATGTTATGCAGTATACAAGTATAGATATTAGTCATGGGTGAGCTTGTGGTCCTTCGGGGTCATGAACACCGTATAGCATTCCGGTTTAGAAAATCAAGGTGTTACACTTATGCATCTAGGTATACAGTTTCTACTAATTTGATAAAGATGCATCATGATTTGAAGGAAATATACTAATGGAGTAACATAAAGAGAGATATAGGGAATTTTATTGCCAAGTTACGAATTATTAGAATATCATGTTCATAAAAATTATCAGCAAATCATGGTTGAACATTTAAGACCATATGGAACCTCCTAAGATATAACCTTACCCGTGTAGAAGTATGAAATAATTAACATGGTTTTTGTTGCTGGTGTTCTGCAGTCCCAAAATACGTATGGTTACATATGGTCCATAGTTAATAGAATGACCAAGTTTTCTCACCTTCTGTCAGTGAGGACTAATTACTCAGTTGAGTATTATACAAATTTGTTCATTCGGGAGATAGTTCGATTGCATAGGGCCCCCGTGTCTATTATATCCAATCGAGTCAAGTAGTTTTTTATTAATTTTTGGCACTTTTTTCTAAAGGATTGGGTACTCAACTGGACCTTAGTACTGCTTTCCACTCTCAAATATATGTGTAAGTTATGCATACTATTTAAACTCTATAAGATTTTATAAGGACCCGTGTAATTGACTTTAAAGAAAGTTGGGTTTATCACTTTCCACTTATTGATTTTTCTTATAGTAATAGTTATCATTCTATCCTTCAAATGACTCATTTAAAGGGACACTATGGTAGGAGATGTAGATCGCTAATATGAGGTTGGTGAGACTAGATTGTTTATACCTTACCTAATGGAGAAATTCTAGGTTATTCAAGAAAGGATTATGACAGCTCGAAGTCAACAAACGTCTTATAAGAATGTGAGATGAAGGGAGTTAAGTTTGAGGTTAAAAATTAGGTATTCCTGAAGGTCTCTCCTATGAAGAGAATTATGCGGTTTGGGAGAAAGGAAAAGCTTAGTCCTAGGTATATTTGTCCATATCAAATTTTAAAAAGAGTTGGAAATATTTCTTGCAAATTGGACTTTATTAACGAGATTGACATCGGTTTATCCTGTATTTCACATGTCCATGCTCAAGAAATATGTTTGTGATCCTTCATTGGTGGTGTCCATGTAGTATATTGGTGTGAAGGATTCCTTATCTTATGATGAAATTCCTATAGAAATCCTAGATAAACAAGTTTAAAAGTTAAGAACCAAGGAGAGCTTCGGTAAAGGTGGTATGGAGGAACCAAAAATTAGAGAAAGCTTCTTGCGAATTAGACGAGGACATGAAAGCTAAATGTCCCTTATTAATTCCACCGTTGGATGAGGTTGCTTTAGGTACGAATCTTGTTCTTTCTCTTGATCTATTTTATTTCATACTCTAAGTCCCTCTTTGTTGTTCATTGCATCATACTAAGAGTGTCCTATATTATCATTTGGAAATGAATGATCCGGGGGGATAATGTAATAACTCAGTGTTTGGGAGTTTAAATAAAACTGAAAAAAAGCCCATGTGTCCCCTAAATCAAGCAAAAACACTAAGAGAAGGGTTCAAATGTATTGGGGGAGGTTTAGGACACGAAAATTGGCTGTCATTGGAAAGGGGCCATTGCGTGATGACCTCGCATTATTAGGAACCCTGTGAGGGGCCACCGCCTCACTTACACAATGTACCCAACACTGTAAGGGGCCTACCTCACACTGGGCCTCGCACAACGAGTCTTACTTCTTGTATTGGGGGTCGCACCGCGACCCTCCTAATATTCATTAATGGGACATCATTTTACATATTATTTAAGGGCATTTGGAGAATTTCTCACCTTATATACTATTCCTCTTCACCCTATAAATTTCTAAGCCACTAAGTTTGACTAAATTCATTTGAAAGAGGCATTCTACACTTCTCAACACAACTAAAAGCAAAAGGCTAGGGTTCCAAGTTTAGAGCTTGTCTCTCATTCATTCTCAAGAAAATTTTCATCAAAAAGGCATGTTGAACACTCCTTGTTTTAAACATTGTTATATCAAATCAATTTACTTGGAATTTATATGTTCATCAATGGTTGTTTAAAACTAGGGTTGAGGAGATATAGTTATGAAAGCTTTATATTTGTTTCCACTTGTTTAATGGTTTTCTATGTGTGAATGATGGGTTTTGAAAATAAAATGAGTCACATAAAAATGGTGGAATTGGTAATATGGTGTCACAACATTTTTATGTTTTGCATGACAAAGATATAAAACTAAACTCATTTCATAATTTAGTTTTTAAGAAGGATATGGTGTTTATTTGTCTCATGAAAGATTATATGGTATAAAAATGGTAAAAGATTTAATTACTCTTTCAAACCCTTAGGGGGCTATGGTTATGTATTTTAAAATGGAATTTGGAGTCAAAAATATTGTAACGGAAATGGTATGGAATTATATGAATGACTTCCATGTCTTAGTATGTTGATATCCATGTAGGAATCCCTAAATTACAGACTCCACTATTAAAGTTTTATAAAAATATTTTAGTTGGGCTTTAATGAGAATTGTGTAGCTTCATCAAGAAGGCATACGTCCTCGTGTCTAACACCTAAAACCTATTTTTTGTTGACATAGGGATATCGTACCTTCATTGGACGACAAATAGTGTCCTTAATATAAGGATAATAGGGAGGCTTTAGAATATTGGTAACTTTAGCCTATCCTCGGTTCTTGCAGCCAACTTAAATAGAGGTCCCGCTAGTTAGGGGTACTAGACCCATATAGCCGATGGGTTACTAGAGGTCGGTGAAATTATAGATAGTTAAGGATTAAATTTTAATGGTAATGTTTTTATGTTCCTTGCCCACCGTCCCTTACTTATTGTCATAATGGATAATGATTATGTGTTTTATGATGGTGGTAAAAGAATGCTTTATCCCTCTCCCTTGGTTGCATGCCAGTACACATCATACTGACCGTCCCCATAAGCTACATTATTTCATGATATAGGCTTGAAGGTCTTTTCCCATGGTTCTGTGCAACATTGAGTGTTTGTATCCTCTCTTGGACAACTGGTGAGAAGTGGTGAGACCTTCATCATCCAAAAGGCATTATTAATTTTCATTTATATTTCCATTCTTGTATCTTTGTTATTTTTTTCATGGCATAGTAGGGGTCATGTCCTAACTGTGTAGGTATTTTTATGGTTAGAGTCTTTGTAGACGGTATTGGGTAACTATATTTTGATTTTGTTTAATTGATGGATTTCATTCTAAATGTTTATTGAACTTTGTATTCATATGGGTTGGCTTCCACAACTCATTATATTATGCTTATGATGTAAAAGTAAGGGATCATCTTAAGACTTCGTTGGTATGGGATGCCCATCATGGCCAGGGCCACTATTCTGGTCGTGAGACCCACATTTCTAAAATTTACAAAATCGACCAATATGTCCACTCTTGTAACAGATATATCACAATCTCTTTATTTAACAGGTTTATTTTGTGCTTGATTATATTCACCATTATTGTTTCTGGGAGATCTACCATTATTTTTCTTGATTTTTTTCCTCTTAGGCTTAAAAAAAGTATTGCTAGAACTAGTGGCAACATTATTTGAACTAGAAAAATTTACCTCCAGTGTTATGTTGTTCTCTTCTATTTGCAAAAGTGCATCTTCGCCTCTTGTCTCTTCTTTCATATGGATTCGTATTATCGACGTCTCAAGAGAAACTTTCTTTTGTTTGCGGCACATAGTGTTTTTGAAATTTCTTCCAAGAAGGTTGAAGTTTATCTATTATGCTAAAAATAATAAGGTTATCTCCAATTTTAACGCCCTTAGTCCTAAGCTCTACAATCCTTATATAATCAGCTTGGTCTACCATTGATTTATTGTCCACCATTTCAAAAAGGAAAAATCTTCTCGCAACATTTTCTTTTCTCCAGCCTCCTCGGTATAATACATACTCTATAACATTTTCAAATTTTCTTTGAAAATAGAGTATGTTCTATCATAATAATCATTAAAATTATCAAATAAACAATAGAATAAAAAATACTGACACTTGTAGGAGTCACCATCATACAATGATGATGGATTTGACTATTTTATCGGATTCTTCGCAATCAATATATAAGAAACATTAAAAAAACTTAAGTAGAAAAGTATTTTACCCTTCGACATCTTGAAATCAGTACTATTGAACCGAATGGCTTGTAAAAATCTCCCATTTTGACATCCACGATTTTCAATCGTTGCCATTTAGTCTCCTTAAAATTATTGTGGAAGTTACAAAAGTTACAATAGAAAAAAATACAAATGAAGAAAATACAATATCTTCTTCTTGGCTGAGGCACGAATATCTTCCACTCTTTAAGGAAATTCATACCCACTAGAACAATTATTTTCACCGAGTCTGTAGTACTCTTCTTGACTTGTTCCCTAGCTCAACAAACTCTGGACAAGAGTTGAGTTCAAAGTTCCACAAAAAATAACAACTCCCTTCACCTAATAAACATTCTTTTTGCTAAGTTTTATACACTCTATATTTTCTTATACTTAGAAAAAAATATGCAAGACCATCATTATTTATAGAAGAGGAAGTCCTTCTTGTATTGAATAAGAATGAATGAGGGGTAGTAAACATGAAAGATCTATGTTCTAGAAGTTATAAGAGTTACAAGAGCTACAAAATAACTTACGATCACATTCTACCACCACTAACTAATAAGATTAATGGCACATAAAACTACAAATGAAAAGTACAGCTGCTGATCAAATAAGGAAGAAACTGAAGGAAGTATCATGGGAAATAAATGACAATTAAACATGGGTTTCTAAATGCATCATAATGGAAACTAATTGAAACATTTTTGGCCACCTTTACTAAAAGAAAGAAATACTCCATAATGACAAATATGAAGCAATATTAACTCCCACGTCCTAGACTTGTTATGGATACTTCCTGTCATTGGAAAGAGGAAATCAATATGTAGATTATTTTATATTAAAATTCCTCAAACTAACATAATATATAGTTTAACATATCTTAGAGAAAAAAAGAGGATTAGTACTACTAGTATTCAAGAAGCTAAAAAGGAGATCATCAAGCGAATTTCTTGTCAAATGCTTGAAGCTTATCGCCATAGAATTTACAAAGTCTATATTCAGGAATATAATGTGATCCCTTTTTCAATTTGAACTTAATACCTTCTTCATTCCAATAAACAACAAACCAGTCAACCATCCCTATTCCTATTGCAATAGTAGAAAATAACAACTTTCCAAGCTTCATCAGCATATAACACTTCCTCACAAACATTTAGTCATTAAATAAACCAGGCTTCTCAATAAAAAACCGTTGTATCTAGGAAAAACACTCACATGGCATGCTACATAGTAATTATTATCCTCACGATTCGGGGTCCAATTTTTCCAAATGATCAAGATTGTAATTATTCTTGATAATAGGGACGGAATTAGTACTATGGTTGGTTGATTTTGTGATTTAGGGAATAGGGTTTGGTGAAATTTCTATAATGAGGGAAGAGAGTGTAAAGGAGTATTTGATGATTTAAATAAATTATTGTAAAGTGATGTCCATATGTGATATGCAGTAGTACTTTGCCATTTATGTAATGCGTTGGTGATGATGTGGCACGTCTACTTTTGTGGCTAGGAAGATTCTGGCTGAAATTTGGTGGTTGGAAGTAGTGTTTTATTCTTCAGGTTGAATAGAGTTAATGAGAGTATAGAGTATTCCATGAAGAATGAATATGACCTAGTTGGCAGTGTTGAATTCTTAAAATGAGAGGTAAGTTGGCAATACTATGTATGACTAAGTTAATTTGTGATGATAATAGTGGCTAGTAAGAAACAATATTTATAGCAACAGTTAGACAAAAGATGATTTCATTAAGTTCTTATGAAAATGTTGTGGGGAGAGATAAGGGCAACATCAAAGTGCACGACATGGTAGCCATAGAAGAATACCCAAGTCTAAACTTTCACTTTCGATTTGAAACAAGTGAAAACAAACAAACTCAAGTACTGTGGTAATAAGGCAACAAATAAACCAACCAAAAAAATACAACAAGACAAGTATAAAATCAATCACATGAGACACTAAATTTATGCGAAAAACCCTTTGATGGGAAGAGTAAGAGATAATGGGAGAAAAACCTTCATTATAATAACTAAGATTTACAATAATGTTCATTTCCATCTAAAAAGTGACAAACAACGAGAAACAATACATAAACCACAACACCCAAAAACTAGAAAAAGAGAGCAGATTTTGACCCAAAATTTCAGCCCAAATAGCCAACTTCAAATTGTGATTTCCATTTCGTTTCTTGTATGATTGATATCATTTTTAGAAATATAGTTCCTGTCATCTCAATATTTATTTAGGAACAGACGGAGTTTGATTTGGTGACCTGTAGCTCGTGTTTTTCATCTGTGGACAGTAGCTGTATTTTTGGTGCTTTTGCTCCTTTATTTCTCATGTTTTTCAGTGCTATGGTTTATGTACTATTCCTCATTGTTTGGAATTTATTTGGAGAAAATTTTTTAGACAATTATTTTAAATCTTAGTGATTATAGTGGAGGTTTTTGTCCCGCAGTTCTTACTCTTCACATTGAAGGATTTTTCACGTAAATTTGATGTACTGTATGATTGTTTTTATTCTTGTCTTGTCGTATTTGTTTGGTTGATTTATTTTATGCCTTATTAGCATTGTTCTTGGATTTTTTTGTTGTCTCTTGGTTCAAATTATAAGGAGAATATTTAGACTTGTATATTCATTCTTCCACTGCTACCCTGTCGTTCACTTTGATAGTGCCCTTATCTTTCCCAATAAAGTGAAATCATACTGTAGGTTATTGTTTATTTGAATGATGAAGGCAAATATTATCAAGATGGTGTCTTTTAATTGTAGTATCTATCATATTTGGAAAAACAAGATGAAAGATCTCCTATTTGCAAGAAATGCATTTGACTGTATTTGTGTCTAATAAACCTCAGTCTATGACAAATACGGATTGAGAATTTGAAACTAATAGGTTTGTGGAAATATTAGAGTGTGGATTGAAAATAATATTAGAAACCATAGTATTAATGAGACACGTGCCAGTTGTTTTTGGGATAAGTTCGAGACACTTTATGCTTTATAGACTATTGTCACGCCCCAAGCCAAGGCCTCGGACGTGACATGCACCCGGTACTATTGCTAGTTTGAGCGAACGTTTTGGCATATCACATGAGCATACAACTTACATAATGAATAAATAGGAAACAAAAATAAGAGTTCTTAAAATTTGAAATCTTTCATCAATGTTCATTAATATCACTTAACGTCTGAAGATACAATAGTCATGATAAATAATACTAAAATTTACAAGATCTACTAGGCTTCTAAATTAGTTTGTGAAGCCTTTAAATAGTACTAATACAAAAAAGGAAAGAAAATATAATGAAGTCATCAAATCCCGTCCAACCTCCTGATAAGAAAGAGGCTCACCAATAGCAAAAGATAGAGGTCCTAATGGGGCGCCTGACCGCGTACATGAGAGCCAGAACCTATATCATGAATGATGTAGTGCCAAAGGCGGTCAATACGTGGAATGTATTAGTATGCAAAATCATTTCAGGAGGGTAGTACATCAAGTGGTTAGAAATGACAATAAAATTCAAATGTAAAAGAAGATAACTGGAAAGCAACAACAATATAAGGTAAATTTATATTGACCAAGTAAAGTAGGTTTAATTCCTTTGATTATTTGTGGGAGAAAGTAGTGAACCATCATAAACCACCATGTGAGCACATGGAGTCTAATCTTGGCCCGATCAGCTAAGCCGTCCTATACCTTATCGGGCATAGGACGTGACATGACATAATTTGCTAGAGAGTATCCATGGTTAGCCCCTTTTTGGGACACATGAAAGAAAAGAGAGTGTCCGACTTGCAGAATGATCTCTATCCTATGTCGGAAAACATAGTTTTGGGAATTTGTCGTTTCAACATATGCCTTCACGGTCAGCTAACTAACTCCCTTATGCTCATGACGTTGCCTTATTTATCTGATTAGTTATTGATTAAAAAGTTAGTCTTGTTACGTTCATGTTCATATTTTAGCCTTTTTAGGCTCACGCTCGTGGTTTACCTTTTTTAAGCTCATAATTATGTATAGCCACTTTAGGCTCATACTGAGAGTTAACCGTAATTGGTTCATATTCATGAGTTAACACTATCAATATTAGAGAGTCATAATAGGTAATTTCATAATTCGCTATGATATAATTCATGCACATGATTGGAAGCATTCTTGTAAGAATATTCATGGTCATATTATTATCTATTAGGTCAATGAGGGATTCCTAGGAAGTAGGTATTATTATATTAAGACTTGCAAAATCATAATGTATACATCACAGTGCAAAGAGTTTTACGAATGTTGCGGGAAGTTACCTTCTTATGGATTATGGAACAACAATTATACTTTTAAGAGTTTCATAAATTATATCTTAGAACTTTAATAGAAATATTCACATGATGGCATGGATGAGATTTTGACATTTTGACATGGAAGATTGGACTAAGATATTGCAATAGAGGTGCAGTGGTTAGCTGTGAGTTTGTGATAGTGTCATAGGTCATCATATGTTGATGTAAAATATCAATTTACAGGCTGGTCATTTCCACTGTGATAGAGTCTGCCGAGAAATTGTTATTGGTGTTTATAGAGATAGAGTAGTGGCCAAATGGCAGGCTGCCTTGAACGACTTAAAGGGAATACCTAAAAGAGGATGCTGCTCTTACATACTGTGTAATATATTTACTTAATAATAGAGTAGGATATATTTTAATTAGCGATGTAAAAGTATGTTTTTTTTTGTTGTCTGAACATTACAGCGGGAGAACGAGTAGTCTGTACTGGTTGTTGTTTAGTAATTATGTAGTTGGAAAAAAAAGTAATGAAGCATATTGCAGCTACAAGGCTGTGACACTAGTGTATCAGATAAGGACTGCTAGAAAGAGAATCGTGTACAAAAACCACGTTATATATGGATATACAATCTCGGAATGAAGTCAAAGAAAAAGTAGATATGTTTGGAAATTCAAAAATAATTAGGAGAGGTCATCTTTGATCATCAGATTATGTAATTAGTTCTCTCACACTTCTTTTGAATAATGAGGTGCTCTCTAGGTGTAATCACTTGACTTTGCAAATCATAAATCTTTCATAATTATTGCCAAAAACATCTATGATTCAGACATCAAATCACGAGGGTCGTTGGAACTCACAAAATTCAAAAAGGAAGAACATGTAACTAAGATTTATCTTTACACATCCAACAACTATTAAACCATTCAAGTTCATTGATAAGATTGAAGACTTTTCTATAAAACCTAAATAGTTTTAGAGCAATTTGAATTTGATAAAAGTACAACGTCCAAAAACTAGAGTAAGGAATGGTCCTATATACCTCTTAAATGTTGAAAGAACTTTGAGATTGGAAGAAGAAATTGCAACGTGATTCTCACCAATTTGTGTTTCTTAGGAGTTGTGATTGAGAGGAAAAATAGAGATATATTCTAATGGAAAACTTCTCAAAACTGATGGAGAGGTGAGGCCTTTTATCGTATTAACAGGTGGAAAATAGATTGATTGGCTTAAAGCATGTAACTGATAGGAAGTAGAGAGGCGTATCTGGCTGAGAAAAATTAATGTTCCATTGAAGGAAATAACTCTTGTACTGATAACATAAGAGGGTTTTAATTTTTATGAAATAAATTGCAAAATGAAAAGACAAAATTACCCTTTAAATATCTCACACAACAATGGGCCTCAGATACAATATCTCCCACTTCGGGTCATTCGTCCTCGAATGAAGGTCTTGGCTAGCAGAAAGTGCATGAGTTGAAACTATTTACATTCATCAGTTGGACTGTACTCTTCAATATGGCTGAGCTGTAATAATGATAAGGATTTGAAAACAACTATAAGGGAATTCCGCAGCACAAGTTATAAATACAAGAGTTATCACACTAAGGACGTGAAGCATGAGTTTTGTAATACCCTTGCCTTTTTCCTAGCTAGAAATCATCCCGAGGATGATAGGACTTACTTTAAAATGCAAACCAATCTTTGTACATATGGTATTTTTGATATTTTCACTTTCTATCATGTGAGAAATTGAGTTAGCTTTTCAACGGTACCAATTTTGTCCAAATCCAACATCAGACAAGGAAGTTATGGAGATTTTACTTAGAACTGACAGAAACGCCTAGGTATGACGGTCAAGTTGACAGAACGCCACATAAGTGACGGACTACCAAAATAGTGACGGACCACCACTTTGACCATCACAGTCAAGGCAGTTGAGCCATGTACTGGATAAGGACTGACGGACGAGTTGACGGACTATCAAAGTTATGACGGACCATCATCCAGGCTGTCAACTCTTATCCAGTGAACCCCATTTCTAGTCCACGTCTGACGGGCTAAGTAAAGGACCATCAAGTGTCTAACAAACCATCAGTCGGACCATCACACGCCATGTTTAGTTTATTTCCAGGTCATTTTAATAGGAGTATTTTGGTCACTTATCACTCGCGCACATATACCCAGATGAGTCCGAACAAGAACAAGACCCAATCCTCCTCAAGAATGAAAAGATTTCAAACCCCTTCAAGTTTAAAAATGTCAACAACCCTGAGTCAGGTATGCATAGTGTTCATCTATGTACCCCTTTCATTCATAGATTTCAAGAACCATGATTTTAAATGAGAAACTTTGATTTCCTTGTTTCTATGTGATGTTGTTATTGTTAATGATCATTTTTTAAGATTAAAGAGATTAATTTAAGTTGACTTCCATGATGTATGCATGTTTGTAGTTAAAATCCATGAATTTGGGTGGTTCAAGATGATTAAAATTGTGAGAAAACCTATGCCCCAGAGTGTGCATGCAAGGTGTTTGTTAAAATGCCTAGAATGCTAAAATCATGTTCCCATGACCCCATAGTATTTAAATGACAAGCTAAGTCAACTCTTAAGGTGATTCCACATGAACTTCCATGCTATTGATATGTGTTGCTAGTATGATTATGCAATGATCATGATATTAAGGTTGTGAAAGTACTTCCATGTGACATGAAATCCTTTTCATGCAATACATTGTTGATAACCATGCTTAGTATGAAATACCTTATGTACGATATTATGAATTGCGGACTCAAATCTTGTTATCAAGTCATGTCATGTGTGTCAGTTTCCTTCCATCGAGTCCTGGGGGTATTCGTACCCAAAAAATATAGTTGTGTGCCTAGAGACAAGTCACGTTACCCTGATAATCTTAGTCAAGCCATGATCTATAGAACTCAGCCATTCATGTGACTCAGGAAACCTATGAAATCTAATGATCTCAGCAAAATCTCAGATAGTAGTGCTATTCCATCAGTCAATAAAAGTCAGTTACTCAGTCCATGTACAGTCAATTAAATTACGTTCAGTGTCTTCAGATAGGAGTAGAAGTTAGCACCGAGTGAACCCAAGGATGGGAACTCACCTGCCAGTTTAGTGTATGATTCTTAGCAGTCATCCTTGTGTTCAAAAACTACGTAGCCAGCGTAGGTTGAGACATCTTAACCTGTCAGACTAAGGTTGATGAGGTGGCTTAACCTATCAGTTTAGGGTATCCACCATTCTCATTTGAGTACCTTCCAGATGAGGGTCACTCACAATTGTCCCTACAAGTGGCACGGTAGTGACACCCCTCCAGTCGAGGTAGAGATTGGACCCAGACTTAGCTATATACATTATTGGGGAATGTTTGTTAAACAACTATCTCCCACAGATTCAGACTCAGTCTCGGTAAAAGAACTTAGATAGTTCTTTAGATACCAATATACCAGGACTGTTAGATACAGTCAAATTCAGTTAAAGTACGGAACTCAGATAGTTCCATCAAATGCAGGACTGTCTGACACAGTCACCCATGTATTCAGAACAACAGTTTCAGTCATGATCAGTTATCAATAAACTATGTATTAGCGTACAAATTTAGTTATCACACATTCACGATCTCAGTTTCTATGTATGCATCTTTGCACTCTCACCTTCATATCAGTCAGTTAGTTAGCATTGTTCATACATGTAACCCTATTTATGTTCATCCTACCTCACTCATATACTCAGTACTCCAGTTATACTAATGCATTCACGCTATGGTGCTTTCTCTTTATGTTACACCATAGGTTCAGAGACACGAGTTCCAGACCAGCAGTAGCATTCGCATTCCAGTATACAGAGCTGCAGTGAGTCCTCTTCATTCGAGGATGCTATGATTCGATTCATTTATTATTTCTATTAGTTTTCAATTTACCAAGTTAGTTGGAGACATGTTCCTTCAATATTTTATTCAGTCAGTACTTCGAGGCTTTTAGATATAGTTCAGATTTAGTTAATTTTTGATTCAGACTTTAGTTATCTTGGGTATTTTCACCCACATGGATCTTATAATTATTTTTGTTGAACCTTATATTCTATTGTTTATATTTTTCGCATATTACATGTATGTTAAGCAATGTACAGGTATAGATATCAGTCATGGGTTTGCTTGCGGTCCCTCAGGGTCATGAACACCGTATAGCATTTTTGTTAAGAAAAATGGGGTGTTACAAACTTGGTATCAGAACCTAAGGTTTAATAGAGTCCTAGGAAGTCTGAAAGCCGCATCTAGTAGAGTCTTGTGCATGGGTACATTGCGTGCAACATTTATGTGCAAGAGGCTATGAGATGTTTTGGGAACAGTTTCCCTTCTTTTAGTATTCATGTCATGCTAGTGAGTATAATATCTAGTTAAACTCTCAGTCTAATCCATTCTTCTCTTATTTCAGAATATGCCTCCAAAGAGAAGAAACCAGCCAGTTTCTTAGCCCGTAGACCTTTTGGGCGAGCATGTTCCTCATGTAGAGTATAGAGCTGCATTCAGAATACTTGCTTAGTCCGTGGATTCCCAAAATGAATAGCCACCAGTTATTTCAACCAATCTAGTGGCCAATTCTGTAGCAGCTAAAATTCGCGACTTCATCTAAATGAACCATCCATCTTTCATTGGGTCTAAGTCTGATGAAGACCCTCTAGAGTTCATTGAAAAAGTCTAGAAGTTCTTTGAAATCATGGGAGTTACTTCTATTCAGAGCGCCGATTTAGCCACATATTAGAATGGCACCTGCAGAACTCAAGGAACTGAAAGATAATTTGAAGGATATCTTAGATAAGGGATTCATCAGGCCCAGTATATCCCCATGGGGTGTACCAGTCTTATTCGTGTGCAATAAAGATGGTTCTCTCAGGATGTTTATTGATTATCGTAAGCTAAACAAAGTCTTGGTCAAGAACAGGTATCCGCTTCCTAGAATAGATGACTTGTTTGACTAACTTTGGGATGCCAGTTATTTCTCCAAGATACACCTCAGATCAGTCTATCATCAGCTCAAAGTTAGAGAATGTGACATCCCAAAGACAGATTTCCATACTCGGTATGGTCACTTTGAATTTTTAGTCATGTCCTTTGGTCTTACCAATGCCCCTGCAGATTTCATGGACTTGATGAATTGGTATTCAAGCAGTAATTGGGCATGTTCCTCATAGTCTTCATAGATGATATACTGGTCTATTCTCACACAGATCTTGATCATTCAGACCATCTTAGAATTGTTCTTCAGACTCTCAAAGATCATCAGTTGTTTGCCACGTTAAGTAAGTTTGAATTTTGGATAAGATCAGTAGTATTTCTTGGCCATATTGTTTCCAGTGATGGCATTATAGTAATTCCTCAGAAGACCGAAATGGTAAGAAACTAGCCTCGCCCTACCTCTCCATCAAATATCAGGATTTTCTTTGGTTTGGCTGGATATTAAAGAAATTTTTTTGAGGGATTTTCTTCTATTGAATCTCATATGTCCATATTGACTTAGAAGAAGGTTAAGTTTCAATGTTAGATTCTTACGAGAAGAGTTTTCAAGAGTTGAAGACTCGAGTTACCTTACCCCCAATTCTAACTCTTTCAAATGGAAAAGTTGGTTTTGTAGTCTATTGTGATGTGTATAGATTGGTATTAGGTTGTGTCCTCATGCATCATATTAAGGTCATAGCCTACTTTTCTAGACAGCTAAAGCTCCATGAGAAGAATTATCCTACTCATGATCTTGAGTTGGCAGCCGTAGTATTTGCCTTAAAGATTTGGAGGCATTATTTATACGGAGTTTATGTAGATGCCTTCACAGATTATAAGTCTCAAGTATTTCTTTTCTCAGAAAGATCTCAATCTTCGTTAGAGAAGGTGGTTAGAGCTCTTGAAGGATTATGACATGAGTATCCTTTATTACCCCGGCAAGGCCAATATTGTGGCCAACACTCTTAGTAGACTCTACATAGGTAGTGTTTCTCACGTAGAGAATGGTAGTAAGAAGATAGCCTAGGAAATTCATCAGCTTTCCAGACTGGACGTTCTCTTAGTTGACTCTTCAAAGGGTGGAGTATGTATTTAGAGTAGTTCAGAGTCATCTTTAGTTTCTGAGGTGAAAGAAAAGCTAGACAGGGATCCCACCCTTGTCAAGCTAAGAGAGTCAGTTAAGAATTTTAAAGTAGAGGCTTTTTCCCAACGGGGAGATGGTGTTCTTCGTTGTCAGGGTCGTCTGTGTGTTCTAGGTGTAGATGACTTTTGGCAGCAAATTCTTGCAGAAGCGCATGGTGCACGATACTCTATTCATCCAAGGGCCACTAAATGTACCGCGACTTGCGAGAGATCTATTGGTGGAGTGGGATGAAAAGAGATGTTGCAGAGTTTGTGGCTAAGTGCTCTACATGTTAGCAGGTTAAGATAGAGCATCAAAAACCTAGTGGATCCATGCAAGAGTTCACCATTCCTACTTGGAAGTGGGAAGAAGTGAACATGGATTTTGTGACGGGTTTGCCTCAAACTCGTTATCAGCATGATTCAGTTCGGGTCATGGTAGACAGAATTTACAAGTCAGCTTATTTCCTTCGAAGTCGTACTTCTTATTTAGTTGAGCATTATGCCAAACTCTATATTAGGGAGTTGGTCAGATTACACGGTATTCCATTATCTATCATCTCAGAAAGAGGTACACAGATCACCTCTTAATTTTGGAAAGCATTCCAAAAGGGTCTTGGTACCCGAGTTTACCTCAGTACAGTGTTTTATCCTAAGACAGATGGCCAAGCAGAGAGGACCATTCAGACTCTTGAAGATATGGTAAGGCCCTGTGCAATTGATTTCAATGGAAGTTAGGACGACCGCTTGCCCTTGATTGAGTTTGCATACAATAATAGTTATCATTACAGTATTCAGATGGCTCCATTGAAAGCTCTCTATGGTAGGATATATAGATCTCCAGTCGGTTTGTTCGAAGTTAGTGAGGCCTCATTCATCGATCTTGACTTAGTATTCAATGCCTTAGAGAAATTTTAGTTGATTAGAGAGAGACTTTGGGCTGCTCAGAGCCGGCAGAAGTCTTATGTAGATATTTGTAGAAAGGATCTCAAGTTTGAAGTCAATGACTATGTCCATCTCAGGATCTCTCCCATGAAAGGAGTGAGGAGGTTCTGCAAGAAAGGGAAACTCAGTCCCCACTATATCAGTCCGTTTAGGATTCTCAGTCGCTTAGGTAAGGTAGCTTATGAGCTCGAATTGCCTTCAGATCTAGCATCAGTTCATCCGGTCTTGCATGTCTCCTTGCTCAAGAAGTTCATAGGTGACCCAACAATTGTAGTCCCTATTCAGAACATGGATGTTCAGGACAACCTCTCTTATGAAGAGATTCCAGTAGAAATTTTAGACTATCAGATTCGTAGGCTGAGGAACAATGAAGTCCCTCTAGTCAAAGTTTTTTGGCGAAATCAGTCCGTAGAGGGAGCTACTTGGGAAGTAGAAACAGACATGCATACCAAGTACCCTCACTTTTTCTCCGCCAACCCAAATCAAGCTCAAGGTAATAGTCCTCCTTAAGCTTATTCTGTTTCATGTTCAGCATTCAATACAATTGATATTTCGTTTCATGTTCATGTTTTATCACAAATTTGGTATCAAATACCATTGCATATTCAGTCATGCATACATGCATCAGTCCAGTAAATAATTATGCATCAGATATGCATTCTCATTGTGAGAACCTCAGTCATGCATTCATGAATCAGTTACACGTGCATTAGGTATGCATGTTCAATATAACGCGATCAGTTTGTCAGTCATAAGATCATGTTTCAGCTACTCATGTTTGGATTATTATTTCCCTTCTCAGTCAGTTCCATTCGAGGAAAAATATTCTCAAGGGGGAGATATTGTAATATGCATTCCTTTTTCCTAGCTAGAAATCTTCTCGAGAATGCTTGAACTTACTTGAAAATGCAAACCTATCTTTGTACACATGGTATTTTTGAGATTTTTGTTTTCTATCACATGAGAAATTAAGTTAGATATCCAACAGTACCAATTTTGTCCAAATCTGACATCAGACTAGGAAGTTATGAACGTTTTACTTAGAACTGTTGGAAACACCCAGGTATGACGGCCAAGTCGATGGACCGCCACATAAGTGATGGACTAGCACTTTGACTATCACAGTCAAGGTAGTTGAGCCACGTACTGGATAAGGACTGACGGATGAGTTGACGGACCGTCAAAGTTGTGAAGGACCATCATCCAGGCCGTCAACTCTTATCCAGTAAACCCCATTTCTAGTCCACGTCTGACGGGCTAAGTAATGGACCATTAAGTGTTTGATGGACCATCAGTCGGACCATCACACGGCATGTTTAGTTTATTTCTAGGTCTTTTTAATAGGGGTATTTTGGTCACTTATCACTCACCTACATATACCCAGATAAGTCCAAATTCAGCCATTATACTCATTATTATTTCACAAAAAAAAACTAGGGTTTCTCTCTAAATTTAATTTCCAAGAACAAGACCCAATCTTATTCAAGAATTAAAGGATTTCAAACACTTCAAGTTCAAAAACATCAAGAACCCTGAGTCAGGTATGCGTAGTGTTCATCTATGAAACCCTTTCGTAGAGTTCAAGAATCATGCTTTTAAATGAGAAACTTTGATTTCCTTGTTTTTATGTAATGTTTTTCATGTTAATGATCATTATTTAAGCTTCAAGATATTAATTTAAGTTGACTTTCATGATATATGCATGCTTGTAGTTAAAAACCATGAATTTGGGTGGTTTAAGATGATTAAAATTGTTGAGAAAACCTATGCCCCAAAGTGTGCATGCAAGGTGTTTGTTAAAATGCCTAGAATGCTAAAAGTCATGTTCCCATGACATGATAGCATTTAAATGACAAGCTACGTCAACTCTTAAGGTGATTCCACATGAACTTCCATGCTATTGATATGTGTTGCTAGTATGATTATGCATTGAACATGATATTAAGGTTGTGCAAGTACTTCCATTTGTCATGAAATCCTTTACATTCAATACATTGTTCATAACCATGCTTAGTAAGAAATCCCTTATGTACGATATTATGAATTGAGGACTCAAATCTTGTTATCAAGTCATGTCATGTGTGTCAGTTTCCTTCCATCGAGTCTTGGGGGTATTCGTACCCGAAAAATATAGTTGCGTGCCTAGAACCAAGTCATGTTACCCCAATAATCTTAGTTAAGCCATGATCTATAGAACTCAGTCAGTCATGTGACTCAGGAAACCTCCGAAATCTCCTGATCTCAGCAAAATCTCAGATAGTAGTGCTATTCCATCAGTCAACGGAAGTCAGTTACTCAGTCCATGTATAGTCAGTTAAATCATGTTCAGTCTCTTCAAATGGGAGTAGAAGTTAGCACCGAGTGAAACCAAGGTTAGGAACTCACCTGCCAATTTAGGGTGTGATTCTTAGCAGTCATCCTTGTGTTCCAAACTACGTAGCCAGAGTAGGTTGAGAAATCTTAACCTGTCAGATTATGGTTGATGAGGTGGCTTAACCTATCATTTTAGGGTTCCCACTCTTCTCATTTAAGTACCTGCCAGATGAGGGTTACTCACAACTGTCCTTACCAGTGGCACGATATTGACACCCCTCCAGTCGAGGCAGAGATTGGACCCTAACTTAGCTATATGCATCATTGGGGAATGTCAGTTAAACAACTATCTCTCACACTTTTAGACTCAGTCTCAGTAAACAAACTCAGATAGTTTTTTAGATACCAGTATACTAGGACTGTTAGATACAGGAAAATTTAGTTATAGTACGAAACTCAGATATATCCATCAGATACAGGAATGTCAGACATAGTCACCCATGTATTCAAAACTATAGTATCAGTCATGATTAGTTATGAGTAAACTATGTATTAGCATATAAATTTAGCTATCACACATTTACGATCTCAGTTTCTATACATGCATGTTTGCACTCTCACATTTATATCAGTCAGTTAGTTAGCATTGTTCATGCATGTAACCCTATTTACGTTCAGCCTACCTCACTCATATACTCAGTACTCCAATATTACTAATGCATTCGCTCTATGGTGCTTTTTCTTTATGTTACACCATAGGTTCAAAGACACGATTTCCAGACTAGCAGTAACATTCACATTCCAGTATACAGAGCTGTAGTGAGTCCTCTTCATTCATGGACGATATGATTTGGTTCATTTATTATTTTAGTTAGTTTTTAGTGTACGGATTTAGTTGGAGGCATGTCCCTTTAACTCTTTATTCAGTCAGTACTTTGAGGCTTCCAGATACAGTTTAGATTTAGTTCAGTTTTGATTCGGACTTCAGTTATCTTAGGTATTTTTTGCCCACATGGATCTTATAATTATTTCTGTTGAACCTTATGGTCTATTATTTATGTTTTTTGTATATTACATGTATGTTAAGCAATGTATAGGTACAAATATTAGTCATGGGTTAGCTTGTGGTCCCTCAGGGTTATGAGCACTGTATAGCATTCTGATTCAATAAAACGGGGTGTTACAAACTTGGTATCAAAGCCTAAGGTTCAATAGAGTCCTAGGAAGTCTGAAAATCACATCTAGTAGAGTCTTGATCATGGGTTTGTTGCATGCCACATTTATGTATAAGAGGCTATGAAATGTTTTAGGAATAGTTTTCCTTCTTTCATTATTCATTTCGTGATTGTGAGCATAATCTCAAGTTAAACTCTCAGTCTAATCCGCTCTTCTCTTATTTCAGAATATGCCTCTAAAGAGAAGAAACCAGCCAGTTCCTCAGCCCGAAGACCCTTTGGGAGAGTATGTTTCTCATGCTGAGTTTAGAGCCACATTTACAACACTTGCTCAGTCTGTGGCTGCCCAGAATGAACGTCCACCAGTTATTTTGGCCAATCCAGTGGCCAATTCTGCAATAGCTAGAACTCGGGCCTTCACCCGAATGAACCCTCCATCTTTCTTCGGGTCTAAGTCTAATAAAGACCCTCAGGAGTTCATTGACAAAGACCAGAAGGTCATTGACATCATCGGAGTTAATTTTGTTCAGAGCACCGAGTTAGCCGCATACCAGTTACAGGATGTTGCTCACACTTTGTACAAACAGTGAAAGTTTGAGAGGTTAGAGGATGAAGGTCCTATAGAGTGAGAGGAATTTATCATGGCTTTCTTAAACAGATTCTTTCCCTAAGAGCTGAGGGAGGCCAATGTTCTTGAGTTTATCAACCTTGGGTATGGAAATATGATGGTTTGGGAGTATTCTCTCATATTTACTCAGTTAGCCAGATATGCCCTTCATGTGGTTGCAGACAACAGGGCTAAGATGAGCAAGTTTGTGTCAGGAGTGAATGATAGCGTGGTAAATAAGTGTAGATCTGCAATGATGAATAGTGATATGAATTTCGCTAGGCTCATAAACCATGCTCAGCAAATAGAGGATCAAAAGGTTAGGGCTAGAGAGAGGTAGAATAAGAGAGCAAGATCAGGTCATTTCAGTTTTGCTGAGCCTAAATTAGATGAAGGAAATCGTTCCAAGTTTCATCCGAAGTCATCAGCTCCAGTTCATTTTTATCCAGTGCTACAGCTCCTAAGTTTAGAGATAGAGCACCCGGCTCTAAATCTTGGGGCAGTGTCAGCAATGCCCTAACTAATCCCCTATGTCAAACTTGTGGTAAGAACCACCAGGGTGTGTGCAGAGCCAGTAGTGATGTTTATTTTGGTTTTATCAAGCCAGGACACAGAGTCACAGATTGTCCTCAGTCGAGTTATCAGGGTCGGCAAAATCGTTCCACAGCTCAGTCCGATCGCCCGAACCAGCAGAGTGCCACTTTCAGTGTTACTAATGGGCAACGCCCAAAGATACTTTATTCTTTTTAGACTCGATAGGATCAGGAAAATTCTCCGGATGTTATTACTGATATGTTACAGAGTTTCCATGTTCATTTTTACGCTTTTCTAGATCAAGGTGCATCCTTGTTTTTTGTTACTCCGTACACAATAGGAGATTTCGAAATCAGTCTCAAAATTTTAGTAGAGTCCTTTTTAGTCTCTACCCCAGTGGGTAAAACCATCATAGCTCAATGGGTATACATGAATTGCTCGATTATGATATTTCAGAAATCTATGTCAGCAGAATTAGTCGAATTAGAGATGACTGATTTTGATGTCATTCTTGGCATGGATTAACTTCTATGCCACAATTGACTGCAGGACCCGGATAGCTCAATTTCAATTCCAAAATGAACCCTTCCTAGAGTGGAAGGGTAGTACTTCATCTTGTAGGGGTTATCTTGTTTCCTACCTTCGACCAAGGAAAATAATTTCAAAGGGGTGTGTGTATCATCTCATATATGTAAAGGATTCTAGTTCTGAATCTCCCAGTCTTGATTCAGTTCCAATTCTTAATGAATATTTAGATGTCTTTCCCGGAGATCTTCCAGGAATTCCTCCCGAAAAGGAAGTAGACTTCGACATAGACCTTCCCCAAAATACTCAGCCTATTTTTATTCTGCCATACAAAATGACACCTGGAGAACTCAAGGAACTAAAAGATCAGTTGAAGGATCTCTTAGATAAGAGATTCATCAGGCCCAATGTATCCCCATGGGGTGCACCAGTCTTATTCGTGCTTAAGAAAGATGGTTCTCTCAAGATGTGTATTGATTATTGTCAGCTCAACAAAGTCACAGTCAACAATAGGTATCCGCTTCCTAGAATAGATGATTTGTTTGACCAACTTCATAATGCTAGTTATTTCTCCAAGATAGACCTCATATCAGTCTATTATCAGCTCAAAGTTAGAGAAAGTGACATCCCGAAGATAGCTTTCCATACTCAGTATGGTCACTTCAAATTTCTAGTCATGTCCTTTGGTCTTACCAATGCCCCTTCAACTTTCATGGACTTGATGAACCGGGTGTTAAAGCAGTACTTGGAAATGTTCATCATAGTCTTCATAGATGATATTCTGGTCTATTCTCGCACAAAGCGTGATCATTCAGACTATCTTAGAATTTTTCTTCAAACTCTCAGAGATCATCAGTTGTTCACCAAGTTCAGTAAGTGGGAATTTTGGCTAAGATCAGTAGCATTCATTGGCCATTATGTTTCCGGTGATGGCATTAGAGTTGATCCTCAGAAGATTGAAGCGGTAAGAAACTGGCCTCGCCCAGTCTCTCCATCATATATCATGAGTTTCTTTGGTTTGGCTGGCTATTACAGACACTTTGTCGAGGTATTTTCTTCAGTTTGGATAGCTATTAAGAGGCTTTATTGAGGGATTTTCTTTCATTTCATCTCTTATTTCTAGATTGACTTAGAAGAAGGTTAAGTTTCAGTGGTTAGATTCTTGCGAGAAGAGTAATCAAGAGTTGAAGACTCGACTAACCTCAGCCCCAGTTCTAAATCTTCCAGATAGTTCAGACGGTTTTATAGTCTATTTTGATGCATCTAGAGTGGGCTTTGGTTGTGTCCTCATGCAGCATGGTAAGGTCATAGCCTACGTCTCCAAACAGCTAAAGCCTTATAAGAAGAATTATCCTACTCATGATCTTTAGTTAACAGCCATAGTATTTTCCTTAAATATTTGGAGGCATTATTTATATCGATTTTATATAGATGTCTTCACAGATTATAAGAGTCTTCAGTATGTCTTTTCTTAGAAAAATCTCAATTTTCATCAGAGAAGGTGGTTAAAGCTCTTAAAGGATTATGACATGAGTGTCCTTTATCAGCCGGGAAAGGCCAACGTTGTGGCTAACAGTCTTAGTAGACTCTCCACAGGTAGTGTTTCTCACGTACAGGATGGTAAAAAGAAGATAACCCAGGAAATTCATCAGCTTACCAGACTGGTCATTCGCTTAGTCGACTCTTCAGAGGGTGGTGTATGTGTTCAGAGTAGTTCAGAGTCATCTCTAGTTTCCGAGGTAAAAGAAAAGCTAGACAGGGATCCTAGCCTTGTCAAGCTAAGAGAGTTAGTTCAAAATTAGAAAGTAGAGGCTTTCTCGAGGGAGATGGTGTTCTTCTTCATTAGGGTCATCTGTATGTTCCAGGTGCAGATGACTTGAGGCAGTGAATTCTTGCAGAAGCGCATGGTACACGATACTTTATTCATACAGGGGCCACTAAGATGTACTGTAACTTGTGAGAGATATATTGGTGGAGTGGGATGAAAAGAGATGTTATAGAGTTTCTGGCTAAGTGCTCTACATATCAGCAGGTTAAGATGGAGCATCAATAACCTATTGTGTCTATGAAGGAGTTCACCATTCTTACTTGGAAGTGGGAAGAAGTGAACATGGATTTCGTGAAGGGTTTGCCTCGAACTGGTCATCAGTATGATTTAGTTTGGGTCATTGTAGGCAAAATGACCAAGTCAACTCATTTCCTTCTAGTTCGTACCTCTTATCCAGCCGAGGATTACGCCAAACTCTATATCAGGGAGTTGGTGAGATTACACAGTGTTTCGTTATCTATCATCGCATACAGAGGTACACATATCACCTCTTATTTTTTAAAAGCATTCCAAAAGAGTCTTGGTACCCAAGTCCACTTCAGTACAACATTTTATCCTTAGAATGATGGCCAAGCACAGAAGACCGTTCAGACTTTGAAGATATGCTAAGGGCATGTGCAATTGATTTCAAGGAAAGTTGGGATGACCACTTGCCTATGTTTGAGTTTGCATACAATAATAGCTATCATTCCAGTATTCAGATGGCTCCATTCGAAGCTCTCTATGGTATAAGGTGTAGATCTCCAGTCGTTTGGTTCAAAGTTAGTGAGGCCTCATTCATCTATCCTAACTTGGTATTCGATGCCTTAGAGAATGTTTAGTTGATCAGAGAGAGACTTTGGGCTACTCAGAGCTGACAGAAGACTTATGAAGATGTTCGTAGAAAGGATCTCGAGTTCAAGGCAAATGGCTATGTCTATCTCAAGACCTCTCCCATGAAGGGAGTGAAGAGGTTTAGCAAGAAAGGGAAACTCAGTTCCCACTATGTCGGTCCCTTCAGGATTCTCAATCGCTTTGGTAAGGAGTCTTATGAGCTCGAATTGCCTTCAGATCTAGCCTTAGTTCATCCGATATTCTATGTGTCCTTGCTCAAGAAGTACATAGGTGACCCATTAGTTGTAGTCCCTATTCAAAACATGAATATTCAGGACAGCCTCTTTTATGAATAGATTCCAGTCAAAATTTTAGACTATCAGATTCGTAGGCTGAGGAACAAAAAAGTCCCTCTAGTCAAAGTTCTTTGGCAAAATCAGTCCATTAAGGTACCTACATGGGAAACAGAAGTAGAAATGCATACCAAGTACCCTCACCTTTTCTCCACCAACCCAGATCAAGATCAAGGTAATAGTCCTCCTAAAGCTTATTCAGTTTCACGTTCAGCATTCAATACAACTTGATATTTTGTTTCGTGTTCATGTTCCATCACAAATTTGGTATCAAGTACCATTGCATATTCAGTCATGCATACATGTATTAATCCAATAAATAGTTATGTATCAAATATGCATTCTCATTATGAGAACCTCAGTCATGCATTCATGAATCAGTTACACGAGCATCACATATGCATGCTCAGTATAACACAATCAGTTTGTTAGTCATAAGATCATGTTCCATCTACTCATGTCTAGACTATTGTTTCCCCTCTCAGTCAGTTCCATTTGAGGATGAATTTTCTCCAGGGGGAAATATTATAATACCCGTGCCTCTATCCTAGCTAGAAATTATCTCGATGATGTTAGGACTTACTTTAAAATGCAAAACTATCTTCTTACACATGGTATTTCTGAGATTTTCACTTTTTATCAAATGTGAAATTGAGTTAGCTTTCCAACGGTACCAATTTTGTCCAAATCAGACAGTAGATGACGAAGTTAAGGACATTTTACTTGGAACTGTCGGAAACGCCCATGAGTCCGAATTAAGCCATTACGCTCATTATTATTTCACAAACCAAAACTAGAGTTTCTCTATAAATTTAATCTCCAAGAATAAGACCCAATCCTCTTCAAGAATCAAAGAATTTCAAACCTTTCAAGTTTAAAAACGACAAGAACCCTGAGTCAGGTATGCGTAGTGTTCATCTATGGACCCCTTTCTTTCATAGAGTTCAAGAACCATGCTTTTAAAGGAGAAACTTTGATCTCCTTGTTGTTATGTGATGTTGTTCATGTTAATGATCATTGTTTAAGATTCAAGAGATTAATTTAAGTTGACTTCCATGATATATGAATGATTGTAGTTAAAACCCATGAATTTGGGAGGTTCAAGATAATTAAAATTGTTAAGAAAACCTATGCCCCAAAGTGTACATGCAAGGTGTTTGTTAAAATTCCTAGAATACTAAAAATCATGTTCCCATGACCCCATAGTATTTAAATAACAAGCTATGTCAACTCTTAAGGTGATTCCACATGAACTTCCATGTTATTGATATGTGTTGCTAGTATGATTATGCAATGAACATGATATTAAGGTTGTGCAACTACTTCCATGTGACATGAAATCCTTTCCATGCAATACATTGTTGATAACCATTCTTAGAATGAAATACCTTATGTACGATATTATGAATTGTGGTCTCAAATCATGTGATCAAGTCATGTCATGTGTGTCAGTTTTCTTCTATCGAGTCCTGGGGGTATTCGTACCCAAAAAATATAGTTGTGTACCTAGATCTAAGTCACGTTACCTCAATAATCTCAGTCAAGCCATGATCTATAGAACTCAGTAAGTCATGTGACACAGGAAACCTTCGAAATCTCCTGATCCCTGCAAAATCTCAGATAGTAGTGTTATTCCATCCGTCAACAAAAGTCAGTTACTCAGTCCATGTACAGTTAGTTAAATCATGTTCAATCTCTTAAGACGGGAGTAAAATTTAGCACCAAGTGAACCCAAGGATGGGAACTCACATGCTTGTTTAGGGTTTGATTCTTAGTAGCCATCCTTCTGTTCCAAAACTACATAGCCAGCATAGGTTGAGACATCTAAACCTGTCATACTAGGGTTGATAAGGTGGATTAACCAGTTAGTTTATGGTTCCCACCACTCTCATTTGAGTACCTTCAGATAAGGGTTACTCACTAATGTCCTTACCAGTAGCACAGTATTGACACCCCTCCAGTCAGGGTAGAGATTGGACCCCAACTTAGCTGTATGAATTACTGGGGTATGTCTATTAAATAACTATCTCCCACAGTTTTTGACTCAGTCT
This sequence comes from Capsicum annuum, assembly GCF_002878395.1. NCBI lineage: Eukaryota > Viridiplantae > Streptophyta > Magnoliopsida > Solanales > Solanaceae > Capsicum > Capsicum annuum. Next base: position 139,457,744 of record NC_061118.1, read on the forward strand.
CAGTAAAAGAACTCAGACTATTCTTCAGATACTAGTATACCAGGACTATTAGATACAGTCAAATTCAGTTATAGTAGGGAACTCAGATAGTTCCATCAGATGCAGGACTGTGAGACACAGTCACCCATGTATTCAAAACTGCCATATCAGTCATGATCAATTATCAGTAAACTATGTATTAGCGAACAAATTTAGCTATCACGCATTCGCGATCTCAGTTTCTATGTATGTATGTTTGCACTCTCACATTCATATCAGTTAGTTAGTTAGCATTGTTCATACATGTAACCCTATTTATGTTCATCCTACCTCACTCATATACTCAGTACTCCAGTTGTATCGATGCATTCGCTCTATGGTGCTTTGTCTTTATGTTACACCATAGGTTCAGAGATACGAGTTCCAGACCAGCAGTAGCATTCGCATTCTAGTATATAGAGCTATAGTGAGTCCTCTTCATTCAAGGACGATATGATTCGATTCATTTATTATTTTAGTTAGTTTTCAATTTATGGAGTTAGTTGGAGACATGTTCCTTTAAATCCTTATTCAGTTATTACTTCGAGGCTTTTAGATACAGGTCAGATTTAGTTAAGTTTTGATTCAGACTTTGTTTATCTTGGGTGTTTTTCACCCACATGTATCTTATAATTATTTTTATTGAACCTTAAGATCTATTGTTTATGCTTTCAACATATTACATGTATGTTAAGCAATGTACAGGTATAGATATCAGTCATGGGTTAGCTTGTGGTCCCTCAGGGTCATGAGCACCGTATTGCATTTCGGTTCTGAAAAATGGGGTGTTACAAACTTGGTATCAGAGCCTAAGGTTTAATAGAGTCCTAGGAAGTCTGAAATCCACATCCAGTAGAGTCTTATGCATGGGTGCATTGCGCGCCACATTTATGTGCAAGAGGCTATGAGATGTTTTAGGAACAGTTTTCCTTCTATCAGTATTCATGTCGTGCTTGTGAGCATAATCTCCAGTTAAACTCTCAGTCTAATCTGTTTTTCTCTTATTTCAGAATATCCTTCTAACGTGAAGAAACCATCCAGTTCCTCAGCTCGAAGACCCTTTGGGCGAGTATTTTTCTCATACAGAGTTTAGAGCTACATTCAAAATACTTGCTCAGTCCGTGGCTTCCCAGAATGAACGGCCACCAGTTATTCTGTCCAATCCAGTGGCCAATTCCACAACAGCTAGAATTTGGGACTTCACCCGAATGAACCCTCCATTTTTATTCAAGTCTAAGTCTGATGAAGACCCTCAGGAGTTCATTGAAAAATTCTAGAAGGTCATTGACATCATGGTAGTTACTTCAGTTTAGAGCATCGAGTTAGCCACATACCAGTTATAGGATGTTGCTCACACTTGGTACAAATAGTGGAAGTCTGAGAGGTTAGAAGATGTAGGTCCTATAGAGTGGGAGAAATTTGTCACGGCTTTCTTAGACAAATTCTTTCCCTAAGAGCTGAGGGACGCCAATGTTCTTGAGTTTATCAACCTCGGGCATGGAAATATGATGGTTAGGGAGTATTCTCTTAGATTTACTCAGCTAGCTAGATATGCCCCTCATGTGGTTGCAGACAACAGGGCTAAGATGAGCAAGTTCGTGTAAGGAGTGAATAATAGCGTGGTAAATGAGTGTAGATCTGCAATGCTGAATAGTGATATTACTTTACCCTGGCTCATGACCCATGCTCAGCAAGAAAAGGTTAGGGCTAGGGAGAGGCAGAATAAGAGAGCAAGAACAGGCAGTTTCAGTTTTGCTCAGCCCAAATTAGAGGGAGGAAATCATTCCCAGTTTAATCCCAAGTCATCAACTCCAGTTCATTCGTCAGCCAGTGCTCTAGCTCCTAAGTTCAGAGATAGACCACCCAGCTCTAAATCTCAGGGTAGTATCAGCAATGCCCGAACTAATCCCCTATGTCAAACTTATGGTAAGAGCCACAAGGGTGTTTGCAGAGCCGGTAGTGATATTTGTTTCGGTTTGGCAAGCCCGGAAATAGAGTCAGATATTGTTCTCAGTGCAGTTATTAGGGTTAGCAAAATCGTTCCACAGCTCAGTTTGATTGCCCAAACCAGCAGGGTGCCATTTCCAGTGCTACTAGTGGGCAACGCTTAAACAGACTCTATGCTCTTCAGACTTGATAGGATCAGGAAAATTCTCCTGATGTCATTACTAGTATGTTACAGATTTTCCATGTTTATGTGTAGCTTTGCTAGATCAAGGCATATCGTTTACTTTTGTTACTCCACACACTGCAGGCGATTTCAGAATCAGTCCTAAAATTTTAGCAGAGCCCTTTTTAGTCTCTACCCCAGTGGATAAAACCATAATAGCTCGGCGGGTATACAGGAACTGCTCGGTTATGATATTTTAGAAATCCACATCAGAAGATTTAGTCAAATTTGAGATAACTGATTTTGATGTCATTCTCGGCATAGATTGGCTTCATTCCTGCTATGTCACAGTTGACTGTAGCACCCGTATTGTACAATTTCAATTCCTGAATGAGCCCGTCCTAGAGTGGATGCGTAGTACTTCATCTTTTAGGGGTCATCTTGTTTCTTACCTTCGGGAAAGGAAAATGATATCAAAGGGGTGTGTGTATCATATCATGTATATAAAGGATTCTAGTACCGAATCTCCCCGTGTTGAATCAGTTCCAGTTGTTAATGAATATTCAGACGTCTTTCCCGAAGATTTTCCAGGCATTCCTCCCAAAATAGAAATAGACTTTGAAATTGACCTTTCCCCAGATACTCAGCCTATTTCTATTTCACCATACAAAATGGCACCTTCAGAACTCAAGGAGCTAAAAGATCAGTTGAAGAATTTCTTAGATAAGGGATTCATCAGGACCAGTGTATCACCATGAGGTGCACCAGTCTTAGTCGTGTGCAAGAAAGGCGGTTCTCTCAGGTTGTGTATTGATTATCGTCATATCAATAATGTCACGATCAAGAATAGGTATCCGCTTCCTAGAATAGATGACTTGTTTCACCAACTTCAGGATACCAGTTATTTCTCCAAGATAAACCTCAGATCAGTCTATGATCAACTCAAATTTAGAAAATATGACATCCCAAAGACAGCTTTCTGTACTCGGTATGGCCACTTTAAATTTCTAGTTATTTCCTTTGGTCTTACTAATGCCCCTGCAACTTTCATGGACATGATAAACCAGGTGTTAAAGCAGTACTTAGAAATATTCATCATAGTCTTCATAGATGATATTCTGGTTTATTCTCGCACAGAGCATGAACATTCAGACCATCTCACAATTGTTCTTCAGACTCTCAGAGATCATCAGTTGCACACCAAGTTCAGTAAGTGAAAATTTTGGCTAATATCAGTAGCACTCGTTGGCCATATTATTTTTAGTGCTGGCATTAGAGTAGATCCTTAGAAGACCGAAGCGGTAAGAAACTGGCCTCGCCCTATCTCTCCTTTAGATATTAGGAGTTTCTTTAATTTGGATAGCTATTAAGAGGCTTTGTTGAGGGATTTCCTTTCATTTCATCTCCTATGTCCAGATTGACTTAGAAGAAGGTTAAGTTTCGCTGGTCAGATTCTTGTGAGAAGAGTAATCAAGAGTTGAAGACTCGACTCACCTCAGCCCTATTTTTAACTCTTCCAGATAGTTTAGATAGTTTTATAGTCTATTGTGATGCATCTAGAGTTGGTTTAGGTTGTGTCCTCATGCAGCATGGTAAGGTCATAGCCTACGTCTCCAGACAGCTAAAGCCCCATGAGAAGAATTATCCTACTCATGATCTTTAGTTAGTAGCCATATTATTTGCCATAAAGATTTGGAGGCATTATTTACATGAATTTTATTTAGATGTCTTCACAGATCATAAGATCTCCAGTAGACTCTCCATGGGTAGTGTTTATCACGTAGAGGATGGTAAGAAGAAGATAGCCCAAGAAATTCATCAACTTACTAGACTAGGCATTTTCTTAGTCGACTCTTTAAAGGGTGGTGTATGTGTTCAGAGTAGTTCAGATTCATCTCTAGTTTCCGAGGAGAAAGAAAAGCTAGACAGGGATCCCAGCCTTATCAAGCTAAGAGAGTCAGTTCAGAATCAGAAAGTAGAGGCTTTTTCCCAAGGGGGAGATGGTGTTCTTCATTGTCAGGGTCGTCTGTGTGTTCTAGGTGTAGATGACTTGAGGCAGCGAATTCTTGCTGAAGCGCATAGTGCGTGATACTCTATTCATCTAGGGGCCACTAAGATGTACTGCGACTTACGGGAGATCTATTGGTGGAGCGGGATGAGAGGAGATGTTGCAGAGTTTCTGGCTAAATGCTCTACATATCAGCAGGTTAAGATAGAGCATCAAAAACTTAGTGGGTATATGGAGGAGTTCACTATTCCTACTTGGAAGTGGGAAGAAGTTAACATGGATTTCATGATAGGTTTGCCTCAAACTCGTCATCAGCATAATTCAGTTTGGGTCATTGTAGACAGAATGACCAAGTCAGCTCATTTTCTTCTAGTTCGTACCTCTTATTCAGCCAAGAATTATGCCAATCTCTATATCAGGCAGTTGGTCAGGTTACACGGTGTTCCATTATCTATCATCTTAGACAGAGGTACACAGATAGCCTCTAACTTTTGGAAAGCATTCCAAAAGGGTCTTGGTACCCAAGTCCACCTTAGTACAACGTTTTATCCTTAGATAGATGGCCAAGCAGAGAGGACCATTCAGACTTTTGAAGATATGCTAAGGGCGTGTGCAATTGATTTCAAGGGAAGTTGGGACGATCACTTGCCCATGATTAAGTTTGCATACAACAATAGCTATAATTCCAGTATTCAGATGGCTCCATTCGAAGCTCTCTATGGTAGGAGGTGTAGATATCTAGTCGGTTGGTTCAAAGTTAGTGAGGCCTCAGTCATCAGTCCATACTTGGTATTCGACGCCTTATAGAAAGTTCAGTTGATCAGAGATAGACTTTGGGCTGCTCATAGCTGACAAAACTCATATGCAGATGTTCATAGAAAGGATCTCGTGTTTTAGGCCCATGACTATGTCTATCTCAAGATCTCTCCCGTGAAGGAAGTGAAGAGGTTTGGAAAGAAAGGGAAACTCAGTCCCCACTATGTCGTTCCCTTCAGGATTCTCAGTCGCTTAGGTAAGGTAGCTTATGAGCTCGAATTACCTTCGGATCTAGCCTCAGTTCATCCAGTCTTCAATGTCTCCTTGCTCAAGAAGTACATAGGTGACCCAGCAATTGTAGTCCCTATTCAGAACATGGATGTTCAGGAGAACCTCTCTTATGAAGAGATTCCAGTTGAAATTTTAGACTATCAGATTCATAGGCTGAGGAACAAAAAAGTCCCTCTGGACAAAGTTCTTTGGAGAAATCAGTACATTGAGGGACCTACTTGGGAAGTAGAAGGAGATATGCGTACCAAGTACCTTCACCTTTTCACCGCCAACACAGTTCAAGCTCAAGGTAACAGTCCTCCTTAAGCTTATTCAGTTTCACGTTCAACATTTAATATAACTTTGGTATCAAGTACCATTACATATTCAGTCATGCATACATGTATCAGTTGAGTAAATAATTATGCATCAGATATGCATTCTCATTGTGAGAACCTCAGTCATGCATTCATGAATTAGTTACACGTACATCAGATATGCATGTTTAGTATAACGTGTTCAGTTTGTCAGTCATAAGATCATGCTCTAGCTACTCAGTTCAAATTATTATTTCCCCTCTCAGTCAGTTCCATTCGAGGATGAATGTTCTCAAGGGGGAGATATTGTAATACCCGTGCCTTTTTTCTAGCTAAAAATCATCTCAAGGATGCTACAACTTACATTAAAATGAAAAAATTTATTTGTACACATGATATTTTTTAGATTTTCACTTTCTATCTAGTGTGAAATTGAGTTAGCTTTCCAATGGTACCAATTTTGGCCAAATCGGACATCAGACGAGAAAGTTATGGGCGTTTTACTTGGAACTGTTGGAAATGCCCAGGTATGACGGCCAAGTTGACGGACTGCCACATAAGTGATGGACCGCCACTTTGACCATTATAGTCAAGGCTGTTGAGCCACATACTTGATAAGGACTAACGGATGATATGACGGACCATCAAAGTTGTGACAAACCATCACCCAGGCCGTCAACTCTTATCCAGTGAACCCCATTTCTGGTCCACGTCTGACGGGCTAAGTGATGGACCGTTAAGTGTCTGACGAACCATCACACACCACGTTCAGTTTATTTCTAGGTCATTTTAATAGGGATATTTTGGTCACTTATCACTCACCTACACATACCCAAATGAGTCCAAATTCAGCCATTATGCTCATTATTATTTCACAAACAAAAACTAGGGTTTCTCTCTAAATTTAATCTCCAAGAACAAGACCCAATCCTCCTCAAGAATCAAAGGATATCACACCATTCAAGTTCAAAAATGGCAAGAACCCTGAGTCAGGTATGTGTAGTGTTCATCTATGGACACCTTTCATTCATAGAGTTCAAGAACCATACTTTTAAATGAGAAACTTTGATTTCATTGTTGTTATGTGATGTTGTTCGTGTTAATAGTCATTTTTTAGGCTTCAAGATATTAATTTAAGTTGACTTCCATCATATATGCATGCTTGTAGTTAAAACCCATGAATTTGGGTGGTTCATGATAATTAAAATTGTTGTGAAAACCTATGCCCCAAAGTGTGCATGCAAGGTGTTTGTTAAAATACCTAGAATGCTAAATCATGTTCCCATGACCCCATAGTATTTAAATGACAAGCTATGTCAACTCTTAAGGTAATTCCACATGAACTTCCATGCTATTGATATGTGTTGCTAGTATGATTATGCAATGAACATGATATTAAGGTTGTTCAAGTACTTCCATGTGACATGAAATCCTTTCCGTGCAATACATTGTTGATAACTATGCTTACTATGAAATCCCTTATGTATGATATTATGAATTGTGGACTCAAATCTTGTGATCAAGTAATGCCATGTGTGTCAGTTTCCTTCCATCGAGCCCTAGGGGTATTAGTACCTAAAAAATATAGTTATGTGCCTAGAGCCAAGTAATATTACCCCGATAATCTCAGTCAAGCCATGATCTATAGAACTCAGTCAGTCATGTGACTCAGAAAACCTCTAAAATCTCATGATCTCAGCAAAATCTCAGATAGTAGTGCCATTCCATCAGTCAACAGAAGTCAGTTACTCAGTCCATGTACAGCCAGTTAAATCATGTTCAGTCTCTTCATATAGGAGTGAACGTTAGCACCAAGTAAACCCAAGGGTAGGAGCTCACCTGTCAGTTTAGGGAGTAATTCTTAGCATTCATCCTTGTGTTCCAGAACTATGTAGCCAGCGTAGGTTAAGACATCTTAACCTGTCATACTAGGGTTGATGAGGTGGCTTAACCTGTTAGTTTAGAGTTCCCACCATTCTCATTTGCATACCTGCTAGATGAGGGTCACTCACAACTTTCCTTACCAGTGACGTGGTATTGACACCCCTCCAGTCGGGGTAGAGATTGTACCCTAACTTACCTATATGCATTATTGGGGCATATCGGTTAAACAACTATCTCCCACAGTTTCAGACTCAGTCTCAGTAAAAGAACTCAAGCAGTTCTTCTGATACCAGTATACCAGGACTGTTAGATACAATCAAATTTAGTTATAGTACAGAACTCAGATAGTTCCACCAAATACAGGACTTTCAGATACAGTCACCCATGTATTTAAAACTACAGTATCAGTCATGATCAGTTATAAGTAAAATATGCATTAGCATACAGATTTAGCTATCATGCACTCACGATATTAGTTTCCATGTATGCATGTTTGCACTCTCACGTTCATATCAGTCAGTTAGTTAGCATTGTTCATGCATGTAACCCTATTTATGTTTAGCCTACCTCACTCGTATACTCATTACTCCAGTTGTACTGTCGCATTTGCACTATGGTGCTTTCTCTTTATGTTACACCATAGGTTCAGCGACATGAGTTCCAGACCAGTAGTAGCATTTGCATTCCAGTATATAGAGCTACAGTGAGTCCTTTTCATTCGAGGACGATATGATTCGATTAATTTATTATTTCAGTTAGTTTTTAGTTTACGGAGTTAGTTAGAGACATGTTCCTTCAACTCCTTATTCAATCAGTACTTCGAGGCTTTTAGATACAGTTCAGATTTAGTTCAGTTTTGATTCAGACTTCAGTTATCTTGGGTATTTTTTACCCATATGGATCTTATAATTATTTCAGTTGAACTTTATGGTCTATTGTTTATGTTTTCCGCATATTACATGTATGTTAAGCAATTTACAGGTATAGATATCTATGATGGGTTAGCTTATGGTCCCTTGGGGTCATGAGCACCGTGTAGCATTTTGGTTTACAAAAATGAGGTATTACAAGTTTGTAGAATCGAAAGACACATATACAAGTAGAATTATATAGTAACATGGGCTTAAATGTAGGTTCCACACAATCTAAAGTTACATGACAAGAATGAAGGATGTTTTGAACGTAGTTGGAGGAGTATTTCCACCTTAGACGATATGACTGATAACCCTTAAGCTTAACAACACTTCTCACTATTTTTTCTCCTCTGAATACCACACACCATCATTGTCAACTTATAATATCCATATTAATATATTACTAGAATCTGCATCTATTAACATGTTGTTTCCCTGTTCTGTTCAAGACTAACCTCGTGGTACATATTAGGTACGAATAATTCATATACTAATTACATACAGTACGACTGGATAATGATCCAAGACATAGATAATGACATAACATTAGTTCAAAATTTATCATTAAGTTTGAGTTCATAGGGCTGGGTATAGTGGAATCCATGGATTCATGGAGTAAGTCTGGTATCATTGAGTAAAGCTATTACTTTCATTCTAGGAACTGAGCATGGATATGTATCAGTATAAAGAGTATAAACCTCAGTCAAGGGCATGATGCTAGTATGCACATTTTTATTGAAGTACGAGGAACATGTTGTTATAGGAATGGATAGATTTCTTATCTTTTTTGTTTTTGGGACATCACTCCCTGAATCTCAAGACCTAGATTGGTTCAACACCTTATCATCTCCCCCTTAGCTCAAAGATCGATATTCTAGGTATGAACCTATCTTCTTAACTAAGATATAAGCACAACATTCTGCACAGTTAGGGTATTACTATACACAAGAATGCTTAAGCTTTCCCTATTAGACTATATTTGTAGATACAAAATCGATGCTAGAACCCTTTTTAAGCTACTTCTCTTAACTTTATCTTCCCTCTATGGTCATCATTCTATAATCACTTCGACACATACCAATTTGGCTTTCTCTTATTAGTCTACTAGAATCACGTCTCTAAATTCATGTTCATCCAACTCAATGGGATTAAAACTACACTAAGGGACTTCAATATCGTCTATCTATAGTCCCATCAATTTAGCTCTTAGGGGCACCATACAATACATACCTATCCTTAGAATCTTATGTAATAACATACAACTTGTGTACACCATTTTCTTTATAAACCTTAAGGACCCTTTTTTTTTCGCTTAGCCATAATTTACCGTCTCACCTAGGGGTCACATATATATCATAATTGAAACTTCACACTTTTGTCAAACTAATCATCATAAACACTTTTTGCAAACTAATCATCATAAACGCTAATACTACTAGATCAATTCCATAAAACTAGCATTATCGCCCCCGAACTACCATTTGTTCCAGCACGACAATCATCCACAACTCCAACATAGTGTCTAGTCATGGACAACAACACAACTTCTCACATACTACATAGATTCTTAGCTATAAAAAATAAAATGAATACTAGTCCACTAAAAGTACGTGCAAAACAATCGATCTTAATTTCTTCATCGGCCTAATTACATATTACAAGTGCATTCTCCTTTAACACTACAACTACTTATCCATTACCTGCCTAAATTACAATCATTACTCTATAAAATAGAGAGCTCCTTTTTCAAAATCACAATGTGCAACCTAGGTCTGTCAACTCTTAACCACTATATCCTTTCATTCGTAACTTATTCTTGATCTTTTTTAACATAATGGCATGCCATCATAAATTTCTTTCCTAGTTCAAACATACTCTAAATCATCTTAATCCACCATTATTTCTCAATTTAATACCATAACATTTTCACAATTCTTACTACACCTTCCTCAATCATCAAAGGGCATAACATTCCACCATATTACTCGACTACTGGATACATGACCTTTGCAATATACTCCAATAAATCACTATTCCCACTTCTTGGCCTTTAACTTATGACTTTATATTTGTAGCCCTATAGTTATTCTACTATTTATGACCCACAAAACCCTAAATCACATTATATCTTGGATGACAACACTCTTCAAGAATTGGGATGCATACTTTCTCATTTAAAAGTGTCATTGGTAACAAGGTACGAGAGGGTCTGAGAGGACATATTACTGTAGGATCAAACGCACGATTCATATGAACAAAAGTACATTCTTTCAAAATGAAGAACTTAAACACAATAGTAGGATCCCTTCTAGCCAAGTAAAGTCCCGAGGATTTTTTATGGATATATCTAAGAGCACCATAAAGATATGAATCACCTTGAAGGCGATGCATAGACAAAGAAATTTGAGCAACACATAAATCTGAGTATGATTTTTATGAACATCTCTTTATATAATCTAGAGTATGAAAGAAGGGGAAAAGTATCCTAAATGTCTTGTAGCCTCCCCCATTATAAGTATGGCATGCTTCACACCCATAAAAAGGATACTACTATACATGGCTTCATAGACACCCTAGGACACTTGAACTCTGGGCACTAATACCAAGTTTGTCATGCCCCAAGCCAAGGCCCTGGACGTGACATGCACCCGATACTATTGCTAGTATGAGCGAACATTTTGGCATATCACATGAGCATACAATTAACATAATAAATAGAGAGGAAATAGTAATAAGAGTTCTTAAAGGATAAAGTCTTTCATCAATGTTCATTAATAACACTTAACGTTTGAACATACAATAGTCATGACAAATAACACTAAAAATTACAAGATCTGCTAGGAAACTAAATCAGTCTGTGAAGCCTTTAAATAGTACCAATACAATAAGGAAAGAAAATATAATAAAGTCATAATATCCCATCCAACTTCTTGATAGGAAAGAGCCTCACTAATAGCAGAAGATAGAGGTCCTAATAGGGCACCTGACCGCGAACATGAGAGCCAGAATCTATATCATAAAATGATATAGTGTCAAAGGCAGTCAATATGTGAAATGTATTGGTATGCAAAACCATTTCAGGAGGGTAGTACATGAAGAGGTTAGAAATGATAATAAAATTCAAACATAAAAGAATACAACTGGAAAGGAACAACAATATAAGATAAATTTATAATTAACCAAGTAAAGTAGGTTTAATTCCTTTGATTATTTATGGGAGAAAGTAGTAAACCATCATAAACCACCATGAGAGCGCATGGAGTCTGATCTCGGCCCGATCAGCTAAGCCATCTTATACCTTGCCAGGCATAGGACGTGACATAAAATAATTTGCTAGAAAGTATCCATGGTTATCCCCTTTTCAGGACACATGAAAGAAAAGAGAGTGCCCGACTTGCGAAATGATCTTTATCCTATGTCGGCAAACATAGTTTCGGGCATTTGTCATTTCAACCTATGCCTTTACGGTCTGCTAACTAGCTCCCTTATGCTTATTACGTTGTCTTATTTATCTAATTAGTTATTGATTAAAAAGTTCATCTTGTTACGTTCATGTTCATATTTTAGCATTTTTAGGTTCATGCTCATGGTTTACCCTTTTTAAGCTTAAAAATATGTATAGCCACTTTAGGCTTATACTAAGAGTTAACCGTAATAGGTTCATAATCATGAGTTAACACTATCAATATTGGAGAGTCATGATAGGTAATTTCATGGTTCGATATGATATAATTCATGCACATGATTAGAAGCATTCTGGTAAGAATATTCATAGTCATATTATTATCTATTAGGTTAATGAGGGATTCCTAGGAGGTACGTATTATTATATTAAGACTTGTAAATTCATAATGTATACATCATAGTGCAAAGAGTTTTACAAGTATTGCGAAAAGGTTACCTTCGTATAGATTATGGAACAAGAATTATAATTTTAAGAGTTTCATAAATTATATCTTATAACTTTAATAGAAACATTCACATGATGGTATGACTGAGATTTTGACATTTTGACATAGAAGATTGGACTAAGATACTGCAACAGAGGTGCAGTAGTTAGCTGCGGGTTTATGATGGTGACGTAGGTTGTCATATGGTGATGTAAAATATCAATTTACAGGCTAGTCATTTCCACTGTGATAGAGTCTGCCGAGAAATTATTATTGGTGTTTATAGAGATAGATTAGTGGCAAAATGGCAGGTTGCCTTGAACAACTTAAAGGAAATACCTTAAAGAAGATGCTGCTCTTACATACTGTGTAATATATGTAACAGTATGTTTTTTTGTTGTTGTCTGAACGTTGTAGCGGGAGAATGAGTAGTCTATACTGGTTGTTGTTTAGTAATTATGCAGTTGGAAAAGAATGTAATGAAGCATATTACAGCTACAAGGTTGCAACACTGGTGTATCAGATAAGCACTGCTGGAAAGTGAACTGTGTACAGAAACTATGCTATAGACAGATATATAATCTTGCAATGAAGTCAAAGAAAAAGTAGATATGTTTGGGAATTCAAAAATAACTAGGAGAGGTCATCTTTGATCAACAAATTATATAATTAGTTCTCTCTCACTTCATTTAAATAATGGGGTGCTCTCTAGGTATAATCACTTGACTTTGCAGATCATAAATCTTTCACAGTTATTGCCAAAAACATCTATGATTTGTACATCAAATCATGAGGGTCGTTGGAACTCACAAAATTCAGAAAGAAAGAACATAAAATTGAGAGTTATCTTTACACATCTAACAACTATTAAACCATTCAAGTTCATTGATAAGATTGAAGAATTTCCTTTAAAACCTTAATTGTTTTAGAGCAATTTGAATTTGATAACAGTACAACGTTCAAAAACTAGAGTAAGGAATGGTCCTACATACCTCTTAAACGTTGAAATAACTTTGAGATTGGAAGAAAAAATTCCAACGTGATTCTCACCAATTTATGTTTCTTAGGAGTTGTGATTGAGAGATAAAATAGAGATATATTCTAATGATAAACTTCTCAAAACTGATGAAGAAGTGAGACTTTTTATCATATGAACAGGTGGAAAATAGAGTGACTGGTTTAAAGCATGTAATTGATGGGAAGTAGAGAGGCGTATCTGGCTGAGAAAAATTAATGTTCCATTGGGGGAAATTACTCTTGTAACTGATAACTTAAGAGGGTTTTAATTTCATGAAATAAATTGCAAAACGAAAAGACAAAATTACCCTTGAAATACCTCACACAACAATGGGCCTGAGATGTTACAACTACAAATAATAAGTTGTTCCTACTTATACGAAAAGATAAAATTACCCTTGAAATACCTCACACAACAATGGGCCTGAGATGTTACAACTACAAATAATAAGTTGTTCCTACTTATGAAATTGATGAATATCAGGTATAAATAGGGAAATCCTAATTTTGATAATATAAGTGATTTTTAGCGTTTCCTTGACAAGCTGTCCAGACTAGTTGTAAAGTTTGATGAAAAATTCAAGGACTTTTGCTTATTAATACTCTTTCATACCTTGGGAAACTCTTTAATTTTCTTTGACTAAATCTACTCTCAGTGTTGTTGTAACTATGAAATATGCTATGAGTGGTGTCTTAAATAAAGATATGAAAAGAAGATTCAAGCCTCATCTTTTTCATCTTCTCACTTTGATGTTATGATTATCGAAGAGAGAGAAAGAAAAAAGTTCAGAGGTTCAAATGATAGAGATAAAAGTAGAAGAAAGTCGAAGATCTCATTTAAGAATGTTACATATGACTATAGAAACAAAAAGTGGAATAACATGAAATATTATCACAAGCATAAGTGACATATGAGATGATAAAAGAAAGAAGGTGATAACTGTTGTTGCTAAAGATGATCTTCGAGTTGCTTGTGGTGAGAATGGAATAAATCTTGTTCATGATGAGTCTATCTAATGTTTGGATTCTAGTGCTACTTCTCATGTTACGGCAAAGAAGGAATTAGTTTCTTTTTATACTCTAGATAACTTTATAATGTCGAAAATAGGAAATAATACTGAAGTTAATGTTTTTTGGCATTGGGATTGTTTTTTTGGAAAGTAAAAGTGGCTAGAGATTAGTTCTCAATAATGTCAAGCGTGCTCCAGATATTTTCTTAAATCTGATTTTAATAGGAAACCTTTATGATAAGGATTATATTAATATCTTTTGAGCTGGCTAGTGAAGTATTACTATAAGTTCAATGATTCTGGCTCAAGTTGACAAGTTATCTAACTTGTATGTATTTCAGGGCTCCACTTCTAGAGGATTATTAAACTTAGTGGAGAGTGATACTTCTTTATAGCTATGGCATAGAAGGATGATCCATATGAGTGAGAATGGGATTGACAGTTTTTCTTTGAAAAGTTTACATTGGAGTGAAATAAGAAAAAATTAAGAAGTGTGTTCATTGCTTAGCTTGTTAACAAAAAAAAGTTTCTTGTTAGAGTTATCCACCTTCTAGAAAGCTTGATTTACTGGAGTTTGTACATTCTGATTTGTGTGATCCTTTTAATGTAAGGTCTCATGATAGTGCACATTACTTTGTGACTTTTTTTTATGATCATTCTCACAAACTCCAGGTATTTTCTTTGAATTCCAAAGATCAAGTAAATGATGTGTTTAAGTGTTTTCGGGACTTGGTTAAGAGGTAGTAGGGAAGAGATTAAAATATATCCACTTAGATAATAGTGGTAAGTATATTGGTCCTTTTGATAGATATTGTAGAGAACAGGATTCTCGGCATCATAAAAATCCTCCAAAAACACCCCAGTTAAATGGTTAAGAAATGAGGATCAACAAAAATCTAGTTGAGAGAGTTAGATGTATACTTTTGAATGCAAAGATCCCAGATTCCTTTGGGAAGAAGCACTTAATACTGCTGCTTATGTTATGGATTTATCTCCTACTGTTGCTTTGAATAGTGCATCATTGATAGAGTTTAGTCTGGTTAGAATGTTTTTTATGATCATCATAGACCTATGGGTGTGAAGCCTTTGTACATTTTCATAAGGATGAAAGGTCAAAGTTGAATGTTAAAATGGACAGTGTATCTTTATTTATGGTCAAGATAAATTCTGCTATTGTTTCTATGATCCAGATGAGAGGAAACTTATTCAAAGTCGTGATGTTGTGTTCTTTGAAGACCAAAAAATTAATGATTTTTACAAAGTTGAGAAGGTTGATTCACAGAATAGTGAGATTGTACTTGAAGTTGATCCAGTTCCTTTGAATACTGCTCTTGAAGAAAATCTTTATGTTGATGAGAATTATTTTGATAATGAAGATGATGATCAAATTCACAATGACCAGCATGATGTTATTGATGCCCCAGTGTAATTCAATATAGTTGATTAGCAACCAGTTATTGATGCTACATATAGTTTCCTGAAATGATCTACTAGAGAGAATACCTTTATCTCGTATTCTCCCAGTGATTATGTACTCTCAAATGATCTACTAGAGAGAGAATACCTTTATCTAAATATTCTCCAAGTGAGTATGTACACTTTACTAATGCGAGATAACTCAAGAGACTTGATTAGGACATGGAAAGTCAAGAAAAAGAAAAGTTTGATTCTATGGAATATGAAATTAAATCTTGCATGATTAACATACCTTTGATTTGGTTGAGCTACTTAATGACATAAATTCTTTGAAAAACAGGTGGGTTTTCTCAAATGAAACATAAAAACAGTCACCCAATTCCATGGTTCAAGTCTAGATTTGTTGTGAAGGGATTGAACTAGAAAAAGAAAGTAGATTTTGATGAGATATTCTTTTCGGTTGTGAAAATATCATCCATTCATGTATTTCTAGGATTAGGTATAAGTCTAGATTAAAAGGTTGAGAAAATGAATGTTAAAACTACTTTTATCCATGGTGACTTAGATAACGAAATTTATATGAAGCCACCGAAAGCTTTTGAAGTCAAGAGAATAGAGAATTACATTTTCAAATAGAAGAAGAGCATCTATAGTTTAAAACAAGCTCCAAAATTTTTCTGATGGTGACTTCATTTTTGTGTTGCTTTATGTTGATGACATGTTTATTGTTGGTCACAGTGCTTGTAGGATTCAGTAGTTAAAGTAAGAGTTGTGTATGTTTTTTTCCTATGAAGGTTTTACGATCAGAAAGGTAGATTCTTGGCCTGCAGATTGTTCATAATAGAAAGGCCAAGAAGTTATGGTTATTACAAGAGAAATATATTCAGAAAGTACTTTGAAGGTCTACTTTATTTCTCTCTATGGCTACTGAAAACTCATTTGTGGATAGTGAAATAAGACTTAAAAAGGTCTATATACATACCCCATAGTAATGAGCCTATGAAAAAAAGTGGTTTGGTCCAAGTTAGACTTTATTTATCCACACAGAAAGGGGAAAAAACCATAACCCAACAATTCTCTCCCTCCCAATTATGTGGAGGAGATCGCCATTTCGACGATCTTGCAACAATATTTAAACTTCTCTCTTGGCAAAGCTTTAGTCATTATCTTGGAGCCATTATCATCCATATGAATATTCTCAAGTTCAAGCAACTTAGAATCCAACACATCTCGAATCCAATGGTATCTCACATCAATATGTTTATACCGACCATGAAATATATAATTCTTCCTAAGAAATGTAGCACTTTGGTAGTCTCAATAAAGCACATACTTATCTTGAGCACAACTAAGTTCCCCCAAGAATCTCTTCATCCAAAGTAATTCATTCAAGCTCCAACGACAATAATAAGCTTAGCTTCTTTTGTAGCTAGAGAAACACATTTTTGCAACCTAGATTTCTAAGACACAACCCCCTGCAAAAGTAATCAAATATCCTGAAGTAGACTTATGAGTACCAACATCACTATCCATGTTTGAATCTGTATAACAACAAAGAATAGACTTTTCTATACCAAAACACAAACTCAAACTTGATGTGCCACCAAAATATCTCATAATCCACTTCACAATATTTCAATGTTCTCCTCCAAGATTTGAAAGAAAATAGTTAACGATACCAACAACATGAGCAATATCCATTCCTATACAAACCATTGCATACATCAAACTACCAAAAACTGAATCATAAAAACTTTCTTCATATCTTCTTTCTCATCATCACTGAAAGAACATTGCTTCGTGCATAATTCAACTTAGATAGGGTTAAGGTTGTAAGTTCAAATTGAGCACGAAGCAATGTACTTTCAGTTACGATGAGAAGGTATATAGGAAGAAAGTTCCTTATGCTTCATCCATTTGTAGTTTGATGTATGCAATAGTTTTTACAAGACCGTATATTGCTCATGCTATTGGTGTTCTTAGATATTATCTTTCTATTCAAGGAAGAGAACATTGGAGTGTTGTGAAGTGGATTATGACATATCATTGTGGCACTTCTAGTATGAATTTATGTTTTGGTACAGCGAATCCTATTCTTTATAGTTATACAAATTTAGAAATGGCTGGTGATAGTGAGACTCACAATTCTACTTCAAGATATTTGGTTATTTTTGCAGGGGGAGTTATGTATTGGTAATCTAGATTGCAAAAATGTGTTGCTCTATATACTACAGAAGCTGAGATTATTGATGTAGTTGAAGCTTGTGAAGAATTGCTTTGGATGAAGAGATTCTCGGGGAAACTTTGTTGTGCTTAAGAGAGGTATTTGCTTTATTGCTATAGTCGAAGTGCTACACATCTTGAGAAGAATTCTACATTTCATAGTCGATATAAACATATTGATGTGAGATAGCATTGGATTCAAGATGTGTTGGATTTTAAGTTGCTTAAACTTGAGATGATTCATACAGATGATAATGGTTCCTATATGATGACTAAAGCTTTACCAAGAGGGATGTTTGAAGATTGTTGCATGATCATCAGGATGGTTATCTCCTCCACATAATCATGAGAGGGAAAATTATTAGGTTATGGGTCTTTTTCCTTGATATGTTGATAAATAAATTTAAATTTGGACCAACCCATTATTAGGAAAGATAAGGGCACTATTAAAGTGCACGACAGGGTAGCAGCGGAAGACTACCCAAGTCTAAACTTTCTCTTTCAATTTAAATCTAGGGAAAACAAACAAACCCAAAAACAATGGTAATAAGACATCAAATAAATAAACCAAACAAATACGACAAGACAAGAATAAAATCAATATCACGTGACACCAAATTTACGTGGAAAAACCTTTTATGTGAAGTGTAAAAGACCACGAGATCAAAACCGCTACTATAATCACCAAGAGTTACAATATTTTTCTCCAAAATGGACACCAAACAAGTGCAAAAACAACGGGCAACACATAAACCACAATACCAAAGAAATAAAAGAAGTAAAAGCACCAAAAACGTAATAATTGATAACGGATGAAAAACAGGAGCTAAAGGTTACCAAATCCAACTTCATCAGTTCCTAATAAAAAATTGAAATTTGAGGAACATGCTTTCCATAAATCAGGTCAATCAGGTAAGAAAGGAAACAAGAATCATCATTTGAAGTTGACTGCTAGGGCTAAAATTTTGGATGAAAATCTGCTCTATTTTTCTCTCTTTGGATACTCAAAACTCTCTTGTGGATGATTAAATAAGACCTAAAAAGGCCTATATATATTTCCCTTAATAATGGGCCTATGAGAAAAAGTGAGTTGGTCTAAATTGAACTTTATTTATCCACACATGAAGAGAAAAAGACCCATAACTCAACAAATGTATTATTATTTTTCTATCTCAATTAATGTTGCTAACTTAATTATAATATGTATATCCGATCAAAGAAAGTTATGTTTCTATTTTTAGAGCCAAGTTAGCTCTAAAATTTTCATTTTATCATTAATCAATTGATTTATGACTATGTAAAAAAATGTCTAAAGCTTGTTTAGATCATACATTTAAAAAGTTTTCATTTCTTTCTTAGGCTTTGTTATTCTGCGTTTAATCAACTGCTACATATACTTCCTTTCTCTCAAAAAACATATCATATCAGAAATAGTTTTCATTATTTTAAAATACATTAATAATGTGAAAAATATTTTACTAGGGAGATGGATTACCATTGTTTAAGATCAAAGTTGCTTCTTAACCAAATTAAACAAACCTGCTATTCTCCATTTCAATATTCCTAGTAGTCTTTGCTTAAAGTTTTTTTATATACTTCCGAGATCTAACACAAATTGCATCAATGTTTTTTTAGGAATTACATTCAAAGGAGGAACTGATGACCTTGATGTTATTATTTAGAGACTCTTCTTTTTCTTTGTAATGCTTTGGAACTAACCAACCTTTTACGGCCAATGCATATGTCCTCCATTAAAATATCTCACTAGAGCAATCTACAGTAGTCCTCAGGCTAACCACACCCAATCATTTCACATTGTGCCTTCTTCCTATTCTCACCCCATTAACCATCTTGTAGCTCCTAGCCTGCTCTGACCGCAAAGGTAGAAACCTCTCTAAAGCCTAGGCTTGAATAAAGAATAATGGCACCCATAGTTCTAGAATCTGATATTTGTTTCTACTACTATTTATCTTATTTGATAAAGCCCTTAACATAGTTTGTTTTAACATGCCCAATTCCCAATATATGCTAGCAAGAACAACATGAATAATAGCTAGTTGATTGCCTCTCACGTGATTAACAACTATAGGTAAACATGTGTACATATTGTCACGTCCCGAAATAATCCCTAGATGTGCCCGGCACCCAGTATCACCACCTATCAAGAGAATTAATTTTTCATATACTTTACGAATTAATAAGCACTAAGATAGGATATGTGCAACTCCAACACATCAATAAATAGTGAATAATAATCCAACAAAAATTAATAATCAAACTATAAATTGATCAATTACCCCAGAACTAGTTCTCTAGGCCAAATCCCATGCTAAAACCATGAAGCATAAAAAATAGAGTTAATTGAATTCAACTTTTGGGAATGCAAACCTATTGAAAAGAAATATGAGCTAAAATAGCTAGAGCTGAAATGACATACTCCACCAATAATGCAAAGTCTCACCTCAGCAGCAACAGAATCCTCACAAATAGATAGTCACACACGAATCTCGCCTTTCGCAATAATATTTGTTGACATGCAGGTGAGGAGTGAGCTATATATAAATATAACACAGTAAGATCCTCGATTCGCTGCTTTAATATTCCTAGAACAAGTGTAAGAAAAAAGAAGGCACAACAAATATATAAATAATATGCACAAAACATCTATTATAATATAATGCTCAATAGGATCCAAGAGAAGGTTTGAAAAACCACTATGTATCTCACTCAATCAATTCTCACAGCTTGTCATAAATAAAAATAAAGTAGATTAGCATAGCTTCTCGATAAGTCCATGACAACATATATAATGCCCCAAAAGTGTACTGCGACAGCATGTACAAGACCCATAACATATTATGGCAGCTTAAGTATGCCCCTAACATATTATAGACTTTATGTATGCCCCTAGTCACTATGTCACAGCAGTGAAGAGAGGATATTCAATACCCAACCTCACCTCACATAGTACCATTAAATAATTCTTAATATACTTCACAAAATGCATATCTATGGTTGGTAAAAGAACACTGACTCTGCAAAGCACACGCTTGTCCCAACACATGAATTAGGCATAAAATACATTTTTCTTAAAGCAGAATGGATAAGCAAGCACTAAAACTTAAATTCTCACTTACCTCGAATTCACAATCCAAGCACCCCTGCAGTAAACAAAAAATATGCTTCCGTAAACTCAAAGCACCTCAAACTACATCAAAAATGAGTTTAATATTGTTAAAATTCCGTCAACGAACATCCTTGAAAATTTTAGAGCAAGTCAAATATTAAAGTGTATCGCTCAATCCAATTAATCAAATTATGTGCTCATAACATGTAAAATGCAGCTGCACCTTCAATAAACTGACAAAAAGAATTTTACCGAGATAGTGGCCTAGCATCTACCAAACCTGCATATTAATAAGCAAATATTCAAGCCAAACCACTGTTATGTTCTACTTAAATTTACCATTAGCCGATCATTACTAAATCATGTGGTTGTCTAATAAAAATAATCAACCATTACTTAATCATGGCATCATCATAATGAATTCCTTTTTAAATCATTAGCTAATCCATAATTTCCATTCTCAATTTAACACCATTTGTACACTGCTGCCTAACTACTGAATATATATTCAATTCAATGCCAATGAACTACGAACAAAACTCGAACTTTATCACTTCTCGATAATGCCTGCTAAAGCCGTTTGGTAACTCTCTGAATTTTTCAAAGAAGCTTGCTCGTCCTTTTTCAAGAATAAAGTTATCTATTATCCTAAATTTCTATCCATTTTGTTAGTTAAACGTGACACATCAAATTAGGTGAATGGGTTGGTCCAATCCTTTTAATTCTTCTTATTTTGATTATTATCAAAAGTACGAATTAAGCCTACATTAAAATAATTGTGATATTATACCTATTTCAGTTGGAAAGATAAATTTTGATAAACAAAGTGAAAGAAAAGCTTCATGTTCAAAACTGTTTCCACTATTCATGAAAGGATTCAGCCACCTATTGTGATTATTATCCTTCAATCCAATATGACCCCATCATGCTTTTTAAAGATTTTTTTCAATTTGTCCCAACTAAGGGGATTGGGCAGGGATCAAAACAGGGCCACCCAAAACAGCGATCTAGTGATGGAGTCACCTTTGTTTCAGGAGTTCATCCGAATCCCCTTCGATGTACGATTATACTATTTTATACTATTTTACAGAATTAAAAATATTGTTTATTCATCTTTTCACGACCAAGCCGAGGTCCGCCCTGACCACAATTGGCATCCATGACCATGAAGGCCCGAGAGACCACAAAGCATACTATCATAAGCATAATTCATATGAAATAGAAATACGGAAGATATAATGAAATTCAAGGAAAACGTATAATCAGACTGTGTCAAATAAAGTTGTGATAATAAAATAACCAAATCTCGTCTATGAAGCTTCTACTGAATACTAACTGTCTAGGTCAGGACAAGGCGCCCCGCTGGACCATAAGCTAAAAGAAGTCAACATATAAATAAATGTCTTTCGAAAGATGGATGGTTCATCGACTCTGTCATATCCCAATGTTCTCCTGATGTGATTGACATGGGACTGTGCCTTAGAACCTACATTATATGTCAATGCAACTGCTACGAAGGACTGTCAATACTCTTAATGTATTGGTATGCAGAACAATCCAAAAATGACTTGTAATTCATATAAAATAATCAAGGTCATTGTGAAATCAACTTATAATATATATATATATATATATATATATATATATATAAACACATGGGCATAATTAAAGAGCTTCAAAATATTTTTGTAAATCACTGATTCTACTCTTCGCTTTAATTTTTAGTTTGATAGTACACCCTACATACATACAATCCCATGGGTTATATGGAATCCGCTATTAGCTCATCGGCCAAGCCCTCAATCCATGTTTGCCGCAAGGATCGGAGTTTCTATAAGAGGTTACGCAAGATCACACTCAATCACTTGCTGCCGTTACTCTTCAGTTTTCTGTTAAGATCTATCCTGCAGAGGTACTCAAATTGGATCAGTGATCAATTTCTAGGTTTTGTCACAAACCTGATTGGTTATTTCCAATTATGTAAATCAATAGTTCAAACCGTACTCAAAGGTAGGACATTTCCCATTTTAATAGGAACTTATGTACCAGAAACAATGGTATCTCAAATTATAGCCCCTCTAGGATGAAAAATATATCTCTTCTCAAAGTAGGGATACTAAACATAGTCCCAATTTGGGATGACATGAATCAAAGTTACACAAGATCACAAAGTAGGGTAATATAATCCCGCGTCGGCATAGTGTTCCAGTGCTGAGTCTTTCAACTCGTGCTTTTTTTGTGTAATTATCTAACTCTCCTTAAGCCTAATTTTTAGCCTCTTACAATAATGGTTCATGTTTATAAACATTCATATATTTCATGTTAACAAAATTTCATAATAGGTATTGTCATAACTGGACTTGCAAGCCATATCATAACAAATCATGTCCACATAACTTTTGAAACACCCAGGTGAAGTCCTTAGAAAATTCTGAGTTTTAAATTCACTTTCATGACTATGACTAACCCTATGAGTCATAGGGTGCATGACGGATCATATGACCATAGTCATAGGTGTGCAGTGAATGGTGCCTGAGTTTCTATCCTGATCACAACTTAGGGTCACAAGTCATAAGGACTCATGATGAGTTAGTATGTCCTAATCATAGCTAGACCATATTATTTCCCAAAACTTTCTGTCTTGAGCATGAGAGAAGCTTACGAGTCTTAAGGTTTGGTATCAATCATATGGTACAATTCATAACTAGACTACTATTAGTGGCCTTGGATTCTCTCTTATCTATGATTAAGTGATACGAGTCGTTGGGTAACCCTACGAGTCATAAGGTCACCTATAGTGACTGAGCGATATTTTTAACCTTTTTAATTAAGGTTATTTTAGATATTTTCCTCTTATTTAAATAATAACCCATGACCTATAAACATATTTAGTACCCTATTTTCATCTATAACACTCATCAGTTACACTCTCTTCTCTCTCAAATCCTCTCCATCCTTAATATTTAGTGTTTCCATAAACTGGGTTAAATAGAGCTTCAAGGGTTGAATTCTCTCCATAATCTTGGGTATTTTAGGCATGTGAATCTACCCTTAAACTCATTTTATCTAATGCATGAATTTACACTGATAATTATGTGGATTTGAATTAAAGGTTTAACTTGGTTGAGGGCTTTGACATGAATGGTTCATGAGTTTATTTCCCTTCTTTTGTTATGCCTTATTCATGCTTTGTTAACTGCTTGGAACTTGAGGGATGCATGGGATTGGTGAATAATCAAAGGGGTTATGTTTTTCCCAATTGTGATGAATTTTCTTTGAATATAGGTTTGAAAATTGTATTCCATTAATGTAAATATGAAATTGCTAATGATACATGGTTTTTTCACATGTTTGGACATGCTCACTTAAACTAATGCATAAGTGTAAGAGGTTAATTAAACCTAAGAGGTCATGAATTTTCCCCGTGTAATGATTAATAGATTATGGCATGATAATGAATTGGAAAATGGGGTTGGTATGACTATACCAAAGGGGTGCCTAAATGCTTAATCTGATCAATAAATTATGAAGGTATGCTAAATATTTTAATTGGGCTTAAAAGCAGTTTATATAGCCAGGCCGTGAAAGTAGAGGCCTTAAGAGACCAACATTAGAAACCGCTCTAGCTCGTGTCGGGGTCTAAATGATTGGGAGGTTTGAGGTCCCCTTTTTAATATTATATGATTGGAAGGTTTGAGTCCCCCATGTTGTATAATTTTGATCTTAAGTAACCTTAGATTTATAGTAGGAGGTTTGAGTCCCCCATTAGGCATGTGACATAGGATTATCCTCTAGTTCGTGCTGCCACATGCACTGGGGCCCTTCTAGCTGGGCGAGAGCTAGGTCAATATATCCCGTAGATGCCTTTATTATGAGGGTTATGATACACAATCCAGGATAAGATTTTAAAGTTCATTATAAGCCTTGTTCCCTACCCAAACATATGATATATGTATGTATATATATATATATATCTCCAACCGCTAATCGTCTTAGAATGTTGTATCCTCATGTAATGCAGGCATCACAAATTCTTTTACATTTTCTGCACAGTGATCTGGGGTTCGTGGATAGTTCGTGAGTTGACTTAAAGTGGTGATATTTCATCCTTTGGAAGACTTCATTTTATGTTTTGGTTTCTTACATCCTAGACTTTGTTTCATACTTGCTCTTTGCTATAGTCAAGGGAATGTCCTGACGCTTTATTGATTTCAGTTTTGTTAAGGGCTTTGGTGGTACTGTAGAGTTGGGTGTTGTGTTGGTAGTTGGTATTGGTTATCGACATCAATTGGTTGGTATTGATATAACTTAGAATCTTTGAACTTATGTTACTTTATCTTGTTATATATTTACAATTCAGCCTTTATTGGGCATTGTGTTTGGTTTGACTATCAGACAAGGGTAGTCTACACTCCTCGGTGAACTTGAGATGACCAGGCATGCCCTAGTTAAAATGGCTACAAAGTTTGTATCAGAGTCTAGGTTCATGGTCAATAGGGTATCCACAAAGACATATTAAGTAGAGTCTCTTATATGGGTGTGTAGCGCGCTACACTTATAAGGAAGAAGCTATGAGTTATTTAGGAAGGTTTTCCTTTCTTATTATCTTGTTTTTGGGCTATAGAGATTATGGTCTTGTATTTCCCTAATTCTCATTTACTCACCTTTCAAATCATGCCTCCAAGAAGATATGATATTTATGGAAACTCTTCAACCTCATTTGAGGACAGTGTGGACAAAGGTCATCCTACTTCTAAGTATAGAACCGATCTAGGGTCACTGCTTCTGATTTCCCTCGAGGAGTCCCACCAGTCTCCACTGATCTTACTTTAGAGGGTGACACTTATGCTCAATTACCTCAAAGAGATACTACCAATTCTAATTTTTATCGCACCATTCATTTTCTTACCCAATTGGTGATATCTCTATTACAATAGTCGGGTCCTACTATTATTATTGTGAGTTCTTCTGAGGCCACTAGAGTTGGGCAGTTTATGATGTTACACCCTTCAACTTTCACTGGTACTAAGGTCGAGGAGATTCCTCAAGAGTTTGTAGATTAAATGGAAAAGATCTTTTGAGGGATGCATGATACATATGTAGAGGGTGTAGAGTTCT
Source organism: Capsicum annuum (assembly GCF_002878395.1). Lineage (NCBI taxonomy): Eukaryota > Viridiplantae > Streptophyta > Magnoliopsida > Solanales > Solanaceae > Capsicum > Capsicum annuum. The sequence continues at coordinate 139,483,822 of NC_061118.1, forward strand.
TTATTTTTTAGTTGAGGAAATAGCATTCTAGTGGTATAAGAAGTGGGATCATTCTAGGGGCGATGATGCTGAGTTAACTTTGTGGGATGATTTTTTAGGTGCCTTTCTTGATCACTTCTTTCTTCATAATTTAAGAAAGATAAAAGCTAAGAAGTTCATAAATCTAAAGCAAGGAAGGATGATGATAAAATAATATGCCTTGAAATTCCATCAGTTATCACAATATGCAATTGAGTTATTGTATAGCATGAGGGATAGAATAAGGAAATTTGCTTCAGGGTTGTGTCATAATTTGATTCAGCAGAGAATGGTTTCCATTTTGAACAAGGATATGGATATCTCTTGACTTGTGGTGTACATTTAAAAAGTGGAATAGGAAAAGAAAAAGTAATCTTAGATAGGGAAAAGCCAGAATAAGATATTTAGACATTCAGAGCAGGGTGGATTCCAGCAGCAGAGTGGTATACATGGTGGGAAATGGTCTTAGAAGAAGAATTGGGGGAGTCCTAACTCCTATTCGATAGATAGTTCTCATTACCCAAAGTCGTTCGACGATAGATATTTTTTGGAGTCGTGATGGTTCTAGGGAACAGGGTGCCCAATCTCTAGCTAATAGGGCCTAGTCAGCACCATCATATCCTTCATGCAAATCTTATGGTCAGTTGCACTGCAGCCAATGTGAGGAAGCGAGGAATCATGGTTTAGTTATGGTCAGATTAGTCATATGCAGTGATATTTTCTTTCAAGAGTTGTTCTGTGGCCATCAAGATTCCTATTGCTACTTCGTCAATATTTGTGCCAAAGGATACCATTTCTTACTCTGGCCCTAATCGAAACTGTCTCTATGTTGTTACTACATATCAAGAGTCTGAGGCATCTCCTATTGTCATCACTGGTTTATTGAAACTCTTCTCTTGTGATGTATACTACTTTGTTGATCTGAGGTCTAACTCTTTATTATGTGACCCCATTTGTAGTTGTGCATTTTGGTTTCTGTCCTGAGTGTATTTTAGATTTTTTTTCTATTTCTACCCTGCTGGGTGACTCTGTGGTTCCTAGAAGAGTATATAAGGGTTGTGTGGTATTAATTTTTCGCAGGAAAACTTTGATGGATTTGATTTATACATGGTTGATTTTGATGTCATGTTGGGAACAGATTGTTTGCACTCATGCTATGCCTCTTTAGACTATTGGTCCCATATGGTTATTTTCAAATTTCAAAATAAGCTGATATTTAGTGGGTATAGAGTTCCGTAATTCCTAAGGGGAGGTTCATATTATGTCTTGGAGCCTAAAAATTGATTTCCAAGGGGCGTCTTTATCATTTGGTATGGGTTAAATATTCTAACATAGAGTGTCCTTCCTTACAGTCTGTACCTGTGGTTAATAAATTTCCTGAGGTCTTTCTTGAGGATCTTATTGGTGTTCCTCCCGATTGGGAAAAGATTTTTGTATTGATCTTCTTCCAGACACTCATCCTATCTCTATCCCTCTCTATAGGATAGCCTCAACAAAGTTAAAGAAGCTTAAGGAGCGATTGAAAGATCTCCTTAATAAGGGTTTCATTCACCCTAGTGTGTCTCTACGGGTTGCTCCTATTTTTTCGTGCAGAGGAAGAATGGATACCTTCTGATGTGTATTGATTACCACTAGTTAAATAAGGTGGTGGTGAAGAATAAGTACCCTCTTCCTAGGATAAATGACTTGTTTGACCAGCTTCAGCGTGCTAGGTATTTCTCAAAGATTGTTCTCTATTCAAGAGATCATCAACTAAAGATTAGGGAGAAGGATATTCCTAAGATTTCCTTCCATACCCGCTACAATTATTTTTAGTTCTTGGTCATGTATTTTGAGTTGACCAGTGCCTCAGTGGCATTTATGGATCTCATGAATGAGGTATTTTGTCAATTTTTAGATTTGTTCTTCATTGTGTTTATCAATGACATTCTTATTTAATCAAAGAGAGGTGGATCATGCTGGTCACCTTCGTATTATGTTGTAGACACTAAAGGATCAGTGTTTGTATGCTAAGATTTTAAAGTGTGAATTTTGTTTGAGCATTGTTACTTTTTTAGATCATGTTGTATCTAGTAAAGGGATCATAGTGGATCCACAAAAGGTGGTAGTGATTAAGAAGTGGCCCAAACCCATAACTCCAAATGATAGTTAGAGCTTTTGGGGTTTATTTAGGTATTATAGAAGGTTTGTGGAGAGATTTTCTTCAATCGATGCACCATTGATTAGATTGACTCATAAGAAGGTAAAGTTGTTTTAGTCAGATTCTTGTGAGGGTAGTTTCAAAAAGTTGAAAGATAAGTTGACTTCTTCCCCAATTCTGACTCTGCCCGAGGGTACTGATGGTTTCATTATCTATTGTGATGCATCCCATGAGGGACTTTGTTGTGTCTTGAAGTGGGACTTTATTGTGTCTTGATTCAGCATAGTAGAGTTGTGGCATATGCTTCTAGACAGATGAAGGTTCTTTAGAAGAATTATTCGTCTCATGATTTGGAATTGTTAGTGGTAGTATTTTCATTGAATATCTGGCAACATTATTTGTTTAGGGTTCATATTGACATTTATTCATATCGTAGAAGCCTGTAATATATGTTCACTAAGAAGGAGATAAATCTTAGGCAAATGAGGTAGCTTGAGTTGATAGAGGACTATGATATGAGTCTCCACTATCACCTAAGTAAAGCCAATGTCGTTATTGATGCTTTTAACAAGTTGTCCATGCGGATCTTATCCAATATCGATGAGAAGAAGAGGGATTTGGTTAAGGCTAATCTTAGAGCTCATCTCTTAGATTATGAGAATGGTGGTGTATTGGTTCAAGAGGTAGAGAAATTATCTCTTGGTGCTGAGGTTAAAGAAAAGTAGGTGTTGGACCCTATCTCGATGAAAATTAAGGAGGATATAGGTAGGAAAAAAGTGATGGTGTTTGAGATTGGTAGTGATGGTATCTTGAGGTACCAAGGGAGGTTGTGTGTGTCCGATGTTGATGGGTTGCGATGAAGAATTTGGGCCAAAACTCAAGAGTTGCGTTATACGGTTTACCTTGTTCACCAAAGATATATCATGATCTGAAGGAGATATTTTAGTGTAATAACATGAAGAGGGATGTGGCCAATTTTGTGGCTAAGTGCATTGTGTGTCAGCAAGTGAAGTTAGAGCACTTGAGGCCCGGTGGATTATTTCAAGAAATTGATTTGCTTGTGTAGAAATAAGAAATAATTAATATGGATTTTATTATCGATCTTCCACGGTCTCGAAATAAGTTGATTCTATTTGGGTCATCATGGATAGGATGACTAAGTTTTCTCACTTCTTGCTGGTGAGATCTAATTAATCTGTTAAGGATTACGCAAAGTTGTTTAAGCAAGAGGCCGTGAAGTTGCATGGTGCACCTATTTCTATTATCTCTAATCGAGTTACTCAGTTCTCATCATATTTTTAGCTTTTATTTAAGAGAGGTTTGGGGACTAAGGTGAACCTTAGTACCTCTTTCCACCCGCAAGCAGAGGGAAAAGTGGAGAGAACTATTCAGACATTAGAGGATATGCTCAAATCTTGTGTCATTGACTTTAGTGGTAGTTGTTTTGACCACTTTTCACTTATATAAATTGCCTACAATGACATCTAACACTCTAGCATTGATATAGCTCCATTTGAGGCTTTTTATGGTAAGAGATTCCGTTCTTCTATTGGGTGGTTTGATTCATGTGAGGCTAAGTTATTTTATCCTAATTTGGTTCACCAAGCCATGGAAAAGGTGAAGGTGATAGTCAGGATAGGCTTAGGACCACCCAAAGTCGTCCCAAGTCCTACGCGGATGTGGTACAGAGGGATTTACCATTTAATGTTGGTGACTGGGTGTTCTTAAAGTTGTCTCCCATGAAAGGAGTGATGCAGTTTTTGATGAAGGAGAAGCTCAGTCCTTGTTATGTTTGTTCGTATATGGTTTTGAGGAGGGTTGGTAATGTTGCATATGAACTGGAATTGCCTTCTAGCTTGGGCTCTATGAATTCGATCTTCCATGTCTCGATGTTAGGGAAGTGCATTGGTGATCCTTTATTGATTGTTCCTTTGGAAGGTGTGGGCATTTCAAATTCCTTGTCTTATGAGAAAGTTTCGGTGGAGATCTTAGATCAGCAAGTTCATTGATTGCGGACAAAGGATGTGGCTTTGATAAAGATTTTTTGGAGGAAACAAAATTTTGTGGAAGCTACTTTAGAAGTCGAGGAGGACATGAAGTCCAAGTATCTGTTCCTATTCCTTATTTTGAATAATCGTGATTAAGGTGTATGCTAATCTCAGCATCTAGTTTTCTGACTTGTTAAAGAAAATAGTGATTTCTTTGACATCTTTATTTTCTAAGTTTGTTAAGGGTAAGTGTATGTGTGTGTGTGTTTGTATTAAAGTATTCTAATATATGCCTGGGCCCATCAGCCGATAACGAATGATCCTAATAGGGGAGAATGAAACACCCCAGGTGTGGTCCCTGGAAAATTCTGAGTTTTGCACTCACTGTCCTAACAGTGACTCACCCTATGAGTCGTAGGGTGTCATGAAAGGTCATATGACGCTAGTCATAAGGTTTCCAATGAATGGTGTCTAAGTTGTTGTCCTGATCATGATTTGGGTTCACGAGTCATAAAGACTCATGACGAGTCATTATGTACTAATCGTAGCCGTACCAGCTTGTTACCTAAAACATTTTTTCTTAAGTGCGAGAGGAGATTACGAGTTGTAAGGATTGGTTGTGAGTCATATGGTACAACTCGTAATAAGACCAATGTTGATGGCCCTGGATACTATCTTGACTATGACTAAATAATGTGAGTCGTAGGGTGACCCTATGAGTCGTAAGGTCACCCATAGTGACTAGGCGATATTTTTCAGCTTCTTAAATAAGGGTATTTTAGACATTTCCCTTTTATTTAAATAATAACCGATGACCTATAAACATACGTGGGACCCTATTTTCATCCATAATACATATAAAATACACTCTCTTCTATCTATAATCCTCTCCAACATGAATACTTAGGGTTTCTAAGGAGTGGGTCAAGTAGAGCTTCAAAGGTTGAATTCTCTCCACAATCTTGGGTAGTTCAGGCATGTGACTCTACCCTTATACTCGTTTTATCTAATGCATGAATATACATGGTTAATTATGTGGATTTGATTTAAGGGTTTTGACATGGTTAAGGGCTTTGACCAGAATGGTTCTTCAATTTATTTCCCATAGTTTGTTATGAATTATTCATTCTTTGTTAATGGATTTGAACTTGAGGGGTGCATGGGATTGGTGAATAATCAAGGGGGTTATGCTTTTCCCAATTGTGATGAATTTTCTTTGACATATGGTTTTGAAAATTGAGTTCCTTAAACCTAAATATGTAATTAATAATGATAAATGTCTGTCATATGTTTTGACTTGCTCACTTGAACTAATGAATTGGTTTAAGAGGTTAATCAAACCTAAGGGATGATGAATTTTTCCCATGTGATGGTTAATGGATTGTGGCATGATAATGAACTTGAAAGTGGGGTTGGTGGAGAAATAGCAACGGGAAGTCTAAAGCCATAAGCAGTTCAATAAATTGGGAATGTGTGTTAAATATATTAATTAGGCTTAAAATCGGGTTGTGTAGCTGGGCTGTGATAGTGGAGGTCCCAAGGGACTAACATCAAAAACTGCGCTAGCTGGTGCAGGGGTGTAAATGACCGGGAGAGTCGAGTAACCCTTATTAATGTTAATTGATTTGGAGGTTTGAGTCCCCTATGTTGTATAAATTGGTCCTTAAGTCACCTTTGATCTATGCTGGGAGGTTCGAGTCCCCTATCAGGCATGGGACATATGATTATCCTCTGCTTCGTGCAACTACATACACTGGGGCCCTTCCAGCTGGGGTAGAGTTGGTCCCATATTTATCATGGGTTCCTTGATTATGACGGTTATGCTATACAATCCAGGCTAAGACTTTAAAATTTCATGTTAAACCTTGTTTTCTACCCAGACATGTGATTATATGTATATATATACATATCCCTCAGTTACATGCTAGTGCTCAACCGCTAACCATCTTCGAATGTTGTGTCCCTATGTGATGCAGGCACAAAAAATTCATCTAGCTTTCCTGCACAATGATCAGGTGTTCGTGGATAGTTTGTGAGGTTAATTGAAGTGGTGAGCTTCCATCATTCGGAAGAATCCATGTCATGGTTTGGTTTCTTACGTATTATACTTTGTTTCAAACTTATTTTTGGCTATGGTCGGGGGCATGTACCGACGCTCTATTGATTTTGTTTTTTTCTAGAGGCTTTCTGGTTACTATGTACTTGGGTGTTGTATTGGTAGTTGGTATTGGTTACTGGTATCGGTTGGTGGTTATTGATATAACTTAGAAATTTTGATGTTATGTTATTTTTTCTTGTTATATGTTTTGAATTCAACCTCTGTAGGGCATTGTGTTTGGTTTGACTAGGCAACGGGGGTGGTCTCTGGTCCTTGGTGGACTTGAGATGCCCATTACAAGTAGACCCTGGTTTAGGTCGTGATACCTTTATATTCAAAAACATATAAATGACCACCCAAAAGATTTAAATTTCACATGAGAGTTCTTATTTCAAAAGTACAAGAAAACTTATGCAAAACACTCTCCTTTCAAGAATATAACATAGAGTGGCCATCTCTATCAATCACATGCAATTTTTCCATTTAGCAGAAAGAGCATAATTAAGAAAACATCCTCCCATTGGATCATAAAACAATGTCAATCCATAAATGATAGTAAAGCATTTAAACTCAAGGTTTCAATCATCCGTTTTGAATAACCCATAACAAATTCAGACAAGTAGAATTCATCATGAGAGAGGGAATTCCATAAATCAAGATCTTAAAATCAATCCTCAAAAACCATAACGTTCATACACATGAATACACCTCAATTTTATGAAACAATCCATAGTAAATACAAAATTTCATAGTAAGACTGGGATCATAATGCATGCTCTTCAAAAAATTTCAAATCCCAATATATATATATACACACAATAAGGTTTTTTAAGATCGACATACTTATGCCCATAAATTTTAGGATAGGTCTACATGCATTTTTGATGAATAAAATTCGACATATCTTGAATCTAAGCCTTGGAAATATGAGATTTGAAATAAAAACCTAACTTCTTATTCTCTAGAGAGTGAAGAGGAGAATGATTGATGAAAAACTGATATATAATGAGAAAATAGTGTTTAAAGTGTGATTTAAGTCATGGGGGTAGGGTTTGAAGTGAGAAAAAGACCAAAATACCCCTACAGAAATAAAAAAAATTGTAGGGATTGTTTAATTAACGACAAGGTTGACAACCTGTCAATTTGATGACAACTCATCAACCTAGTCATCAGTTTCTAGTTGATTTTGCCATTTACTTGGTAAGGTTGATGACTAGGATTGATGGATTGTCACCTAGTTGACAGCTCATCAACTTAGTCTCACCTTCTGGCAAATAGACACTTTCAAGTAAAATGAGAATAACATTCAATTTCGATATCGAGTTAATGTGAAATTGGATGTGTTGGAAAGAAGACTCAAATATTTTTCATTGGGTTTATAGTAGGCCATCTAAATCATTAAATTCAAGGATTAATAATTGTTGGAATTTGACCCAAGTTGAAACATCCACTAAAACTCAATTGGTAGAAACGTTCTCCACTCTACTTTGAATAGAGAGATTTTTATGACCTCAATTCATCTACAAAGATGTTCCATACTGTAGAATTGATCATCACACTTATATTGTTATGGAATCATTGGGTTCATGTCTATATACATAGGAACAACATTTCAAATTTTAGCCCAAAAATTTAGGGTGCTACATTATATCCCCCTTTGAATCATTCATCCTCAAATGATGGATAGGAATTTATTGAAGCTCTATAAGTATGGGATAAAGGAAGTAACTTTTTTCTCCCTCAACAAAACATACATAGTAATCAAAAGAAAAGAGCTTCATGATATCACCAAGTAAATCATGTAAGCATGAATCATGAGATAACAAGACTTGATATATACATGATCTTTGCATGAGTTCTACTAAACAAGATCATAACAACATAAGGCATGAATTTTTTCCAGGAATCATCGACCTGATTAAGATTGATACCATACATAAAATGAGATTTTTGTAGTACATACAAATTTAATGGAAACATTCTCCACCCCAAATGATACGTCTAATAGCACAGAAATATAGCCATACTTTTCCACTATGCTTTCAGCTATGAATGCCACACTTTACCATTTACATATTATAATTTCACCACGAAATACCTAACTGGAAGAGATTGAGTATAACTACATATTTCTTTTGTGTTAAAGCCCAGTCAGAGTTAAAAGGTGTTAGCATTAAGCTATGGGACCCTATACTCTATACCACTCTATGAATGCTACACTATCTTATCACAATAATCAACAACCTCAAGTTTTAATCATGGAGTACTAGCAATATAGCACAATGGTTTTTGCATCAATTAATCACAACATTCAAGCCTATATTTACTACATCCACATTATGAATCTCAGCACTAAAACCAGCAACTTCAATCGCTATAACAATGATTTTCACCACATCTCCCCTCACTAACTATTTCACCAAACCAAAGTTCATCCCCTTCTTCCCTCATAATCTATAACCTTATCTTAAGCCGTAATCCAAAAATTTTATAATAAATAGAATCTACTCTCTTATCTAATATAGAACTATTCTTCCATGGCCACTACTATCCTAACATAAAGAGGCTAACTGAGGGACTAGAGTACAAGCATCGGGAATGAGAGTGATACTGCCAAACTATGACTTATATTTTTTGTACTAATCAAGGTGGAGCCTTTAATTTAAGAGATGGTACAATAGGTATGAAGTTCTTCATGTAGATACCACCTATATTATAATTAGAGGGTCATTCGGGTGTCAACATAACAAGCATGAGTTCATGGTACTGGGCATAGTGAGAAACATGAGTGCATAAGTCATGGGTCTTATAACTTAAAGCCAAGATTCATATATTCAAAGAAACATTTGAGTATTTCTGTTTGAAGATATTGCTTCTAATTCTAATAACTGAGAATGGTCACGAGTTTGCATAGATAGCATCATTTTAGGCTATGAAATAACATAGAATGAGTTGAAAATATATAGAGAGTATAGTTCCTTAGAACTAAGCATAAATTAAGACATGGATTTATGGATCATGAGCGTCATAACATAGATCTTAAATACTTTAATGCTTGGGTTACTATGGGACATTATTACTTTCAGTCTAGAGGAAGGAACATGGACATAATTTGCATAGAAAACAAAAATCATAGGCATAGGTAAAACATGAATATATAACATTGGTTGAATGCCCTCTAAAATTGAAGTAAGAGGAGTTGCTAGAATAAGAATAAATTTATCATGACTCCTCTCAGAAACTCAACACCATGAGAAAATTCTTGATCTACCTAGATTCATTATCTCCCCCTTAGATCAAAGTCACCATCCTAGGCTTGAGTAAATATCATATCTTTAAATCTATAAGCATAACACTCAAAATAGTGGGGTATCACCATACACATGAATGCCAAACATCCCTCTTAATAACTATAATATGAAGATTCTAAATATCTTCTAGCATATTCCTTCAAGGGATACTAATCCTAATTTCTTTTTCTCCTATGTTCCATAGTCATCATCCTATAGCTCACACTCTCATGAGCATACTAATCCAAACTACTTAACAAGTAACAATCCATTCTCCACTTCTTAGTATATTAGAATTAATCCTCTAATCGCATAACTAACAACTTAACAATATTTGTAAGAGCATGTCAAAGGCTCAAATTATCTATATATATTTTTTATAAGGCCCCACAAAATTCCCTCATACTTTAAGTCATAGGGTGTGTCGAGTGAGGCATGATTCCGGCCCTAAAAGATTGAGAAGTTTCTTCCTAAGTGAGTAACGTGTTAACCATATATAATTTCTCTATTTTTTACTTTTTATCACGTGGAAAATCTGATAATCTTTTCATCGATATAAGATTTGCCAAAATCCGACACTCGAGTAAGAAGTTATGGCTAATTTAAGCCTTAGTCGTAAAACTGCATTATTTAACTGTCTGGCGCATCACGGAGAGGGTTGATTTGGCAATTGTGAGTTTCTAGTGGAATCCAATGATATTGGCACATCATGGAGGAGTTCCAGGTCCCAACCAGTGGGAAAACACGATGCCTCCGCATCATGGAGGCTGCCAATTTCTTAATTATCAAATTCCAGTGAGCCACCAAGATAAGTGGTGCACCGCGGAGGCCAATGAATTGGGTTCTAGATTAATTTTTACAGTTTCATACAAATGTTTAAAAGGGTACTTTGGACTTTTGCCAAGCCTATAAAATCATAGAAACACTAAATCAAAGCCATTTACAAGCATCTTATGAGGTTTTTCTCAAGTTTTCTCTCAACATAAACCCTAAGTATCCAAAACCTCTTCAAAGAACCTCAAGAATACACCATGTATTTCCTAAATTGAGTCAAGATTCAAGGTTCGCAAGTCAAGGACCTCAAGAACCCTCATTCTAGGGCACGAAAAGAGTTTCAAAAATGAGAGTTCATCAAAAGCTTCTAATTCAAGGTATGTGAGGTTTTTTAAAAAGAGTAACCCTTTCACCCTTACACCCAAAAGGCTATTTACATCATGAAATTCTTTAAATATATGAGGTTTTTACATGAATTTGAATTGGGTTTTTCACCCATTATTATTGAATGCATCATATTAATATTTCCCACGAATTAAGAGTCAAATGGCATGATTTCTAAATGTTTTCTTGAGTATTTACATCTGGATATAAATCCCATGATTTTAATCTTTGATAAGCTAATATTTTCATTGTTGAGATATTGAAGCATACGAATATATCGAGATTTTGAGGTAACTTGCTGAAATTCCCAGATTTCCATATGATTTATGAATATATATGTTATATATTATGCTTTTGATAGCTTTAACTTGAGATTTAATTATGGGTTAGTAAGCTCTATTTGAGACTTGTGAAATTATGAACTCTTGTACTATGAGCACCCCTGTTTTGAGTATTTTGAGATGATTGAGAAATGAATTGACCTAATGATCCTTGAGCTTTGAAATCCACTTCACTATATGAGATTATCGATTTGATTATTGGGTTCATGGTGAACCATGTGATTATTCTAAAAGTAGATTTTTTTATGAGATGAGCGCAGATAATCTAAAGGGAGTAGTATTTAGCATCGAATGGGTAAGTTACTATGGTTTCTTACCCTAAAACTATGTGCCACCGTAGGTTGGGACTGAGGTCAAGTTTATGATGATTATGACTTAGCCCGAGGCTGAGTTTCATTTAGTGATCACTAGACCTAGGTTATACTCCCTGGCAAGAGTATGACGCTCCTCCCTAACATGGGCTCTCTTCCTTAGGAGGATAAAATGTTGGAATTCATGTAGCTTGCATGGTTTATGTCGGTTATGAGAACCTTTCTTGAAATTTAGACTTCGAGATCAAATACCTATTTTTCCTTCCCTATAAGCTATTTTCCTAACTGGTTGAATTGCAAAGATGTTTCCCCAACTAAAGTATTTTCTTGATGTAAGTTATTTCCTAAATGAAAGCATCTGCCCTTGTTATAGTACTTTTATAAAGTCTTGAGGTAAGTTGTTTCAATAAACTAGAATGACTTTCCATTTGAGATGGAGTGATTTCCCTAAAGCTTAGATGAGATATTTTCCTAAAGTGAATAAAATGCCTTCAAGTATGTTTTCAAGTTATATGATTCTGAATTCCAAGTATATGAGTTCTAAATAGTTATGAAATATTGAGAATTAAAGAAGTTTTACTCTCTATGAGACATGCATGAGTTGAAAGTATTGTTTAAAGTCCCTTAGCCTTTAGGTATTGAGAATAAGAGAAGATTTTGAATTTTGAGATTAAACAATGATGACTCACGAGATATGTGTTACTTGCTCCATTCTACATGACTTATGAGCTTTATATTTTATACTTGTTCAAGCCATGTGAGTCGTCTTATAATGCATACATGATTTGATTAAAGAAGATTGTTACTATTTTATTCATATGCATTCACCCCCGCATACTCAGTACATTCCAAGTACTGATCCACATATTTGTTTATGTGTTACATTGTGTCATAATGTAGGTTCAGGTGCTTAGTCCCAGCCTCGCCCATGACTCTTCGAGTACCTTGCCAGCATTTTCTACAGTGGTAAGTCCTCATGATTCGAGGACTTATCTTCAGATATTTACTGTACTTGAGAGACTATATTTTATCTTTAGTTCCTTTCAAGTAAGTTGGGTACCTTTTCTAATAGCTCTCTAGATTTTTATTTGAATAGGCTTGTCAGACTAGTGTCAGACTTGTGATGTGTCAAGGGTTCGATATTATGGTTTTGTTGAGATTTCTCTATATTGTGGTCTTATGGACCGAGCATCTTTTCCATATTTCTTTTCATGTGATATGACTATGCTAGTGTTGAGTCCACTCTTATCTTGAATTGAGTGTCTTTGGTAGAAACTAGCTCTAAGGGTTAGCTTGGGGCAACTCGTAGCCTTAGGCACCGTGTGACGTCCCAGGAGATGATTTTGGGTTGTTACAAACTTGATATCCGAGCCTAAGGTTTCTAAGGAGTCCTTGGGAGTCTTACAAGCCATGATAATTAGAATCTTGATCATCGGTGTGTAGCACACCACACCTATGAGTAAGAGGCTATGAGACATTTTAGGAAAAGTTTATTTCTTCTTTCAGATTCTATCATGCCTATAGTTGTCCCTCTTATCTAATGATCCGTGCTCTTTCATTTTTAGAAAATTCCTCCTCGAAGAGAGAATGTCTATGGAAAAAATTATGAGCAACCCCTACCTATTGATCCTTTGAATAAGATGGTGTCCCATGCTGAGTTTAAGGCGGCCTTTCAGTCATTAGCCTAAGTGGTCCCCACAAATGTTTGGGCCAATAGTCAGGCCCCAATTTCTAACCAGCAAGGTGGTGATGTAGCCGCGTCTAGGATTCATGACTTTATGAGGATGAACCCGTTTGAGTTCTATGGGTCAAAGATAGATGAGGACCTACACTTGTACTTGGAGGAGGTGAGGAAGATCACAGATATGATGTATGTTTCAGAAGAAGAAAGTGATGAGTTGGCATCCTACTGACTGAAGGACATTGCTTATGATTGGGTTGTGTCGTAGAAGAAGGGTATAGGTGAGATGCTGCTCCTATGATTTGGCAAGTTTTCCAAGATACCTTCTTGGATTAGTTCTTTCCAATTAAGATGAGGGAGGCAAAGATTGAGGAGTTCATGAACTTGAGATAGACCTCCATGACTGTTAAGGAGTACTGTTTGAAGTTTAATCAGTTGGCCAAGTATGCTCCTGATTTGATATCTGATACCCAGGCTAGTATGAGTAAGTTTGTGACCAGTGTTTTTAAGATGGTACTGAAGGAGTGTAGGGCTGTGATTTTGCATAAGGATATGGATCTGGCTAGGTTGATGATGTATGCCCAACATATAGAGGCGGATAAGCTTAGAGAAAGAGATAGAATGAGGGGTAGCAAGAGGGCAAGATCTGATCAGCATGAGTTTAACCAGCCTAGGTTCTATGGAGGGAACTGACCCCAGTTTCAGAGATGACCATTTATTCTAGTTCTTTCTTCAGCTAATGCTCCCTTGCCTAGAGGTAGTTCGGAGTAAGGGAGCAGGTCTTTTATGTTTGGGTCACAGAACAGTGCTGGTAATAGGCCCCGTTATCCTTCTTGTGCTAAATATGGTAGGAATCAGCTTGGGGAGTGTTTCGGAGATGTGAGGGGTTGTTTTGGTTGTGGCAAGCAGGGCCACAGACTTAGAGATTGTTCCCATGCTAGATAGGGAAATAGAGATGCCCGACCTCAGGAACAGGCTACTAGTGCACCGGCTCTAGTACTCTGTCCCGCCCCTGCATAGGGCACTTCTTCTAGCACCGCTGGCAGCCAGCACCAGAATAGGTTCTATGCTTTGCCACCCCATCGAGAGTAGGAGGACTCTCCTAATATTGTTACTGGTATGCTCCGTGTCTTTTGTCTTGATGTTTATGTGTTGTTGGACCTCGGGTCAAATCTCTATTATGTGACCCCACTTGTGGTGGTGAATTTTGAAATGAGTTCTGAAATGATTCCTGAGCCTTTCCTAGTTTCTACACCAGTCAGAGAGTCAGTTGTTCTGAAACAAGTGTATAGAAATTGCCCTATTACTATGCTTCAAATAGTCATACTTGCAGATTTGATAGAGTTAGACATGATAGATTTTGACCTTATTCTGGTTATGGATTGACTTCATTCTTGTTATGTATCTATAGATTGTTGTACCTATGTGGTCAAGTTTCAGTTTACTGATGAACCAGTGTTTGAGTGGTCCGGGAGTTTGGTATCTCCCAAGAGTCATTTTATCTCCTATATCAATGCCAGAAAGCTTATATCTAAAGGTTGCATCTACCACCTAATTAGTGTCAAGGACACTAAGTCCGAGACTCTAACTACCCATTCGGTTGATGTTGTTAATGAGTTCCCCGATGTCTTTTCAGAAGATCTCTCAAGGGTACCTCCCGATAGAGAGATAGAGTTTGAAATTGACCTTCTTCCAGAAACTCATCCTATTTCTATTCTGCCATATAGTATGGCACTTGCCGAGCTTAAGAAGTTGAAGGAGTAAGTCAAAGATCTCTTAGACAAATGTTTCATTAGACCCAGCATTTCTCCTTGGGGCACACCTGTTTTGTTCGTGCGATAGAAAGACAGATCTTTGCGTATGTGCATTGACTACCGTCAACTGAACAAGGTCACTGTCAAAAATAAGTATCCTCTTTCGAGAATTGATGACCTATTTGATTAGTTGCAAGGTGTAAGTTATTTTTCCAAGATAGACCTTAGATTCGGCTATCATCAACTTAAAGCGACGGAATCTGATATTCCAAAGATAGCCTTCTGAACCTATTATGGTTACTTTGAGTTTCTAGTCATGTCTTTTGGGCTAACCAATGCCCCAGAACATTTCATGGACCTCATGAATCGAGTGTTCAACTAGTGCCTAGACACGTTCATCATTGTCTTTATAGATGACATCCCTGTGTACTCCCATGATGAGAATGACCATGCAGCTCATCTTAGAATTATCTTGCAAGATCTTAGAGATCACTTATTGTTTGCTAAATTCAGTAGGTGTGAATTTTGGCTAAGGTTTGTAGCCTTCCTGGGTCATGTTGTTTCAGTCGAGGGTATTAGAGTTGATCCCCAAATGACAAAAGCTATGAGAAACTGGCCTAGACCCATCTCTCTATCTGATATTAGGAGCTTCTTGGGTCTAGCGGACTATTACAATCATTTTTTTTAGGGTTTCTCTTCCATTGTGTCTCCTATGACCCAGTTGACCCAAAAGAAGGTTAAATTCCAGTGGTTTGATTCCTATGAGAGAAATTTTCAGGAGTTGAAGACTAGACTCACTTCAGCGCCTGTGTTGACTTTGCCTGATGGTTTTTTTTTGTATTGTGATGCCTCTAAAGTTGGTTTGGGTTGTGTGTTGATGCAAAGGGGTAAGGTTATAGCCTATGCCTCTAGACAGTTGAAGCCGTATGAAAAGAACTACCCAACCCATGATCTTGAGTTAGCTGTTGTGGTTTTTGCTTTAAAAATTTTGAGACACTATCTTTATGGTGTCCGTGTTGATGTGTTTACTGATCATAAAAGACTGCAGTATGTGTTTCCCCAAAAGAAGTTGAATCTTAGGTAGAGAAGGTGGTTAGAGTTGTTGAAAGATTATGATATGAGTGTGTTGTATCACCCGGGCAAGACCAATGTGGTGGCAGATGCTCTTGCAGATTGTCCATGGGTAGTGTTGCGCATATTGAGGAAGGTAAGAGAGAGTCAGCTGGTGATGTTCATTTTCTGGCTAGGTTGGGTGTTAGATTTCTTGATTCAGTAGAGGGGAGTACGTTGGTGCAGAGTAGTTCCGAATCTTCTTTAGTTTAGGAAGTGAAGAAGAAGAAGGATAGGGATCCTAGTTTGGTCAAATTAAAGGAGTTAGTTAAGGACCAAAGGGTCGAGGTTTTCTCCGAAGGGGGAGATAGTGTGTTAAGGGTGCATGGTAGGTTGTGTGTTCCGTGTATTGATGATTTGAGGTTGAGGATTATGGGTGAAGCGTATGGCACGTGTTATTCCATTCATCCTGGTACTACTCGCAACTTGCAAGAAATCTATTTGGTGGAATGGCATGAACAAGGACATCGTTGAGTTTGTAGCAAAGTGTGGGACGTGTCAACAGGTTAAGGTGGAGCACCAAAGACCGGGTTGTGTGATGCAAGAGTTTAGTATACCCACTTGGAAGTGAGAGATAGTGAATATGGGCTTCGGGATCGGGTTGCCACTTTTTCATCGTCATCATGATTCTAATTGGGTTGTCGTGGATAGGTTAACTAAGTTGGCACATTTCTTTCCCATGCATACATCTTATACGACTAAGGATTATGCTAGATTATATGTTTGGGAGTTGGTCAGACTACATGGAGTTCCATTGTCTATCATTTCGGATAGGGGTACTCAATTTACTTCTCAGTTTTGGAGGGCATTTCAGTAGGGTCTTGGCACCCAAATTCTTTCTAGTTCAGCTTTTCACCCTTAGATAGATGGTTTGGCTGAGAGGACCATTTAAACCATAGAGGATATTTTGAGGGCGTGCGCTCTTGATTTCAAAGGAAGTTGGGATGAGCATTTTCTATTGATAGAGTTCGCCTATAACAATAGTTTCCATGCTAGCATTAAGATGGCACCATTTGAGAATTTGTATGGTATGAGGTATAGATCACTCATAGGTTGGTTTGAAGTGGTTGAAGCTGTCTCGTGTGGGCCTAATGCAGTATTCAAAGCTATGGAGAAAGTTAAGTTGATTAGAGGAAGGTTAAAGACCGCTCAGAGTCGTCAAAATTCTTACGCAGATGTGGGGAGGAGAGATATTGAGTTTAAGGTAGGTGATTTGGTGTTATTGAAGATTTCACCCATGAAAAGGGTGAAAAGGTTTGGTAGGAAGGGAAAGCTTAGTCTCCGTTATGTTGGCCCATATAGAGACTTGAGCAATGTTGGTAAAGTGGCATATGAGGTTGAGTTGCCCTCGGAGTTATCCGTCGTTCATCCTATCTTTCATGTCTCCATGCTCAAAAAGCATATTGGTGATTCCTTGTGGTTGATCCTTCAGAGAGTATTGATATTCAGGATAGCCTTTCCTTCGATAAGATTCCCCTGGATATCCTAGAGTATGTATAAAACTATTGAACAATCTAGAGTATGAAAGAATGGAAAAAAAACTTTTAAATGTCTGGTAGCCTCCTGATTATGCATGTGGTGCACAACACACTCATAAGAAAGACTCTACTAGACACAGCTTCGTAGACACCTTGGGACCATGAAACTATTCTTATACAAAGATTGTCGTAACTGAATTGGAGGACCTAGCTGCAAAGGGTATCCTAGACCATGATAGCCCGAGAGACACCTTATCATACTATCATAAGCATAATTCACATGAAATAGAAATATGAAAGATATAATGAAATTCAACAAAAAGGTATATCAGACTAGTTCAAATAAAGTTGTGACAGTACAATGACAAAATCTCATCTACGAAGCCTCCACTGAATACAAACTGCCCAGGCAGGGATAAGGCCATCGCCTGGACATAAGATGAAAAAAGATAACAAATGAATAAATGTCTTGCGAAAGATGGATGGCTCACCAACTATGTCATATCCCAATGTTCTACTGATGTGATGAACCATCGGACTATGCCTCAAAACCTACATTATGAGACAATGCAACCTCTACGAAGGATGGTCAATACTTTGAATATATTAGCATGCAGAATAGCCAAAATATAACTTGTAAATCATATAAAATAATCGAGATCATTTGGAAATAAATTTTGCATAATATATATATATATATATAATTAATGAGCTTCAGAGTATTCGTCTAAATCATGGATTCAACTCTTTACCTTAATTTTGATCTAGATAGTACACCCTATATACATACAATCCCACAGGTTATATGGAATCCGCCATTAACTCATCAGCCAAGACCTCAATCCATGTTTGCAGCAAGGATTAGATTTTTTGTAAAGAGGTACATATGATCACAAAATTGGGTACCAAAATCCCCAATCAAGTCAATATGCTATTGTATCTCACAAGATCACAAAGCAGGGCTCCTAACCGTAGTCCTAATTTCGGATAACATAAATCAAAGATATAGAATATCACAAAGAAGGATACAATAATCTCGTGTCAGGGAAACACAGTTTCCAGCGATGAGTCTTTCAACTTGTGCTTTCTTCGGGTGACTATCTAACTTACTTTTAGCCCAATTTTTAGACTCATATAATCATGGTTCATTCTAATAAAAATTCACATATTTCATGTTAAGGGTAATCCATAATAGGTGTCTTCATACCTAGACTCGAAAGCCATATCATATCAAATCATGTCCATAGTCCTTTATATTCAAAAACATGTAAATGACCATCCAAAATATTTACATATCACATGATAGTTCTTATTTCAAATTCATATTAAAACCTATGCAAAACACTCTCTTTTCAAGATATTAACATAGAGTGGTCATCTCTTTAATCAATCACATGTAATTCTTCCATTTAGTACCAAGAGCATTTTATAAAACAAGAAAACACCCTCTTATTGGATCATAAAATAATGTCAATCCATAAATGGAAGTAAAGCATTGAAACTCAAGCTTTTAGTCATCTATTTGAACAACCCATAACAAATTTAGACAAGTAGAATTCATCGTGATACAGGAAATTTAATAAATAAAGCTCTTAAATCGATCCTCTAAAACCATGACATTTTTACACATGAACACACCTCTTGTTCATGGAAAAACCATAGTAAATAATAACTTTCATAATAAAATAAAATTCATAATGAATGCTCTTCAAATAATTTCAAAACCCTGAATATATACATATATTATAAGGATTATTAAAATCAACATACTTAGTCACATAAATTTAAGGATAGTACTATATACCTTTTGGATGAACACAATTTGAGATATCTTGACCTAAGCCTTGGAAATATGAGTTTTGAAAGAAACCCTAACTTCTTACCCTCTGGAGAGTTGAGAGGAGAATGGGCAATGAGAAACTGATATCTAATATGAAAATAACATTTAAAGTGTGATTTAAGTTATGGGGGTAGGGCTAGAGGTGAGAAAATATCAAAATACTCCTTAAGAAATGAAAAAAATCACAGGGATTCTTTAGTTGATGACCCATCAATTTGGTGACAACTCATCAACCTAGTCATCAATTTCTAGCTGATTTTTCCATTTACTGGGCATGATTGATGACTTGGATTGATGGCTCGTCATCTAGTTGATGACTCTAAAACTTAGTCTTCACCTATTTGAAAACTATCAATGTAAAATAAGCATAACTTTCTACTTCACTATCAAATTAAAAAGAAATAGGATGTGTTAGAAAGAAAACTTGAATATGTTTCATTTGATCTAGAGTAGGCCACATAACTTAATATACCAATAAGAAATAGTCTTTGAAAGTTTACCCAAGTAGAAATATCCGCTAAAAATAAATAGGTGGAAAAAATTCTCAACTCTACTTTGAATTAGGAGATTTTTAGGATTTCAATTCATCTCACAAGATGTTCCCACACTATTGAATTGATCATCATGCTTATATTTACAAGGAATCATTAGGTTCGGGTCTATATACATTGGAATGAAATTTTGAATTCTAGCTTAAAATGCCCGTGTTACACATATATAGTAGATTTTGAACCCCATCTACTAGTTCATATATATAGTTCTAAGCCCCCCAAATGAAAATCATGTCTCCACTGCAGCAAACCCTCTTAAAATTATCATATCTTCAAGATTAATAGTAGTTTCACCCCATAGAAACACAAAAGAGTTAGTCTCACAATACCACCACACCATATTTCTGCCAACCCAAAAAATCAAATCCTTCATGAAGATATGATATTTTAGGAGGGAGCACTATTTTGGGTAGCCATGTTTTGTTCCTTGTCAAATCTTGTGGGTTGGGAGAGACTGAAGATAATCTTAAAAAGGAATGAAAGGGTCTTATTGGATTGTTGGATAATAATCATAATAGGTGATTAAATTTTTCCATTAATAGTTGAAGTAGTTTTGAACATAATGCTTTTCTTTCACTTTGATTATCAAGATTTGTCTTTCCATGTAAAATAGGTGCACATGTTTTACTTATCGCTGTTAATTTTGCGAGAGGTAATCATCTAGCCCTTGCTCCTGCTGTTCTTGCTAGTATATATAGGGAATTGGGCATGTTAAAACAAATTGTTCCTGTTCCTATTGTTCTTGCTAGCATATATATAGGGAATTAGCCGTGGTAAAACAAACTATGTTAAGGACCTTATCAAATGAGACAAGCAGTAGTAGAAATAAATATCAAATTCTAGAACTTTGGGCACCACAGCTTATTGATCAGGTTGGGCTTAGGAGAGGATAGAGAAGGTCGGAGCCATAAGATGGTTAGTGGGGTGAGAAGAGGATGATGGCACAATGTGAAACAATCAGGTGTGATTAGCGTGACGACTATTATAGAATCGTTGATAGGGACATTTTAATGGTGGCCATATGACTTGGATGTGTATGGTTGGTTAGTTCTGAAGTTTTACAGAGAAAAAGAAGAGTGTTTGAATGACCAAATCATGGTCATCAATTGTGATACATCATTATGTGGATTAGACTAACCTTCCACCAAAATGTAAGAGCTTTACCATATATATTCCTCTTTTCATCTTTATTTTGGTTCAAGTACCATTTCACTTTTAAAATTTAAGTTTTTGGTATTGACCGAGTAAATATCTTTACACAGTTTTCATATCACCAATACAAAAACAACAAGATAAGTGAATTTATAAAGGAAAATAAGTTACCAAGTCTCTTTCGGGACCGTGTTGCATTAGCAAAAGTCAACATAAGGGAGCTTGATCTAACCTCTATTACAAATCATATTGGTGGTACTATCACCCAAAATCCAAAAGAGGCCAAACAAACAAGAGCTAATATCTTGAAAATTTACCATCAAGCTCATATAAAAGTTAGCTTTGTCAAAATTGATCCCAACATTAAGCACTTGCCATTTATCAAGTCAAAGGGGTACTCTCATGATCTATAAACATTTAATAGTAGCAATTAATGACCTAATAAAAATGATGACTAACTGTAATACCCCATAGTTTTCTAGCTTAAATTAACTCTCAATTCATGAGTTATCCAATTTAAAATTTTTGAAATGCTCATTATTTTTTAGTTTAGATCCTGCTATTGTGTTGAAGATTGAATATACTTTCCAAAGATATAAAATTTGCCTAAATTCGATAACTGGGTAAGAAGTTATGGCTATTTTAAGTTTCAGTCATTAAAGACCATAATTTAGGCTAGTAGGGCATCACAGAATAAGCCAAAATGACAATTGTCAGTTTCTAGTGAGGTACCGCAATACCAGCGCATCGTGCCAAAGCTTATTTTCACATTTGTCAATTTCTAGTGAGTTAATGCGATTGTACCACCTCGCGCTGAGTTTCCAGGTCCCATCTAGTATTGCAATACGATTCCACTGTGTCGTGCCACTAGCCATATTCTCAGTTGTCATTTTCCAGTGGGTTGGCATGATAGCGGCGCAGCGCGGTAGGGCCCAAAATCAAATTTTTAGTGACCAAAATTAAAAACATTCCAGGGGTAATAGGGTGTTTTTTCATGACCCAGATGAATCGTAAACATGATATTATTCCCTAAATACCCCACTATATAATTATTCACTCACTTTTCTCAAGATTTACAAGATTCTCTCTCAAAGAGGCAAAAACCCTAGTTCAAGAAATCAAGTTCAATCCTTAAGAAATCCTCCAAGATCCTTCAAGAAAGAATCTTCTAAGGTATGTTAGGTGTTCATTTATGGGTTTATTTCACCCATAGAGTCCACAATTTTTTTTTCAAATTACAAGATTGTTGGATTATGAACTTCCATGTGTGAATTAAATTGAGTTCATGTTCATATTATTCTAGGGTCTTAGTCCATGATTAAATTACAAGTCTTCATTAAATTGAATAGCATAAGTGATGAATATGTGATTATCTTGGTAAACCCTTGAATTTACAAAGTGATTAATGTGTCTATGATGTTAATTGGGTTTAATCCATGATTATTAAAAGATTCATGAAATTAGATTAGTATTTTATGTGGATTTATATTAACTGCATGTTAAACCCATGAAATTATAAGTTTGGGCATTGTAGTTGCCATTTTATATGTTATCAATGATTTGTGCTCCCCAAGTGGTTGATAGAATGTCCATGTGAATAAAGTGATGAAATCATGACATGTTAGTATATGTACAAGCTTATGCCCTACAAGTGTTTGATAGAATATCTCTATAGATGAAACATGAACATGTGTACATTTTTATGCTATGCAAGAACATGTGATGCTTTACTTTTCATGCTATCCAGTCTTGAGGGTATTTAATACCCAATAATTTAGCTGTTTACCTAGAGCCAGTGTCAGTTATAAAATAGTATCAGTCATGTAACGATCAGTGGTACTCTCAATCAGTTACAGGACTCAGTAGATATCAGTCGGTTATAAAACTCAGGAAAACTCAGTACACTCAGTATCAGTCCAGTCCAGTTCAGTATAATCAGTTTAGTGTTTTTCAGTTTGGAGTAGGATTTAGCACCGAGTGAGCCTAGGGATGGGGCTTTACCTATTAGTTAGGACTGGTTCCCTAGAAGCAATCCCTAAGTTCTAAAACTATGTAGCCAGCATACGTTATGAAATGTCACCCGTTAGATAGGACTAACATACTCAGGGATCACCTTCTAGCTTAGGACTGATCTCAAGGGTCACCCACTTATTAGGATTGACTCCACAACAGTTGTTAGTACCCATGGAATGGTGCTAACACCCTTTCAATTGAAGTTACAGATTGTACCCCAACTCAGTTATCTTATCTTATTTGGGGTATGTTAGTTAGATAATTACCTCCCACCATTTTAGTTTTAGTCTTCAGTTTAGTACTTAGTTTAGTCTTACAGAATTAGGACTATCAGACACAGTCAATTAGTATAAGTAAATCAGTTATCAGTAACTTCAGATATTAGTTTCTCAGTTATTAAAACTTAGTGCTCATCTTCAGAAATGCTCAGTTACAGTCAATATGTATATGTACTGTATTGCATACTCAGTGATTTCTGTGGTATCAGTTATCCATGTACTCTTATAGTTAGTTACTCTATATCATCCAGTCAGTTACTGTTCATGCATATTAACCCTTGCATTCAGCCTTGCCTCATGTAGCATACCAGTACATTCCATATAGTAACAGCATATTGTTTCTTTGCACTATAATGTCTCATATCATAGGTTCGTATGCTCAGGTTCCTAACCACTCTTAGATAGATCCAATCAGCAGTCGCAGATTTAGTAGTGAGTCCTCATCTATCAAGGGCATACTTTATTTTACTATTCCAATTTATTAGTAGATCAGTAGTCGGAGTTAGTTAGGGGTTTGTCCCATAAACTTAATATTCAGACAATTGAGTTAAAGGCTTTCAGACTAGTCTAGTTTTCAGACAGTGCTCAATTTTACAGATTATTATTTTAGACGATATAATTTAGATAGTATTTTAGATGTTTTGAGCCTTATGGAATTTCATCCAATTATTCTGTATTTATTACAGTATCATGTTTCAATGCTCACTGCAGATATCAGTCATGGATTAGCTTGTGGTCCTTTAGGGTCGTAAGACCCATGTAGCGTTCGTAGTACAGACTTGGGGCATTACAAACTTGGTATCAGAGCCTAAGGTTTAATAGAGTCTTAGGGAGTCTGAAATCTGCATCTAGTAGAGTCTTGTGCATGGGTGTGTAGTGCACCACACTTACGGATAGGAGGCTATGATATGTTTTAGGAAAAGTTTCCCATCTTTCAGTATTCATATCGTGCGAGTGAGGATGAGTTCAAGATAAATTCTCAGTCTAATCCTTTTGTTCCTTCCTACTATAGAACATGCCTCCCAAAAAAATTAATGGGAGGAGAACTAGAAATCAGTCAGCCCTTCTACCCTTTCAGGCAAATTGGCTGAATGAGCATGTCTCCCATGCAGAATTTAGAGCTCCATTTACCACTTTATCTAATTCAGTAGATTCTCAGCATATACTACAAAATGTTTTCTTATCTAGGCTTGGGGTTCATACTCAGTAGACTAAGGGGGAGAAGCACAAGAAGAATGATAGAAATAATAAAAGAGTCAAAATAAGTGGTTTTAGGACAACATCATAGGGTGGTAACCATTTCCAGTTCCATCAGAAATTCTCAACCCTAAATCCTTTGGTAGCTAGTGCTCCAGTTCCAAAGTTTAGAAATGACATTCAATTTAGAGCACTAGGATCTAAGTAAGAAAGTAGTGGGAAGAGTGTTCTTACTAATCCGCTTTGCGGAGAATGTAGTAAGAACCATAAGCAAGTGTGTAGAGTTGGCAGTGATATTTGTTTTGGGTGTGGCAAGCTAGGCCATAGAGTCAGAGATTGTCCTCATTCAGGTTCACAGGGTTAATACAACCATCCTTCAGCTTAGTCCAGTCGCCCGAATCAGCAGGGTTATACTTCCTATGCCACCAGTGGGCAATGCCCACACAGGCTTTATGCACTTCAGTCATGACAAGATCAGGAAAGTTCTCCTGACATGGTTACTAGTACGTTATGAATGTTTCATTTACATATTTTGTCTTATTAGACCCAAGAACCTCTTTGTCTGTAATAATTCCTTACATATCAGTCGATTTTAAAGTCAAACCAAAAACCTTAACAGAACCTTTCTCAGTTTTCACCTTAGTGGGTTAGTCTATTATAGCCCGGCAGGTATACAGGAACTGTCTGATTATGATATCTCATAAAGTTTGGTCTCCAAATTTTAGTAGTAATATCAGTACGTATGGAGAAGCAGTGGGAGAGGTTGATTCCTAACACATCCTAACCTCAGTGCAATGTATTGCACTTTAGCTATAACGATATCTACTCACACACTCCATGTCAGTTCAATGATCATATCTCGTATTCGTGCATATTATCAAAAATCATCTATGCTTACAGTTCCTAGTATGAGCAGTTCCAATTCACTCAATGTTATGAATCACGTTTCTTGAATACAGAAGCTCTAAACTCAGGTTATGCAGCTCATAACTCATGTACTCATGCCTTACAGTGTGCTCAGTTTCCATGACTCATGTTATACTCCAAATGATCAACTAAATTTAGATTTCGTGATGTATATCCTCAGTTTAGATTTCTTGATAAAATCTAAGATGTTGATGTTCTACTCCTCAGGCCCCAATTAAGTGTCAAGTTCATTATAGTGTCGATTCATTCTTCAGGTCCTCAAGTTTTAACCTTCAGTGAACTATCTTTATTAGATGGTGTGGTGATAACGCTCAACTTACATGTCTAATTAAGTGCAAGGCAGTCATTGCCAATATATTTACCTAACAAGGAGTCGGGTCGAATCCATGGGTAACAATATGAGTGGCGATTAAGTAGGTTTGGAACGAGATCTACTAACTAGATTCAAACCTATTGTACATAATAGTTTGGGGGTTTGAAATGGATACTAATCATAAGAACAATATTTGGTCTTCTAAACACCTAATTCACGACTAAGAATGTTTAGAGTGTAAACAATTAGGAGCGGATCTTGGGACTATGCTATCATAGGGGAAAGATATGCATGGGTATGTAATGATTTAACATCAATTCTAGTTGTTGATGATATGGTAGGTTAGGTTTAAAGTCCTTGAGGCTAGTTTTTCAACAAAGCCTCAATGCATTCACTCGTTGAACCTTTTGAGTACTTGACGAGTGTGCAATTAAAGCCACATAGTACCTCAATTAGGACCCCTATTTCTAGGATGGAACCCGAGGGATAATCAACCTCATATTCACCCTTATTTCTAAGATAGTGAAAATTAACAAACTATACCCATAAATTGTCTACTATTGCCTTGGTTCCCACATCCCTCTTTCAAGGATAATGAGGGTTCCAAAAGTTCACCAAAAACCCTTCTTTCAAAGAAGACTTAGAGCTTTCTAGAGTTTGGAGTTTTCATCCATTTAACCCATATGAGTATTTGGAGCTTTTACCCATCAAATCCCAACCTATTTAATTAGGCAATAATAGAACTCATCATTAACAAACTAAAATCTACACAAATACATCATAACCCACACACTTGCAACCTATTCAATAATAATCCCAAGAGGAAGAACTAGCAAAATATAAAGACAGTAAACATAAATAAATCATGAATTCCATCAAAAAAATTCATGAATAATAAAAATAATGCAAACCAAAGTTTAAATCTCCACAAATCGCCAATGGAATTAGCTAATTCTTCACTTGAAATTCACCCTAATGTCTTCTTAGCTCAAAATTAGTACAAATTAGGCTCCAAGCTCCAAGAAATTACAAACCTTAATCTAAGCTAAGAAGGAGGAGTATGTAGTGATGGAAGATAGATAAAATACGATGAAAATAAGCTAAAATCCCCTATTTAAGTCCCAATTTCACATTTTCCCAATATTATAAAAATGCCACCTTACTCTTGATTTGCTTAAGCAGATGGAGTGCAGGTGGAAAATAGATGCAAAGTAAATGGCTCTTTACTTTCACATTTGACCTCCTTTTGACTTGAAAGACTTTCTCATCTTTCCTTTACAACTTTTCCTACAAAAATGAGCATTTAGGTATGAAATAAATATCAAATCAATGGAAAAAGCATGATAATTTAGGCTTAAAAGGTACTAGAAAGTTACCAAATGATGTCTTATCAACACCCCAAAACATAAACTATTACTTGTCCTCAAGTAATCAAGAACAATTCAAAGATATAGGGTATTTAACTCAAATCTACCCAAAGGAAAGCTATAGTAAAGGAATATGATAACAAAGCTCTTCAAATACTTTCTAAACATGTCACGGCAACAAGTAAACCAATTTTTTTTAATAAACACTTATTTATGAAGCAAGGATTCAAGTTTGTACTAAATAAACCTTCCAAGTCAACAAAGCATCTTAAGAGGAAACACAAAATTTTCAAAAATTATCTCAATCTTCACAATGCAACTTACTTCACCCATTTACCCAAACCGAGAGTAAGACTTCACCCTCTAACCCAAAGCATCGATGCCGCTCACAAGCAAGAGTTAGCTCCACATACAGAAAGTACACAAAAATTTCTAATGGAGCTCAAATAATGAAAGAATTCATACTCACTCTCGTAAAGAAATTCAAGTACAATGAGTAGAACCATAGGCTTGCCCTTTGTGTTTTTTGCCACTAATGTAGACTTACCTATTTTTGAATCAAGGTCTTGCAAGTCATGATAAAGGTTTTAGGTGTGGAAAGGAATATCTATGGATCAAGTGACTAAAATACCTCATTCAATTCAATTTTTCAACCCTTTCTATCCCCTAAATTTTCAAACACTCACCTTATTCTTCTTCAAATCATTTTTCATATTTACTTTTTCTTTTTATTTTTCTTTTACAAAACAATTCAAAGCCACCATTTTTTTTTTCATTTCTTTGCTTTTTCAAGAGACTTTCTAACTTCAAGCCTTTCTTCACCCTTCATTCATCCAATTTCTCTTCAAGTTCTATGGGCTAGGCTATTCAACTTTATTATTAAGCACATATCTTGTCCTTTAAGCATATGAGTTGACAACATTACATACACTTTATTGGCTCATCTTAGCACATCACATTCATTCCCCCAAACTTAGGCTTTTGTCTATATTTCATTTCTTAGAATCATGCAATGTAGCAAAGAAGGCTAAGTGCCAAAAAAAGATTTTAAAAAAGGCTAAAGTGTTTTATCAAGGTTATTATTAGACAAAGAATGAAAAATGGGTAAAAAGGCTCAAAGGGGTTAAATAGAAAAAAATGCTAAGGTGGGAATTTGGCTAAGTGACAGGTCAAAAATAGCCTCGAGTCACTCTCCAAATAAAACTTGTCTAGGATTTGTTTTGAACAACTCGAGTCAAGTTCTAGACTACACATATGTACAAGAATTATATAAAAATCTCACCACATATGGCTTCATTCTTATAGCGAAAAAAGTTAGTCTTCCAACAA
Source organism: Capsicum annuum (assembly GCF_002878395.1). NCBI lineage: Eukaryota > Viridiplantae > Streptophyta > Magnoliopsida > Solanales > Solanaceae > Capsicum > Capsicum annuum. Next base: position 139,512,156 of record NC_061118.1, read on the forward strand.
ATTTGAGCAATTTGAGTTTAATAAGTTACTCCGAGTCAAGGACTCATCCTTGTAAAGAGAGAGCCAAAAATTTAATTTAGTGGTCTCACTCAAAAGAAAGCTCAAGAACATCCTTGAACTCTTTTTTTCAAAAAGAAGACTATAATTTTTTTTGTTTTTTTATCAAAATCATTTTATTTCTTGACAAAGACATTTTGAAAGTATTTTTGAACTTTTGCCTCTTCCTAAACAATTTAAGAAAAACTTGGGTGAATGCAAGGCAACATTATCATTACACCTCATGGAATTCTTTCCTCACCACTTTACATATTACCCATTTAGATCATAAAACACTCATAACACCAATAGAAACATAAACGACCCTATACCCTTAAGAATAACGTCACTTAATCTATCATTGGGCAAGGCAAGCATTCATGTCTCTCTTACCATGGGAGAAACATTCCTAAATAATTTCAATCAAAGACCACCGGTTATTCCATATTCAAGACCAATTAGACTCAAAGCTATGCTCCAAAAATTATCACATAATGACCCAAGAAAGTTCACATTAACCTTTACAAGCATATATGGCATTTCTCTCTTATTGACATTTTAACAAACATATGAAGTGCATGGAAAGTAAGAACTTGAAAGATAGAATAACAACATATGTGAACAAGATCAATGAACCAATTCATCACCAATCACACCATTTGTAATCATACTAATTCAATTAAATCACCCTCCACTCAATTTAGCAAACAAACTACAAGTGAGTGTTTTATCAAACACATGGTGTGCACTAGTGTATGGAAATAAGATTTTGCAATTGGGCAGGTAAAGCAAGGCATACATTTAAAAATCTTCACCCCAACAACCACATTCCACCAAATTAAGCACAAATAAAATAAATTTAAACCATAAGAAATTATTAAATGTGATAACTATTCATACTTCAAAGAAGATTTAACTAAGGAGCATACCTTGTGAGCTTGTTAAAAAGAGAAAAGTGATAAAAATGAAAGTCCAATATACTTATCCAGGGTTTCATTCTTGAGGTACCCATTCCAACTTGTGCTATCACCTACAAACACCCAAAAATAAGATAAAAATTAATAAATAAAGAAAAATATATTAGAAAACATCAAGGAAAATTCCTTGGGTTGCCGCCCAAGAAGCGCCTTAGTTAAAGGCGCAGCACGACATCTTTTGACTATTTTTTATGTCTCCACTTGGAGGATTTGAAGCATCGGCCCAGCTTTTGATCAATACATCTTCGAGGCACATTAGGTAAAGGTAAGGACACAACGACACTTTTTTTATCTTGACACTTTGACGACTTGAATCTTTTACCCAACTTCACATCAAATTTCTGAATAGGCTCGTTGGGCATCAATGAGAACATCAAAAATCCACTTGTTGGACATTGAATTTTTCCTTTATTGACCTTCAATAGGGGGCTTCATTTTGCCTTTTTGAAATGAAAAACTCCAAAATATAAGGATTTAGCTCCCTATCCTCAAAATACATCATTTTCTTGGGTAGGTGGACTTTCATCACATCGGTCAAGAACAATGTTAAAAAATGATTTGAATGAGGGCTATCCCTCAATTTTGGAATAGCATCCCTTCCTCAAAATGGACCAGCTTCTTTACAAGGATTATGCTTGATTTCTTTGTTTGACTCTAGTACAATTTCTTCATCTTTGGCATCTTCTTCTTTTCTTGGTTTGGTTAGTTGGGAAATCATCAAGGGTTCTTCAACGTCAAGCTCTCCATGGACCATGCAGCTTGACACCTCTACTTCTCAACCCCATGATGAAGAGTGGGTGTGTTTATGGAGCTTAAAGTGTTTGCATGTTTACCCACTTCTTCTTTCTTTTAACTCTCCTTTCTAAATACCACCAAGGATTGATGCATGGCATGCATATTATCCTCCGTTGATTCCTCCCGTTCCAAGATACATTGAAGCATTGCTTCAGCACCAATATTTTTAGTGCTTCATTCTTCCCGTTCTTTTTCATAAGACCTATCAAAAGCATAAAAAGAACTAGCTATTGGGTTAGCATAATGGGGTAAAGAGGTATTTGGACAATCACTCCAATGTCCATCTTGACCACCAACTAGAGAACATCTATACTCCCTATAAGATCAAGATGGTGCACTCATCTATTTCTAGGGAGAATATCTACATTCTTGCCAAAAGTGGGGTCCACCATAATATGGACATAGATTATCAAGATATGCTTTCCAACCACCAAACCCACATTCATTACTTGATGCCATAGTAAAAAATAAAGAAAAATAAAGAAAATCTACCTAACACAAGAAACAAAGAAAATCACAAAAAAATATTTACAAGTATGAATTAAAGCAAGTAAGCTAAAATTCCAAACTAGCTTAATAAGCCAAATTGTTCCCTGACAATGGCAACATTTTTTATAACGCTAAACTTACACGTACAATTAAGTACAAGGCACTCGTTGTCAATATATTTATCCAACTAGAATTTGAGGTATAATCCACGAGGAACAATATGAGTGGCGATTAAGTAGGATTGGAACGAGATCTACTAACTAAATTCAAACCTATTGTACATAATAGTTTGAGGGTTTTAAATGGATGTCAATCATGAGAACAATATTTGGGATTCTAAAGACCTAATTCAAGACTAAGAATGATTAGAGTGTAAACAATTAGGAGGGGATCTTGGGACTATGCTATCCTAGGGTCAAGATATGCATGGTTATGTAATGATTTAATGTCAATTCTAGTTATTGATGATATGGTAGGATAGGTTTAAAGTCTTTGAGGCTAGTTTTTCAACAAATCCTCAATGTTTTCACATGTTGACCCTTTTGAGTACCTAACGAGTGTTCAATTAAATCCACTTTATACCTTAATTAGGCAACCCTATTTCTAGGATGGAACCCGAGGGATAATAAATCTCATATTCACCCTTTTTTCTAAGATAGTGATAATTAGTAAACTATACCCATAAATTGTCTACTATTACCTTGGTTCCCACATCCCTCTTTCAAGGATGATGAGGGTTCCTAAAGTTCACCCAAAACCCTTCTTTCGAAGTTGGCTTAGAGCTTTCTAGAGTTTGGAGTTTTCACCCATTAAACCATATGAGTGTTTAGAGCTTTCACCCATCAAATCCCAACCTATTTAATCAGGCAATAATAGAACTCATCATCAACAAACTAAAATATACACAAGAACATCACAACCCACACACTTGCACCCTATTGAAGCATAATCCCAAGAGAAAGAACTAGCAAAACATAAAGACAATAAACACAAATAAACCATGAATTACATTAAAAAAATTCATGAAGAATAAAAAGAATGCAAAGCAAACTTTAAATTTTCACAAATCTCTAATGAAATTAGCTAATTCTTCACTTGAAAGTCACCCTAATGTCTTCTTAGCCTAAAATTAGTACAAATTAGGCTCCAAGCTCTAAGAAATTACAAACCCTAATCTAAGCTAAGATGGAAGAGTGTGTAATGATGGAAGATAGATAAAAGATGGTGAAAATAAGCTAAAATCCCCTATTTAAGACCCAATTTCATATTTGACCAATATTACAAATATGCCACCTTGCTCTTGATCTGCTTAAGAAGATGGAGAGCAGGTGGAAAGCGGATGCAAAGCAGATGGCCCTTTACTTTCACATTTGACCTCATTTTGACTTGAAAGACTTGCTCATCTTCTCTTTTCAACTTTTCCTACACAAATGAGCATTAAGTATGAGATAAATATCAAATCGATGGAAATCAATGGAAAAAGCATAATTTAGGCTTGAAAGGTACTACAAAGTCATCAAATGATGGCTTATCATGTGGTGATGAGCATTTGCTTAGAAGGGAGAGAGTAGATTTTTCATGTTAAAAAAAAAATTATTGCATGCTAGTTTTACATGAGGCTGTAGTTATGAAGATAGGCTTGAATGCTATGTTGATGTTTAAGTGACTAAATACATTTTGGAGATTTGAGTAGGCTTGAACATAGTGGAGACTTTAGTCCAGCTCAGACTTCAGTAGGTAGAGTTGTTAGTTTCCATATTATAGAATTTTTTTTGCCATGTTGTAATTTCTTATTCAGATGTCTTATTCAGACCATGCCAAGATTTCCTTGCTCCCTAAAGTCAGTAGAACTATATAGAAAGTGTGTCAAGAAATACCCCATTTGAGTATAAGTTTGCAGGATGAGTTAGTCCGTAAAGCTAGGAATTCAGTATAACATTCAGGCGAATAGGTTCGTATGGTTTTTGCATCTTTCCACCTAGTCGTACTATCTGAAGTTTTGTGAATATGACTGTTCCAAGATAGAGCATCCTAGTAGTTACGAGTTTAGCCCAGTTTATGTATCATGTCTCAGTTTAATATCCCAGATATTCAATCACGATTTAGTTCATAGGTGCCCTGTGCATCATATCATTTTTCCTTAGAATCCCAGCCAAGTCGACATTCTTCGTGGGATTTATCGTCCCAAGGGGGAGATGCCCTATTACCTCTGAGCTTTTATGTCCTAAACCTTTCAGTTTCTCTTCATGTAACGAATCTATTTTGGAGTAATGGATACTCATAAGTTGACCCTCTCATTCCAAATCTTAACCATATGACATGTATTCAATAAATTAGTTCAGTTCATGTATTCCATTCATATATCATGTTTCATACTCAGTCATGTTCTCATGTTCCCGTTCATACATGTTGAATAAGTGATCTCATGTTTATTAGTATTTTCAGCTCAAGGTGATAATCTTTCTTGGATTTACTCAGTTCCATGATCTAGTTATAGTTATAAACTTAGTATCCATTACCATTGCATATTCAGTCATGCATTCATGAATCAGTTCAGCCATGTACTCATGTATCATATATGCATGTTTAATATAAAACTCAACTTATCAGTAGCTTCAATCATGTATTCCATGCATCTGATATTTATGTACAGCATGAGAACTCAACTTATAAATAGTTTAGTGATGTAGTCATGTTTTAGTATTCATGTTCAGTGTGTAAACTCAGTCTACCAGTGTTCCTCATCTTAATCAATCTCATTCGAGGATGAATGTTCGCAAGGGAGAGATATTGTAATACCCCATATTTCCCTAGCTTAAATTAACGCTCAATTCATGAGTTATCTAATGTCAAAATTTTGAAATGCTCATTATTTTTCAGTTTAGAGCATGCCAATGCGTAAGAAATTGAATCAGCTTTCCAACGATATAAAATTTTCCTATATCCGATAATCGGATAAGAAGTTATGGCTATTTTAAGTTTAAGTCATTAAACACTTTAATTCAGGCTAGTAGTTCATCGTGTAGTAAGCCAAAATGGCAATTGTCAGTTTCCAATAAGGTAGCGCGATACCAGCGCGTCATGCCAAAGCTCATTTTCACATTTGTCAATTTCCACGAATTCATTTTCAAATTACAAGATTGTCTGATTATGAACTTCCATGTTCTAATTGAATTGAATTCATGTTCATGTTATTGTGGGGTCTTAGTCCATGATTAAATTACAAGCCTTCATGAAATTGAATAGCATGGTGATTAATATGTGATTATCTTGATAAACCCTTGTATTTACAAAGGGATTAATGTGTCTATGATGTTAATTAGGTTTAATCCATGATTATTACAAGATTCATGAAATTAGATTAGTATTTTATGGGGAATTATATGAATTTCATGCTAAACCCATGAAATTATAAGTTTGTGCATTGTAGTGGCCATATTTATATGTTATCCATGATTATGTGCATGAAGTTGTGCTTTACAAGTGGTTGATAGATTGTCCATATGCATAAAGTGATGAAATCACGACAAGTTAGTATATGTACAAGCTTATTCTCTACAAGTGTTTGATAAAATGTCTCTATAGATGAAATATGAACATGTAAACATTGTTATGCTTTTCAAGATCATGTGATGCTTTATTTTTCATTCTATCGAGTCCTGGGGGTATTTTATACTCGATAATGTATTTGTTTTCCTAGAGCCAGTGTCAGTTACAGAATAATATTAATTATGTGACGATCAGCGGTACTATCAGTCAGTTACAGAACTCAATAGAACTCAGTCGGTTCTAAACTCAGGAAAACTCTGTAAACTTAGTTTTAGTCCCAGTATAATCAGTCCAGTGTCATTTAGTTAGAAGTAGGATTCAGCACCGAGTGAGCCTAGAGATGGGGTCTTACCCATTAGTTAGGACTGGGTCCCTTGAATAAATCCCTAAGTTCTAGAACTACGTAGCCAGCGTAGGTTATAAGATGCCACCCGTTAGATAGGACTGATATACTCAAGGATCACCCGCTAGTTTAGGACTGATCTCAAGGGTCACCCATTAGTTAGGACTGACTCCATAGTAGGTTTTAGTACCCATGTCATGGTATTAACACCCTTCCATTTGGGGTTACAGATTGAACCTCAACTCAGTTATCTTATCTTATTTCAGACATGTCGGTTAGATGATTACCTCCCACAGTTTCTGCTTTAGTCATCAGTATAGAACTCAGTTCAGTCTTACAGAATTAGGACTATCAGACACAGTTAATCAGTATCAGTAAATTGGTTATCAGTATCTTTAGATATTAGTTATCCAATTATCAAAACTCAGTGCTCAGCTTCAGAAAACCTCAGTTATAGTCTATACATATATGTACAGTATTACATACTCAGTGATTTCCATAGTATCAGATATCCACGTAATCTTATATTCAGTTACTTTGTATCATTCAGTCAGTTACTATTCATGCATATGAACCCTTGCATTCATCCTTACCTCATCTAGCATACCAGTACATTCCACGTACTGACCGCATACTCTTTCTTTGCACTATGATGTCTCATATAGTAGGTTCGGACACTCAGGTTCCTTACCGTGCTTAAACAGATCTAGTCAGCAATCACAGATTTAGTAGTGAGTCCTCATCTATTTAGGGCATATTTTATTTTAGTATTTCAATTTATCAGTAGATTAGTAGTCGAAGTTAGTTGGGGGTTTGTCCCATCAACTCCATATTCAGACAATCCAGTTAAAGGTGTACAAATAAGACAAGTTCTCAGACAGTGTTCAGTTTTATAGATTGCTATTTTAGACGATATAATTTAGATAGTATTTCAGATGTTATGGCATTTTAGCCTATTATTCCGCATTTATTACAGTATCATGTTTCAGTGCTTACAGCAGAGATCAATCATGGATTAGCTTGTGGTCCTTCGGGGTCGTAAGCACTGTGTAGCGTTTGGAGTACAGACTCGGGGTGTTACACTAACATGGGCGTTATACTAACATTCCTTCACAAATTAGATCAGGATAATATTGAAATAGATCGTTTTCTTATTGTAGTATAAATAACCTAACTTCTACTTTAAATTGATAGAGAAATGTTTCTTTTTTCTGCATTTACAAATATTAAAAATAAAATGTTGACGATAGGCACCTATAATTACCTTCAAGAAGCCAATTTGAAGGTAATTATAGGTGCCTAATAGCAAGAAAAAAAAAAGCACAGTGACATACTATCAATGAATATTGTGTATATTGCTTCAAAAAATGCCGTAATTTCAGGAAGTCAAGGTGGCCATGCCCAAATTTTCTTATGGTACAGTTTGAGCTAAAAGTGTCACGTGACTTTCCAAGACGATGCTAAAAAGTGCCTGAAAAATGATCTACATTTTAAAGCTAGCCTATGAAACTCAGGAATAATTCCCAACCACGATAACCGTAGCATCATGGTTCTTTCCGAGAGACAGATGGAACGAAAAGTTTATTAATAAATGACAGCTATCATGTGAAAGAGATATGGCATATGTGGGCGTTATTCCCGGTGTTACAATTGAATTTTCTTGACAGATTCATAAGTGAATTTGCCAAGAAAAGGGTGATTGGTACCAAGACGGAAATAAGGTTTAACCACCTTGTCATTCAAATAAAATAGGTATACAAAATTGTGTCCATCCTCAGCACCAAAATTGATGAGTTCTTTTAATTTATTGCAAAATTTGTGGTTACATTTTGTTGGAGCAATTTCATTTGTTAGTTGGATTCCTCCCAATATTTCATTTCGTTTGCATAAATGTATGTCTGAGAAATTACATGAATAAATTTCAATTGCAACTTCACTCATATATATTATTAAACCCTTAATATGTAGGTCATCATCGAGTTCGACCTAGTCGGCTTGTTTTATATTCTTTAATTGTGTCATGATGTTCACAAATATGTGTAAGTTTCAAATTTAAAACTCGATTATTAGCACTTTAATTTATGGTATAGAATTCAGAACTTGATAAGAAGAATTGATTGTATAAAAAATCCTTCTAGTAGTTAGGCAGGGATACATCCATGGCAAAATCTGAATAATTAACCCTGATTCATGTGTCAGCAGATTCTTTCAAAGAAGTCCCATCGTGTTACATCAAAACTAGAAATAAACTCAAGTAATTTTGGAATCTATGGGCCGCTAAAAACCTACATCATGAACAATTAATTACAAGAATAAAAATAACACATGCATTGTGATTTGACAAGTGGTGTCTAGAGAGAATAATGTTTACACAGATCTTATTCCTACCTACCTCAACTCAAGTGAAAAACCTACTTCAATTCTCAAATAGTAATTCTATAACATATCTTAGAGAAAACAAAACAATGAAGAACTAGTACTACTAGTCAATCGGATTTCTTTCCACATTCTTGAAGCTTATTACCATACAATATACAAAGCCTATATTAAGGAATATAATGAGCTTCCATTTTCTCATAGAAATTTACTGTTTCTTCATTGCAATCAGCCACGAGCCAATCAACCATACCATTCCCATTTCCAGCCTGCATTGCAACAACCGAAAATATCAATTTTCCAAGCCTCATCCCCCCTATTATACCTCCTCCCAAACAAATGGTCTAATAATAAACCAGGCTTCTCAAAAAAATCCATTGTAGCTAGGAAAAACAAAAACATGACCCGCTACATAACCTATACAATTATTATCGCACAACTATTAAATTTGGACCTTTAAGTCTCAAGTTCAGGGTCAAAATTTTCCATTTGATCAAGATTGTAATTGTTCTTGATAATAGGGAGAAAATAAGTACTATGGTCTTATAGCAATACTATGTAAGGCTAAGTTGGTTTGTGATAAGAATAGTGGCTAGCTAGTTAGAAAGGGTATTTATAGTTAGAGTAAGCCTTAATCTCTTAAAATGATTAGAGTAAGCCTTAATCTCTTAAAATGATTTCATTTAAGTTCTTGTGATAGTGTATTAGCTCTGTGATTTATTAGACAGTGTTTTTTAATATGTATATACGAACAAAGAATGCTATCTTTTTGTATTCAGAGACAATTAAACTCTAAATTTTTACTTAATTTTTATGAGATGATTTATAATTACATATATATCTAAAGCTTATTTAAATTTTAAACTATGCGATGTAAAATTTTCATTTCTTTCTTGTCTCCTTGCTCAATCAATTGCTATATACTCCACCATGTCATAATATATGTGTTGTGTAAATAGTTTTTATTATCTCAAAATATGTTGATAATGAGGAACACTAATATGCTATGAGTGTGTTCGTTATGAAGATTTTCTCATTTTTGATTGGTAAAAAATTTTAGAAATATTTTATCTAGCAAAGTCAGTCCTCTAAAAGTGATGAGATATTGTATATTGCCCACCCTCCAACAAAGAATCATCATCACCCTAACTCCCATAACCTCCATCCTCACAACCCCACCCTCAACTTTCATTGTGCTTTTCAAAATTACATATAAAACTTTTTAGGATTTTTAATTACTATCGAACACAAGAATGTAATTACTGCCACATCAAAATATCTATCACTAAGGAAAATAAAGGTGTGTGCTCAAACTCCCTCCCATAGTTTGTACCTCCAAGGTGTACATATTTTATTGGGTATCTACTTTTTATATCGTTTATCTCTTTATTAATTATTCTTTTTGTTACTAGTGGTATACTAGTTTTCCCTTTTGCATATCTACAGTCTATTACATGTTTCTTTTGGCTTACTACATAATATTCTTCTTTTTTCCTAGTAAATATATTTTTTATTGTTGGTATTTTAAATATTTTTTCACCTCTCCCAAACCTTCATATTATGGCTTAACAACGCAATGCCCTTATAGTTTCTCTAATCCTCAATGTCTCCTTTGTTCATAGACAACGGATCCATCATACTCCATCCCCAAGCTTTAGGTATCTTCCAATCCTAAAATTGGTGTTAGATAACCTAGTTAGCTACTACATACCTGCCCCTTCTTAGCACTTCAAAAAGTCTACTAGAATCATGTCTTGGCCTATCACTCTACCCTTATTCATCCTACGAATAACACCCTTGAACTCCTCAACCCTAATGTGCCTATAATAACCATACTCTCAAAACCTCTCTAAGATTAACAAAATGTAAGTGTTCATCTCTTCGTTCAAGAGTTTATAGAAGTATGTCTATCGACTCCTTCTAATAAGAACCACCTCTACCAAGAATTTATTGTCCAAATCCTTTATACATTTCACTTGGTGAAGGTCCCAAGCCCTCTTCTCTTTAACCTTAGCTAGCATGTACAACTTTTTATCACCATATTTACACTTTATTATAGTGTATAAGTTTTTGAAAGTTATATTCTTAGCTTTCATAACTGCCAACATAGCTTTTTTTCTATTAATATTATACTCCCCCTATTCTTCCGATTCTCCTCCTCGTACTCACTCTCGGGAAACTACACATAAACCCCCTTCGTCATTCCACTATAAGTTTCCTTGGTGCTTGACATATCATCTTTTCACGACACTCAACAACTTTTAATATGACTCCCTGATCTAACTGGCAGTCATATCCCACATATCATTTGTATTCCCTTTACCCTCCCAAGCCTTCTAGTCTTTAACTTCTCCCCTATGTCAATTGCATTGGCCATGTTCAGGCTACCCCATTTGATCCTTGGCGATCCTCCACACTCCTCTTTCTTTTTGTCTTCTTTATCACCAAGTCCACCACAAAAGCCTATGTTGGGTTGGAAGGTTCGCAACTGAGATAACCTCACAATCTTTACAATGACCTCTATCACCCTACCTATGAAACAAAAAGTCAATTTGAGTCCTGGCCATCAAACTTTGAAAGTTAACCAAGTGAACCTTTTTCTTTGGAAATCTAGAATTAGCCACCATCAACCCGTAAGACCAAAAAAAATCAAAAAGTGAAGCTCCCCATATGTTCTTCCCATAGAAACCAAAAACTCCATGTACATTGTTATAAACCCTCGGTGATGACCTGATGTTCCCATTCAAATCCCCTCCTATCAAAAGCTTCTTAGTGTTAGGAACACCTTTTACTATCTCATCCAAAGGCTCTCAAAAGTTTTTCTTCTCTTTCTCATCCAATCCTTCATGCTGGGCAGACACTAATATTATTCAAGTCAGATCCTTCAATGACTAATTTAATCAATATCATCCTATTGTTGACCCTCCTAACCTCTCGTACTTTATCTCTAAGCTTTTCACATACCAAGATACCAACTCCATTTCTATTCTCATGCTTCTCGAGTACCACAATGTATTCACAACTTTAACTTGTCTTTAGTTCATACCCTTTTGGTTTCCTATAGAAGAGCTATATTAATTCACCTCTTTCTATGAATTTTCACAAGCTCTATAGACTTCTCTAATACGGACCCTATGTTCCAAGACCCTACTATCAACCTAAGGTATCCCTTGCCCCATTTACCCCGCTTTCCCCTATCACTTAGCTTGAACCCAACCTCGATCAAAGACATAACCCTAATCTATTAACATCAACCCTAGCCACCAAGGAAACTATAAGCTATTAAGTGCCAAACTAATATAAACAGCTAATCTCTAAAAAAGCACACCTCAAACAACAATGAAATCCCAAAAAACAAATTCTACCAAGACCACCCACCCTAGACACAACAAGAAAATAAACAATGCAAAATTGAATGTATTAAGAAGCGATCAATAATGAACCTTGAAACAGGCAGCTCAAAAGGAGATTTATTTGTCCAAACTTTTTTCTAAGAAGAACTAAAAATGCATTAGCACATTCAAGAATATTCCAGATAACTAGACAAAAGATCTAGAGAAATGAGACAGAGAAAAAAATATCAACCAAATAGAAAATCTTAGTCGCTATTAGTCAAGGAACATACACAAAATAACTAGATGATTGGGAGTAAGTGCAACTAGTAATCGACAATGAGAATACATAGTTAAATTAGTCTTTTCGGGTGTTTGATTGCCGGATTCTAGGAAATTAGTGCAAAAATTGATTGCTAAAATATTGTTAACAAGGACTTCCTTGCTTTTGTCTTGTTATTGGTGCATTGGGGAATCTAAAAACACCAGCCAGATTTATAGTTACTACAATAAACAATAAAGTAAAGGAAAAAAACAAGGGAGGCAAAGCCTCTTGATAAGTAATGGTCGGAAAGAAGTCGACGGCGGAGGTGGAAAATACTAAATTGAGAGAGGGTCTTATTTGAGAGGGGTTTACATAGGGGCAGTGGTGGTTTTGTCAAGGATCAACTTCTTCAGAGACAAAAAATTCACCAAAGAAATTAGCAGAGAGATCTGGGATGAATGCCCAACAACGAACTCGAGGATTAGAGAGAAAGACCTTCTTTGAAGTGTTTATTTTTACTAAAGAAAGAGAGGAACCACAAATGAATTGTCTGTTGTAATCATGTTTCCCAAAGTTTTCTCAAGTATTTATACAAGCTCAATAAGCTCAAATATACCTTCAATTAATCTCAAACTACAATAATATATAAAAGGAAAATTCATTAAATCAACCATCAATTGTAAACCAAGTAAACCTACAACAAGTTATTGATAAACATGATATGCATGAAAGTAACTCATTTTTATGCATCAATTTATTCATAAGATAAATAAAAGGATTCATTCAAAAAGATAAAAAATCAATTGTGAAATATTTGTTTGTTAAGCAATTAAATTCGAAACAAATACATTAAACTGAAAGAGCACGTAGCAATTGCTAAAGAATTACAAGATTAAACAAGAATAAAAAAATTGAATTTAATTTATAAAAATTACCAACACAAGCAGTTCATGACGAGATGCCTCCAAATGGATGTCAAAGTTGCCACCACCTATGGGAGAAAATGGAGAAAACTAGTATATCTAATATTTAAATAAAGGGGAGAAGTTAATGAAAAGCGAAGGCAAATGTGTATAATTTGATACAGAGATATGGTATTATAAGCCTACCAGATTATGGTTATTGAGACACTTGATCCATTTTAAATAAAAAGTAAATCCTAGAGTTTCTTGTCATTTTTAAATATATTTTTATATTATTTATGTTCATTTATGGCTATAGTAGTCAAGTAGTAAGTCTGAATATTTGTTGACATTCTTTTATGATCACAACAATCAAAATTATAGTCAGATTAAATTTAAAATATATAAAAAATTTAGTATAAATATTCCGGATATAGTAGTCGGACATCCAACTAATTACTTGTATTCTCTGGCTAAAGTCAAAAAATATCAAATTTCTAGTAGGTTGTTATCATGATTTCAATCAGTTTGCCTAAATTGTCTGAAAGGTTTCATTGAAATTCACTGAAGTTGGTCAAATAACTATATAGTTTTACGAATAAACATTATACTACTTGTTTTAACATTTTTGAAAATGTTTTATGTAAATTCTCTGGAAGTATTTTAAACCCTAGAAAAACAATAAAAAACATAAAAAACAAATTTTAGACCATTTGATCTAATAATATCACGAAGCAGTAGTTTAAATTTTCATGATTTCAATTGTGTAATGAATGAGTTATATTTACATTTCCTTAGTGGAGAAAAAAAAATATAAAATGACCTCAAAAGTGACATGTTGCACACTTCAACTTTTACTTTCATAAACCCACACACTCGCGATGAGTAGAAATAAAATAATTTAACGGTCAAATTGAAGATAGCACCACTTTCAAGATCACTTTAGACCATAGTAAAAAAATTACAACATACTTAAAATTTAACTAGCACAAAATCAAAACTTTAAACTTGAGATCTTTAAACTTTCACCCCCAATATTTGAAATAGTAAGTGTTACTATTGAAGGTCTGACTATTAAATCATAGTTCAAACTTTTATTCGTACTGCATAAATGTAAGAGTAACAAATTTTAATTTTAAAACAAAATGCTTATTGGTAATCTAGATTATATAGATCAATAGAACTATTAAAGTGCATCATATCTTCAATTATTATATCCTCTTTCTAAAATTTTTATTGTAAAAAGGAAGAGTGTTGTTAATGACCGAATTTAAGACTAGAAATAACAAAAAAATCCAATATCATCTTATGTAGGTATTAGTGGGAGTTAGTTTGATTAATAGCCCTTTCCATGAAACAATCATGGTTGTAATTTTTTATTTTTATGTGTTTTGATAGTTTTTTCTTCTCCGTAGTTGCTACATGATATTCGTGAGTTATGGGGATGGTTGACATTGTCCCCTATGCATTCAAAAGTGATTCGGGAGAGTTTGAGATTATTAGAGATTTAAAAGCCTATAGTTTGACTTCTATCAACATATTGAGTTTCAGGCACCATATGAAATTTTGAAAAGTTTCATAAGATACGAAATGTCGAATTTGCAATAGTAGTAGCGGGGTGGTTTGGGTTCGAAGCCCTTGTTTCACAGTTTGACCCTTCATATTGTTAAAATAAGCTTTTATGGACCCTGTGGCTATTTTGTTGTAAACAGACTCTTTTCAAATGTAAGGTGGCATTGTGTCTGAAATAAGAAAATATCCTAGTAGCCTATATGGCTTACTTCTTTAGGATCCTGAACGAGGGTCCGTTCAAAAGATTTTTTAACCTTTGTTTAGTTGATTTATATTAGTTGGAGGAACTCCGAATCCTTCATCACTATTGCAAGTCCTGGTGACATAATTATGGGTCTCGACCAGGTAGTTCATCCTGATCACGTGTTGGGTTAACCACGATCGCAATGGGTATGTCTGGAGGGTTGGGTTCTTCATTGCGATAGTGAGGCCCACCTCATGTAATCAGGATGTGCGATCTAGCCCAATTTTATGTTACACCTTGCGATCACGAGGTGGGGATCACGATCATGAATTATTATTTATAGAAAAATATAAATACCTCACTTTTGGAATTTTCACCATTTTTGAACTAAGAGCTTCATAAAAGTGTGAATTGTATGATTTTATTCATCGCAATCATAATGCCCACCTCATGTGATTGTGATGAGTGATTTATTCCAATTCAACATTGATCCTCGTGATCACGTAATGGAAGACCACAATCGCATTTTATAATTTATAGAAAGTATAAATACCCTATTTTTGGAATTTTCACTATCTTCGAACTCGGGAGCTTTCAAAAAGGGTGAATTCTAGGGTTTTATTCATTATTTGTGCTCGAGAAAACTCTAAGATTTTAGTTTTATTTACTCCTTATGATTATATCTTCAAAAATACCTTTAACCTTGTTTTCAAACTAGAGTTGATGAATTTTTTGGGTAAACTCTTAAAATGATTTTTCATCGATTTGAACATTGATTACTATTCATTAAAGCTAGGATATTCAAATACAGACTCCTTTTGACATTAGGAACATATTTATATGATGATGATATGATTTACCCTTTTTATTTTCGAATCTATTTTTCGAACTAATTTTGGATCTAATTCAAATATAGTCGACATGGGTATCTTTAGCTTTCTTTTGAGGCACAAATTATTTTTGGTAGTACTAGGTCATGTTGAGATTGTTCATGAAGGAAAGGCTCCACATTGAAGATATAAGCTTAGATTTTTTTACTTTTCGAGGTAGTTATGGCTTAACTTTCTTCAGAGTAGGTTGGTTAGTTAACTTTATTGTAAAGCATACGAAAGGCTAGGGATTAAGTCAAGGGAGTAGTATTTCAGAATTATTATTTGAAAGTTGTCAGAGAGGGATGAATTACTCATTTTTTGATTATACAATCAACTTCCTTAGATAGATAGTCGACTATTGATGCAGTAATGAGAAATTAAGAAAATAAAGTGGTGAAGGTAAATAACACCTGATATTTTACACTGATCAGGATCTCTAATTGGTCTTATCTAGTCCGCTAGAGTTGCAAGGGATTCAACTTGTTCTTTGTGAATAAAATTAAAGTACAAGGATTTAGTCAAGTTTTTTGGCTATGACTCACTCTCTTTTGTGCTTTCTCACTTTGATACAATGCCACACCAACTACATTTTCATCCTCTCTTTTTGAGTACATAATAAATCTTGTGTGAATACAATTCTTTAATAAAGTAGAAAAAATAACTACATAAGGTAGAGACAAAAGCATATCTCTTTCTTTGCCTTCCAATGCTTTTATACTAGTGATTGGACTACTACTAGCCATTGGAAACTAGATATAGAAGGCAACCCAAAAGATTTTTCTTCTTAAAAAAATAAACAAGGAATATTCAATTTCCACTAATAGTACTAAGAGCAATCTATACATATGAAAGACATGGGAATCCCATTATTTAAGCAACCCATTAAATGCAAAAAAATCTTTCTCCTTTCGTGGAATACCTTCTGAGGTTTTGGAGTTTCTTCTGAGGTTTTCTTCCTTTTCGAGTATTAACGAGGATTTAATTAGATTCTTCTTTTTCCAAAATTCTTGTAAATCGATCTCCAAATCATTCTTCAAAACTTAACATTATCAATATCCCCTTTTTGATGAATGACAACAATCAAGTAAGAAAATAACTTCCATGTTAGAATCCCCTTAAGTCATTGGCATTGTATCACTTTAAATGAGAGTTTTTGAAAGATTTCCCCGGGATAGAAGATTGCATATCATTCTCCCTCTTTGACATCAATCAAAAAGGAAGAAATACAGAGAGGGAAAACCTTGGAACACCTATATATTGAAAAATTAAAAAGTATTTATGGGATTATTCCCATTTATAACCCCCAAAGCAAAACAAGGTAAATAAAGTCCATTGAGAAATAGGATGAAGGGAGAAAAAATAAGCCAGGATCTGAGATTTGGCGTCCTTAAAGTTAGTAAACTAGTAGTAATGGTTATAGTGAGGGGAGAAGTGAGAGAAATCGAGAGTCAAATGTGTGTAATATGATACTGAGATATGATTTTATATGCCTACCCAATTAGGGTTATCAGGATACTTGATCCATTTTTAATAAAAAGTAAATCCTAGTGTTTCTTGTCATTTATAAATATTATTTTAAATTATTTTTATTCATTTATGGCTATAGTAGTCAAGTAGTGAATCAAAACATTTGCTGACTTTCTTTTACGATTACACAATCAAAATTATAGTCAGATAAAATTTAAAAAATAAAAATTTAAATTTAAATATTCCAACTATAGTAATTGGACTTCACTAATTATTTGTATCTTGTAGTTGAAGTCAAAAATTATCAAATTTCTTGTAGTATTTTGTCAAGCTTTAGATCAGTTTGTCTAAATTGTTTGAAAGGTTTCATTTAAATTCATCAAAATAAGTCAAATAACTATAAAGTTTTATGATTAAACTTTACGCTACTTGATCTAACATGTTTAGAAAATTTTTGCGTAATCCCTCCATAAGTATTTTAAACCCTAGAAAAACTACAAAAAATTTAACACACAGATTTTAGACCATTTGAGCTTATAATATCCAGAAGTAGAAATACAAAGTTTCATGATTTTTTACGGTATAATGAATTAGTTAAATTTACATTTTCTTAGTGGAGACAACATATAAAGTGTCCTCAAAAGGAACATGTTCGACACTTTAGCTTGAACTTTCATAAACCTAAACACCAGCGATGACTACAAAAAAAATAATTTAATGGTCAAATTGAAGATAGAATCACTTTAAAGATAACTTTAGAGCAAAGTAAAAAAATTACAACATATTCAAAATTTAACTATCGCGAAATCCAAATTTTAAACTTGAGATCTTCAAAACTTTCGCCCATCATATTTGAAATTGTAAATGTTAGTATTAAAGGTCTGGAGATTATATCACAGTTCAATTTTGAAAGAAAATGCTTATTGGTAATATAGACCACTATATATACATCAATAGAACTCTTAAAGCGCATCATATCATCAGTTATTATATCCCCTTTCTATACTTGTAAGGCTAAATAGGAAGAGTGTTATGAATGGCCGAGTTTCAGACTACTATTAACGAAGAAGTCCAATATCACATTACGTAGTTATATGTGGTAGTATTGATAAATATCCCTTTGCATGAAACAATCATGATTGTAATTTTTTCTTTTTATGTGTTTTTACAATTTTGCCCTTCCCAATAGTTTCTACATACTATTCGTGAGTTGTGGGGAAGGTTAACACGATTTCTGATGCATTCAAGAGTGATTTGGGAGAGTTTGAGACTATTAAATGTTTAAAACCCAATATATTGACTTCAATCAAAATATTGAGTTTCGGGCACCATATGGAGATTTTAAGAGTTTCATCAGATCCTAAATACCGATTTTGGATTAGTAGCATGGTGGTTTGGGTTTGGAGACTAATTTTGCATTTTTACTGTTCGTATGAAAATTTGTTTAAATAAGCTTTTAAATATCTTGAGGATAATTTGTTATAAACTACCTCGTCTCGAATGTCAAATGGTTCCATTGAGTCTGAAATTAAAAAATATTCTATTAGCACAAATGGTTTACTTTTCTGGGTATTGAACGAATTTTAAGAGTCCGTTAAAAGGATTTTTGAACTTGGTTTAGCTGATTTCTATCAGTTGGTGAAACTCCTAATCCTTCATCACAGTTGCAATGCCTGAATGATGTAATCAAGGGGCTCATCCAAGTAGTTCATCGCGATCGTGTAGTGGATTAACCCCGATCGAGATGGGTATGTCTCGTATATTGGGTTGGGTTATTCATCATGATAGCGGGTCCCGCCTCATGTGGTAATGATGAGCGATCTAACCCAATTCTACATTTCACTTTGTGATCACAAGGTGGGGATAACAATCACGAGTTATTATTTACATAACAGGATAAATCCCCCAATTTTGTGATTTTCACCATTTTTGAACTATGTAGCTTCAAAAAGGAGTGAATTCTATGAGTTTCCTCATTGCGATCATGAGGCCCACCTCAAGTGATCCCAATGAACAATCTAGCCTAATTCAACATTGAGCCTCACATTAATGAAATGGGGGACCATGATCCGATTTATTGTTTACAAAAAAGTAGAAATACCCCATTTTTGAGATTTTCACTATTTTTGAACTCGTGAGCTTCAAAAAAGGGTGAATTCTAGGATTTTCTTCATTATTTATGCTTGAGAAAACTCTAATCACTTAGTTTTATTAACTCCTTATGATTATATCTTCAAAAATGCCTTAAACATTGTTTTGAAACTAGAGTTTATGTTTTTTTTTTATAAACTCTTAAAATGGTTTTTCATCGGTTTGACTATTTATTACTATTCCATTTCATTTGGATTTTCAAATATAGACTTCTTTTGACTTTTGTAAGATATTTTTATGGTAATGTTATGATTTTAACCTTCTTATATTTGAACTAATTTTGGATCCAATTCAAATATAGCATACGTGGGTATCACTAACTTCTTTTTGAGGCATATATTATTCATTTTTATAGCATTAGCGGATGTTGAGATTTTTCATGAATGAAATCCTCCATATTGAGGGCATAATCTTGCATTTTTTACTTTGGGAGGTAGTTTATGGCTTACCTTTGGGTTGGATAATTAACATTATTGTAACACATACAATGGGTTAGGGATTTAGTCGATGGAGCAGTATTTCAGAATTATTATTTGACAGTTCTAGGGGGTGAACTACTCATTTTTTACTAGACTGTCGACTTCATTTGATAGACACTTGAATATTGATGCAGTAATGAGAAATTCAGGAACTAAAGTGCTAAAGAAAAAAAATAATTCCAAATATTTTATACTTGTTTGAGATCTCTAATAGGTCTTACTTCAATCCCTTTGGGTTGCAATGGATCCTACTACTTCTTTGTGAATAAAATTAAAGTACATAGAGTAGTCAAGATTTTTGTCTATGAATCATGCTTTCTTTCTTTCATTCTTACTTTGATAAATACCTCACCAACTATGTATGTGTCTCCTCTGTTTTTGAGTATACAGTAAACCTCAAGAGAATACAGTGCTTTAATAAAGTACAACAAAGAACTAGAGAAGGTCGAGACAAAAGTATATTTTTTCCTTTGTCTCCCAATTCTTATATAGTAGTGATTGGACTACTACTAGCTGGTAGAAGCTATATATAGAAGGCAACCCAAAAGATTTTTCTTCTCAGAAAAATATATAAGGAATATTCAATTTCCAAGAACAAGTAAAGACTAATAGGTCTAAGTGCAATCTATACATATGAGATAGAGGTGCGGGAATCCCATGATTTAAGCAATACATTGAATGCAACAAATATTCCTCCTTTCCTGGGACACATTCTCAAATTATGGAGTACCTTCTGAGCTACTTTCTTCCCTTTTTAGTATTAATGAGAATTTCATATGATTCTCCTTTTTCCTAAATTCCTGTAAATTATTCACAAAATCATTCATCAAAACTTAACATTATCATTCTCTTCCTTTTTGATGGATAGCAACAATCAAGTAAGTAGGTAAATTTCCTGTTATACTCCCCATAAGTCATTGACATTTTCTCCCCTTGAATGAGTGAGTTTTTGAGATATTTCCTGCCACGACCCGAGCTGAGGCCCTGGCCACGATGGGAACCCCAAACCATCAAGGCCCGAGTGACCCCTGTAACTCCCCAACCCACTAGTGATATTTTCCTCTCTGGGCCCAGGCCCATACGGCTTTTAATGCATTACTGGAGAGTAAGTCTTTCTTACTTATATACCCACCTATCATCTCTGCTGTGTTTTGCCAATGTGGGACTCCTTATCCTAAGTTGGGGTGTCACATTTCCCCTATATGAAAGATCACATACTATTCTCCTCCTTTGATATCAATTAAAAAGGAAGAAACACAGATGGAGAATACTAGGGGACACCTAACATGATAAAAAATTAAAAAGTATTTAATGACATATGTAATACCCCGTATTTCCCTAGCATACTTTAGGTCCCAATACATGAGCATTCATATATAAAATTTTTATAATACCCATTATTTTTTAGTTTAGAGCCTGCCATTGTATAGGAAATTCAATTATCTTTTCAAAGATGTAAAATTTTCCCAAATTCGATAACCGGGTAAAAATTTATGGAGATTTTAAGTTTCAGTCATTAAACACCATTATTTTGGTCACTAGCGCATTGTGGAGCCAGTCTAAATGACAATTGTTAATTTTCAGTAAGGGACTGTGATATTGGCGCTTCGCGCCAAGGATCCAATTCACATTTAGCAATTTTTAGTAAGCCTCCGTGATAATGGCGCGTCGCAGAGGTGGCCAAAATGGCATTCCAAAGGCTTACCGCAATAGCTCCGCGTCGCGCCAAACTTCCAAGTCCTAGTCGTCAATTTACAGTGAGGCTCCGCAATCTTGGCGCGTTGCGCCGGGGCCTTAAATCAGGATTTTCAGTTTCCAAGTTTTGCATTTTTATTTGCAAGGGGTTGTTTGGTCATTTTCCTAAGCCCTAAACTCGTAATAAACATGAAATTAAAGCCTAAAAGGGCATCATATGCCCATTGTTCTCAAATTACTCAAAAGGCAATCCATTCTCTTCAAGAACACAAAAACCCTAGCTCTCAAATTCAAGGCGAAATCTCAAGAACTCACCATTAATCCTCTAAAATTCATCAATCCAGGTATATTAAATGTTCATCCACGGGTTCCTTTCATTCATGGAGGCTAAGTATTCGATTTAAATTACCAAATTGTGATCTTTTCAAGTTATTTTGATTTTAAATTATAATTTCACCCATGAAACTCCATGAACTATGATTTTACACCATGTATAGATGAAATTATTATTCTTATTAAATTCTCCATGTTTTATTGTTATCATTCATTGAATTAATCATGATTTAGTGCTAATCATGTTGAATTTATGCTATTACTACAAGTTTCCAAACTACCCTATGATTTGACCAAAGTATGAACAACAAGCTTTTGACAAAATACCTACAAGAATACATGTTTGATAAAAGCCTTCCTGCTATGACCTCTAAGCTTAAGTATCATGTTACTATTATTTTTTTGAGTCATGGGGGTATTGAAAAACCAAAAATCATAGCTGCTTATTTAGTCTCCTCTCAGTATCTTCAGAATAACTTCAGAATAAATATTATGAGTATTACTAGATCAGTCAGCTAAACTCTGAATAGTCAGTAACTCAGTGTCATTTAGTTGGTAGTAGGACATACATCAAGCGGGTGTAGGGATAACGGCTTCCCCATCAGATAGGCAGAGTTTCTAGTAGAATTCCTCAAACTCCTGAACTATTTAGACAGCGTATGATATAAGAAGTCACCCATCAGTATAGGCTTAACTATCTCACAGGGGTCTCCCATCAATTCAGGCTTGGCACCCTTAGTCCTTCGGGAGAATACATCAGTATAGTGGATCCACATAGCCATTGTTACTACCCGTGGTACGGTATTGACACCCTTCCAACTGGGGTTATAGGTTGAACCTTAATTAGCTCAGATTGGGGAATGTCGGTTAGATGATAGATCCCACAGTCTCAGTCCAATAATTAGATCAGTAGTTCAGTCTCAGTGTTGTTTGACCAAGGCATACAGATATCAGATATTTTAGTATTTCAGTTTATAGACTTCTATTTAGTTCATGTTATATGCTTGGTCATGCATCCCCAGTATCTATAGATTTCACGTACCTTCAGTATTTATAGACTTTATGCATACACAGTATTTATAGATTTCACATATTTTTAGTACCTACAAATTTCATGCTCTCTGTTCAGTATTCCATGTCTTACATGTATATTCAGATAATTATTATTCGTGTTCATGAAACCATGCATGCCCATCTACCGTATTTAGCATACCAGTACATTCAAAGTACTGATCGCATAACTTTATTTTGTACTATGATGTATTATATCATAGGTTCTGGCACTTAGTTCTTGGATCGCATTTAGACTTCTCAGACTCTCACCAGTAGAAGTGGTGAGTCCTCATATTTCGAGGATAGATTATTTTATTTCATGTCTTTTGTCAAGTAGTTAGTTGGAGTTAGTTGGGGCATGTCAAATCAACTCATAGTTCTTCAGTTTAGAGTCTTTCAAAAAATACAGTCAGTTATTCAGTATTCAGACTTCAATTGACATGACAATTAGTTATTCAGTTTATCTTAGATTTTAGTATTTATTCAAACTCAAATAGTTATTTCTTAATATTCATAATTCAGTATTTATTTTAGTTATTAAAACCTTATGGCATATCAGTTATTCTTCCACATTTATGATTATGTAATTTAGTGCTCATAAAAGGTAACAGCTCATAGGTTAGCTTATGGTCCCTCAAGACTGTTAGCACCATGTGATGCCCAGGGTGTACTCTCGGGGCATTACAAATGTGGTATCAGAGCCTAAGGTTTTAAAGTGTTCTAGAAAGTCTAAAATTCACGTCAAGTTGAGTCTTGCGTATGGTTGTGTAGCGCGCCACACCTTGGGGAAGGAGGCTACAAGGCATTTTGGAAAAGTTTCCCTTTTTTCAGGTTTCATGTTGTGAGAGTAAGCATGAGCTCAAGTTAAACTCTTATTATAATCCATTTCTTTCTCCTGATTATAGAATATGCCTCCCAAAAAGAATAATAGAAAAAGAGCAGGAAACCAGCCAGCACCTCTGCCTGTTCAGGCAGACCCTCTGGATGAGCATGTCTCTTATGCAGAATTCAGAGCTGTGTTCACAACTCTAGCAAACTAAGTAGCAGTTCTGAATGACAAACCAGCTACTGTGTAGGCCAACCCAATGTCCAATACTACTGCAACTGAAATTCAGGACTTCACCCGAATAAATCCTCCTTCCTTTACGGGATCTATGTCTGAAGAGGATCTAAAGGAATTCATAGATATGGTTCAAAAGGTAATACATGATATGGGGGTGACATCCAGTGAGAGTAATAAGTTGGCTTTATATCAGATGCAGGATATAGCCCATATATGGTTTAAGCAGTGGAAGGTAAATAGGGGCATAGATGCAGGGCATGTAGAATAGGAAGAGTTTGATGCAATTTTTTTAGAAAAAATCATCCCATTGGAGTTGAGGAAGGCCAAGGTATTAGAATTTATTAAGGCAAGGCAGCAAGAGCGTTAAGGAGTATTCTCTCAAGTTTACTCAATTAGCTAGGTATGCTCCTTCTGTAGTATATGATAATAGATATAAGATGGGCAAGTTTGTGTCTGGTATGCCTGAAAATATAGTCAGAAGGTAGTAACTGTCCTCAGTTTCATCAAAGGTTTGCAGCCTTAGTACGCTCTTCAGCTAGTGCCCCAGTACCCAAATTTAGAAACGATAACAGGGATAGAGCACCAGGCTCTAAGTCCCAAGGTAGTGTTAACAGTGCCCATATAAACCCTCTATAACAGAAATATTATAGAAACCATTAGGGAGAGTGTAGAGCGGGCAGTGATGTCTGCTTTGGGTCTAGAAATCTAGTCCATCGAATTCAGGACTATCAGGTAGCTGCTCAGAAAGGCAGGGATTTATGCTAACAGGACTAGTCCTATCAGTCATCAGTTCCATCCAGTCGTCCTACTCAGTAGGGTGCCACTTCTAGTTCTATCAGTGGTGAGCGTCCGAATAGATTATATCCTTTTCAATCCCACCAAGATTAGGAGAATTCTCCTGGCGTAGTTACTAGCATGTTATAGGTCTTTTACTTAAAATTTTATTCTTTACTAGCCCATAGAGCTTCTCTTTCTTTTGTAACTCCATATAGCCATCAATTTCGAAGTCAGTCCCAAAACTCTAGCAGAGCTCTTTTCAGTGTCCACCCCAGTCAGTGTTTCCATTGTAGCCATGCAAGTATACAGAAATTGTTCGATCATAATATCTTATAAAGTTACCTCAGTTGATCTCGTGGAATTAGAGATGACAGATTTTGATGTCATTCTCAGAATGGATTAGATTGACTCACGCTATGCCTTAGTTGATTGTAGAAATAGAATAGTTCATTTTCAGTTACCAACTAAACCAGTCCTTGAAAGGAGGGGTAGTACCACAACGCTTGAGGGTCAGTTGATTTCATACCTTAGAGTAAGAAAGATCTAAGGGGTGTACTTATCATCTTATTTGACTGAAACACTCAAATTCAGAGACTCCAACCCTTGAGTCAGTTTTAGTAGTCAGGGAATTTCCATATGTGTTCCTTGAAGATCTTCTCAGAGTTTCTCCCAAAAGAAAAATCAACTTCGAAATAAACCTTCCTCTAGATACTCAGCCTATATCTATTCTGCCATACAAAATGGCCCTAGCTAAGCTCAAAGAATTGAAAGAACAGTTGAAGGATCTCCTAGATACGGGATTTATCAGGCACAACGTCTC
The DNA here is from genome assembly GCF_002878395.1 of Capsicum annuum. Taxonomy (NCBI): domain Eukaryota; kingdom Viridiplantae; phylum Streptophyta; class Magnoliopsida; order Solanales; family Solanaceae; genus Capsicum; species Capsicum annuum. The sequence continues at coordinate 139,537,686 of NC_061118.1, forward strand.
TTTGTGGGGTACACCAGTTCTATTCATGCGTAAGAAAGATAGTTCTCTCAGAATATATATAGACTACCATCAGTTGAACAAAGTCACAGTCAAGAATAACTATCCACTTCCTAGAATTGATGACTTGTTTGACCGACTTCAGGGTGCCAGCTACTTTTCCAAGATAGACCTCAAATTAGGCTATCATCAGCTCAGGGTTAGGGAATATGACATTCTAAAAATAGCTTTCCAAACTTGGTATGGTCATTTTGAATTTATATTAATGCCTTTTGGTCTCACAAATACCCTAGTAGCCTTTATTGACTTGATTAACCGAGTGTTCAAGTAGTACTTGGGCATGTTCATCATAGTCTTCATTGATGACATTCTTGTTTACTCAAAAATAATCATGCAGACCATCTCGAAATAGTGTTACAGACTCTTAGAGCTCACTAATTGTTAGTTCTATTTAGTAAGTGTAAATTCTTGCTAAGATCAGCAGCTTTCCTTGGCCATATTATTTTTGTTGATGATATTAGAGTTGATTCTTTAAAGTCCAGGGTGGTGATAAACTGGCCAAGACCCATCTCTCCATCAGATATCAGGAGTTTCATGGGTTTGGCTACCTATTATCATTGGTTTTTTGAAGGTTTTTCATATATTGCATCCCCCATGTCCAGATTGACTCAGAAAAAAGTCAAGTTTTAGTGGTTAGATTCCTACAAGAAGAGTTTTTAGGAGTTGAAGACTCGATTCACCTTTGCCTCAGTCCTTACCTTGCCAGATGGTTCAGATGGGTTTGTTGTGTACTGTGATGCATCCAGAGTAGGTGTGGATTACGTCCTTATGCAGAGAGGTAAGGTCATAGCCTAATCCCCATGAGATGAATTACCCTACTCATGATCTTGAGCAAGCAGATGTAGTACTTGCCTTAAAGATTTGGAGGCATTACTTATATGGGGTGTATGTTGATATGTTCATAGATCACAAAAACTTACAGTATGTGTTCTCTCAAAAAGACTTAAAGATGCGTCAGAGGAGGTGGTTAGAGTTATTAAAAGATTATGACATGAGTATTCTCTATCATCCGGGCAAGGCCAATTTAGTGGCAGATGCTCTCAGTAGATTATGTATGGGTAGTGTTGCTCATGTTGAGTATGGTAAGAAAAAATTAGCTCAGGAAGATCATCAGCTTACCTGACTAGGTGTCCGCCTAGTTGATTCAGCAGAAGGTAGTGTATGGGTGTAGAGTAGTTTAGAATCCACTCTAATTTCCAAATTAAAGAAAAAATAGGATAGAGATCCCAGTCCAGTTAAGTTGAAAGAATCAGTTAGATATTCAAAGGTGGAGGTTTTCGCCCAAGGGGGAGATGGTGTGTTGCATTGTCAAGGCTGGCTATATGTGCCTAGTGTAGTTGACTTGAGGCAATGAATTATTATAGAAGTGCATAGTGTGCGCTACTCTATTCATCCAGGGGCTACTAAGATGTACCATGATTTGCAGGAGATCTATTGGTGGAGTGGGATGAAGAGGGATATTGTAGAGTTCATAGCTAAGTGATCTATGTGCCAGCAGGTTAAGATTGAGCACCAGAAGCCTAGTGGCTCTATAGAGGAGTTCATCATTCCCACATGGAAATGGGAAGAAGAGAACATGGACTTTGTGATAGGTCTGCTTCGTACTCGTCATCAGCATGATTCTATTTGGGTTATGATAGATAGGATGACCAAATCAGCTCATTTCTTGCCAGTCCATACCTCTTATTTAGCCAGGGACTATGCCAAACTCTATCTTTGAGAGTTGGTTAGGTTGCACGGTGTTACCTTATCTATGATCTCAGATAGAGGTACCCAATTTACCTCTCATTTTAGGAAAGAATTCCAAAAGGGTCTTGGTACCCAAGTCCACCTCAGTACAACCTTCTATCCCTAAACGAACGGTCAAGCAGAAAGAACCATTCAAACTCTTGATGATATATTGATAGAATACGTAGTTGATTTTAAAGGGAGTTAGGATGACTAATTTCTTTTGATTGAGGTCGCATATAACGACAACTATCACTCCAGTATCTAGATGGCTCTATTGGAGGCTTTTTAGGGTAGGAGATATATCTTCAATTGGTTGGTTTAAAGTAGGTGAGGTCACGGTAGTAGGGCCTAACTTGGTGTTTGATACCTTAGAGAAGGTTTAGATGATCAGAGAAAGCCTTTGAGTAGCCCAGAGTCGATAGAAATCATATGAAAATGTGAAGAGAAAGGATCTCGAGTTTGACATCAGTGATTCTGTGTACTTCAAAATATCTCCCATGAAGGGGGTAAAGAGGTTTGGCAAGAAAGGGATAGAAATTGTATACAGATGTGAGGAGAAAGGATCTCGAGTTTGAGATTGGTGATTCTGTGTACATGAAAATATCCCCCATGAAGGGGGTAAAGAGGTTTGGAAAGAAAGGGAAACTCAGTCCCCTCTATGTTGGTCCTTTCAGAATTCTTATTCATTTTGGAAAGGTAACTTACAAGCTTGAGTTTCTTCAGATCTAGATTCAATACACCCAGTGTTCTATGTCTCATTGTTGAAGAAGTGTATTGGTGATCCAGCTATAGGTGTTCCCCTAGAAAGCTTAGATATTCAAAAGAGTTTCCTATGATGAAGTTCCAATTGAAGTACTTGATCATCAAGTTTGTAGACTAAGGAACAAAGAATTTCCACTAGTCAAAGTTCTCTGGCAGAATTAGTCCATTGAGAGAGCCATTTGGGAAGCAGAAGAAGATATGCGGACCAAGTACCATCATCTTTTCTTCATAAATTAAGATTCGGTTTAAGGTACTAATCTTCTTAAGATTTCTCTCCATCATACTTAGTTTCAGTTGCACATCATGTTCATGTTAGTCATGCATTTACAAATCAGTTCAGTCATACATTCCATTCATCAGATATGCATGTTCATTATGTAAGCCAGTCCATTAGTTTTCCTTAGCTTAACTAGTCTCATTCGAGGATGAATGATCCCAAAGGGGATATACTATAATAACTCGTATTTTCCTACCATAATTTAAGTCCCAATACATGAACATTCATTTATAAAAAAATTTCAATACCCATTATTTTTTAGTTTAGTTCCTTCAATTGTGTAGGAAATTCAATTAACTTTCCAATGATGTAAAATTTGCCCAAATTCGATAACTAGGTAAGAAGTTATGGCGATTTTAAGTTTCAGCCGTTAAACACTATTATTTTGATCACCAGGGCATCACGAAGCCAGTCTAAATGAAAATTGTCAATTTTCATTAAGGGCCCATGATATTGGCACGTCAAACCAAGGACCCAATTCACATTTGGAAATTTCCCGTAAGCCTCCACGATAATGGAGCATCATGGAGGTGGCCAAAATGGCATTCCAAAGGATTACCATGATAGCTCTACACTGCACCTAGCTTCTAGGTCTAGGTCGTGAATTTCCAGTGAGGCTCCGTGATCCTAACGCATCACGCCAGGGCCTCTAATTGGGATTTTCAATTTTCTAGTTCTGCATTTTTTATTTCCAAGGGGCTGTATGGTCATTTTCCTAAGCCTTAGGCTTGTCCTAAACACAAAATTAAAGCCTAATAGGGCATCATATATCCATTGTTCTCAAATTACTCAAAAGGGGATCCATTCTCTTCAAGAACAAAAAAATTCTAACTCTCAAATTCAAGGCCAAATCTCAAAAACTCACCATCAATACTCTCAAATTCATTAACCCAGGTATGTTAAATATTAATCCATGGGTTCCTTTTACCCATGGAGTCCAAGTATCCGATTTAAATTACAAAATTGTGATCTTTTCAAGTTAGTTTGATTTAAAATTATGATTTCACCCATGAATCTCCTTGAACCATGATTTTATACCATGTATAGATGTAATTATTATTGTTATTCAATTCTCCATGTTTTAATGTTATCATTTATTGAATTAATCATGATTTAGTACTATTCATGTTGAATTCATGCTATTATTACAAGTTCCCTAACATCCCTATGATTTGACCAAACTATGAACTACAAGTATTTGATAAAATGCGTACAAGAATACATGTTTGATAAAAACCTTCATGCTATGTCCTCTAAGCTTAAGTATAATGTTACTATTTTTGCTTTTGAGTCCTGGGGATATTAAATACCTAAAAACCATAGATTCTTATTTAGCCTCGTCTCAGTATCTTCTGAATAAATTCCGAATTGGTATTATGAGTGTTACTGGATTAGTCAGTTAAACTCCGAATAGTCTATAACTCAGTATAATTTAGTTGGGAGTAGGACTTAGCACCAAGCGGATATAGGGATGAAGCCTACCCCGTTAGATAGGCAGAGTTGCTAAAAGTAGTCCCTAAACTCCAAAACTACGTAGCCAGCATAGGATATGAGAAGTCACCTATTAGTCTAAGCTTGACTATCTCTTAGAGGTCACCCGTCAAATCAGGCTTGACACCCTTAGTACTTTAAGACAATACATCAGTATAGTCGAAACACATAGATAGTGTTATTACTCGTGGCATGGCATTGACACCCATCAAACTGGGGTTACAAGTTGGACCCCAATTAGCTCAGATTGGTGAATGTTGGTTAGATCATAGCTCCCACAGTCTCAGTCCAATAATCAGATCAGTAGTTCAGTCTCAGTGTTTTTTTACCAAGGCATACAGATATTAGTTATTTCGGTATTTCAGTTTACAAACTTCTATTAAGTTCATGTTATATGCTTGGTCATGCATCCCCAGTATCTACAAATTTCACATACCTTCAGTATTTATACACTTTCATGTATGCACAATCTTTACAGATTTCACATATTTGCAATATCAACATATTTCATGATCTCTATTTAGTATTCCATGTTTTACATGTAAATTTAGATAATTATTATTCCTGTTCATGAAACCATGTATGTCAGCTTAACTCATTTGGCATACCAGTACATTCAAAGTACTGATTGCATACCTTTCTTTTACGCTATGATGTATTATATTATTCTGACAGCCAGTTCTCAAATCGCACTTAGACTTCTCAGACTCTCAGCAGTAGCAGTGGTGATTCCTTATATTTTGAGGATGAATTATTTTATTTCAAGTCTTTAGTCTAGTAGTTGGTTGGAGTTAGTTGGGGCCTATCCCATCAATTCACAGTTATTTAGAAGAGGCTTTCAAACAATACAGTCAGTTATTCAGTATTCAGACTTCAGTTGACATGACAGTAAGTTATTCAGTTTATCTCAGATTTAAGTATTTATTCAGACTCCAATAGTTATTTCTTTAGATTTATAATTCAGTATCTGTTTCAGTTATTAAAACGTTATGTCATATCAGTTAATCTTTTGCATTTATAATTGTATTATTTAGTGCTCACAGTAGGTACTAGTTCTTGAGTTAACTTGCGGTCCCTTGGATTGTAAGCACCGTGTGATGCCCAGTGTGTACTCTCTAGGCGTTACAGCTTATCCCCATTTATAACCCCATAAACAAAACATAGAAAACAATGTCCATAGATATCCATTGGGAATAGTAGGATGACAGGAGAAAAATAAGCTATTGTCTGAGAGATGGCGTTTTTCAAGTTAGTGAACTGAGTTGTAATGGTGGTAGGAGGGGATAAGTGAGAGAAAGCGAGAGGCAAATGTGTGTAATTTGATACTAAGATATGATATTATAAGCCTACACGATGAGGGTTATCGAGATAATTGATCCATTTTCAATAAAAAGTAAATCCTAGTGTTTTTCTTGTTTAAAAATATTTTTTCAAAATTTTTTTATGTTCATTTATGTCTATAGTAGTCATGTAGTGAGTCAAAATATTTGTTTACATTCTTTTATAATTACAACAATTAAAACTGTAGTGATATAAAATTTAATAATATATAAAAAGTTAAATTTAAATATTTTGATTAAAGTAGTCAAACATCTAACTAATTATTTGTATTCTATTGGTAAAGTTAAAAAATATCAAATTTCTAGTAATGTATGTGTTATCAAGCTTTAGATAAGTTTTTTTCTAAATAGTCTGAAAGTTTTCCTTTAAATTCACTGAAGTTAGTTTAATAACTACAAAGTTTTATGATTAAACTTTATACTACTTGATCTAACATTTTTCAAAATACTTTATGTAAATTCTCGAGAAGTGTTTTAAACCCTAGAAAAACTTCAAAAGATATAATAAACAATTTTTTGATCATTTGATCTAGTAATATCAAGAAGTAGTACTATAAATTTTAATGATTTTCAATTGTTTAATTAATGACTTATATTTACATTTTCTTAGTAGATAGAAAACATAATAAGTGACCTCAAAAGGGACATGTTGTGCACGCCAGCTTGTACTTTTGTAAACCCACACCCCCAAGATGAGTAGAACTAAAATAACTTAATGGTCAAATTGAAAATACAACCGCTTTCAAGAGTGCATAGTGAAAAAATTACAACATATTTAAAATTTAACTATCGCAAAAGCAAAACTTTAAACTTGAGATCTTGAAACTTTATCCCCCAAATATTTGAAATTGTAAGTCTCAGTATTGAAGGTCTGAAGATTACATCATAGTTCAAATAGTTAATGATACTGCATAAGTATAAGAGTAACAAATTTCAATTTTGAAACAAAATGCTTATTGGTAATCTAGGTCACTATATATACATCAATAGAACTATTAAAACGCAACATATCTTCAATTATTATATCCGTTTGCTAAACTCATTAAGCTAAATATTATTATGAACAGTCGAGGTTCAGACTAGTTATAACAAAGAAGTCCAACATCACATTACGTAGGTATGAGTGGGAGTTGGGTTGATTAATAGCCCTTTCCATGAAACTTTCATGGCTGTAATTTTTCTTTTATATGTGCTATGACAATTTTTTTCTTTCCCATAGTTTCTACATACTATTAGTGAGTTGTGGGGATGGTTGATACGGTCTCCAATTCATTCAAGAGTTATTTCAGATAGTTTCAGACTATTAGATGTTTAAAAGCTATAGCGGGCCCTTCCTCAGACACCGCGCATAACGGTAACTTTAGTGCACTGGGCTGTCTTTTTTTTTAGTTGTTTCAAAGCAAATAGTTTGACTTCGATCTACATGTACTGAGTTTTAGACACCATATGAAGATTTGTAAAGTTTCATAAGATCAAAAATGCCGATTTTGCATTAGAAACAGGGTGGTCTGGGTTCAGAGCCTTTAATTTGCATTTTGACCCTTCATCTGAAAATTTGTTAAAATAAGCGTTTGTTGTCAACAACCTCTTTTCTAATGTCCAACTGTTCCATTGAGTCTGAAATGATAATATATCCTAGTTTCATATATGCTTAACTTCTGTAGGGTCCTGAGCAACTCTTAAGGGTCTGTTCAATGGATCTTTGAACCTTGGTTTAGCTGGTTTCTATTAATTGGTGCAACTCCTAATCCTTCATTACGGCTGCAAGTCCTGGTGACGTAATCATAGGGCTCGTCCATGTAGTTCATCACGATCACATGGTGGGTTAACCGGGATCATGTATGGTAGATCGGGTCGGGTTCTTCATAGCGATTGTGAGGCCCACCTCATGTGATAATGTTGATCGATCTAGCCCTATTCAACATTGTAACGACCCTCCCTATCATTTGTGAAATTTTACTTGTCTTCTCCATTTTAGCTTACCCTGTTATTGTATATGTGATTTATGACTTACGGTTATGAGTAGTGTCAATTCTTGAGGTATGTGTAAGTAATTTAAGTCATTAGTGGGGTTATTGAATTTGAGAAAATTAAACTCGATAACTATCAGTCTTTGATCTAGACGACCTCGGATTAGTATCGTAGCATTTCCAATGGGCCCGGAACATACTTTTTAGTTAATTTACATATTTGATTTATTTCTTTGGGGCTTCAAATAAATTTTAAGGATATATTAGATATTTAGGATATTGTAAATAATGAATTTAATTAATAATTTGGTGGGTCAAAATAATAATTTATGTACTTATATGGTTAATACAATAGTGGAATTAAGTTGTTAAGGTTTATCATATATAAAGTTAAAAGCATCAGAAAGTTTGAAAGAAGAGTGCCACGATAACAACGGTTTTTCACCTCTGCAGTTCGAGGAAGAGAGTTGTCTATTTAAAATATAGGTCACCTTTACATTGAATTGTTAAATATCTTTATATAGTACACATGTAGCATGTTAGTTGTTTGATTGGATTACGTAGAATCTCACCTTAAGTAACCAAACAATTTTTGACGTTTTCTGGTGCAAACTTTGGGATTGGATTAGAAATATCACTACATGGTTAGTGATAAAAGTAATGATTAGCCAATTATTAGTTATCCTACTGTCTAAGGTTATATTCTTAACAAATTTAAGTGTATAGAATTCAATAACTCTCCGTTTATTCACGCATCATCCCTGAGATTGTCCTTAAAACGTGGGTTGGACATCAAGATTCAATAGTGATAACTACTGATATGTAGAAAATTAAATTCTATGGTCAAATGCAGTAAAACGTAAGCTGTAACTAAGAGATTATTGTTATAATAGTTTAAATTTTTTAATGTTAATGCTTTTGCTATTACAATTAGGAATGATTCTGTAGTAACTGTGCTTAATAATGATAAAGGTCAAAGTGAATTAATTATTGGATATTAACAAAGGATGAGTGGAGTTTAGTATTATATACTTGAACAAATTTTATCCATTTGGAAGCTTTAGGGAAGGGTAAGACCTTGGCAAATTAACTTGCATTTGAATTCTTCAATTAAGGTAGGTTACAGTTTAATTGAAGTTTAGACTCAGTTTAATTGTGTGTAAACTCCTAAATTGGATGCTTTTTGATTGGTCTTCAGACATACTTGAATTTGATGATATTTGGATTGTTGTTATTTGTATAAATAATTATTGAAAATTATCTAATGGAAATGTTCTTGTGACTTTAAGTATAGTTGCAAACTTGGTACATCGTATGGTATGCTGTGAGGTAGTATAAATGTGGTATTGATTTTACTTATTTATGCTGGATTGGGTACCACGCTGGTACAGATATGTATATCTATATTACATGTTTATGGATGATTGGGTACCACACCGGTATGGATATGTATATTGATATAACTTATTTTTGGTGGATTGAGTACTACATCTGTTTGGATTTGTATATTGATATTACTTCTTTATGGAGGATCGGGTACCACGCCGGTATGGATATGTATATTGATATTACTTATTTATGGTGGATCGGGTACAAAGTCGGTATGAATATGTATATTGATATTACTTGTTTATGGAGGATCGGGTACCACGTCCGTACAAATATGTATATTGATATTACTTTTTAATGATTGATTGGGTACAATGTCGGTACTGATATGTATATTGGTATTACATGTTTATGGAGGATCGGTACCATACTGGTACGGATGTGCATATTGATATTAGTTGTTTATTGAGGATCTGGTACCACGCTGGTATGGATATGATATTTATATTACTTGATATTGAGGATCGGGTACCAGGCTAGTAAGGTACATGAACATAGATTGCTCCCTACAGATCGTGACTATTTGGGCAAAAATAAGTCACATAGTATGTGATTACATATTGATGTTGATTTTGTGGATGTTTACGGTATAGTTGATACTCTTGATGGTTACATGGCTTGGTTGTGAGCATTGTTTGACCTTTTATTGTTGTATTATTTATTCGTTAAAATTTTTTTATATGATGATGCATTTCTACTTGTTAATTGATTTATATTGTGTACATGCTATTAAATTGAGTTGTCCTATGATACCTACTAGTACATAGTGTTTTGTACTTATACTACCCTATACTCTTCTTTTGTTGAGTGCAGAAAGTGTTCTAGAGGCTCAGACATGACCTCACCTCTAGAATTTAATAGCAGATCTTTATCAAAGAGTGAGCATTCAGTCTCCAGACTTCCATATACCATCCTATTTGTTCTTGTCCATCTTTCATGCAATGAAACATTCATTATTTACCTTATTTTTGGATATCTCTTTTATACATGGTCGTCGTTAGGAGTTCTTGTACGATGACTTTCAGGTCTTCGGGATTGTAGTGAGTTTCTTGTTGATTTTCCCTTGATAATGAATAGATCCATATTATTGTTTTTAAGTTGATTTTATGATAATATAATATTAATACTGACTAAGTGATTGGGTAATGGTTTGGTTTAGATAGCTCCCTACTGGAAGATTAGTGTGGGTGCCACTCATGGCCTTTTGGATCATGACATAGTTGTTATAAGAGCCCTAGTTTCATCGATTTGATTGTACAAGAATATATCTAGTAGAGTCTTGCACAATGGTACAAGGGCATCTGTACTTTTCTTCGAGAGGCTATAGGACACTAGAAAAATTCTAATTCTTATTTATTATGTGCTATTACGAGATTTTAATTGGTATCCGACTTCTTTTATTCTTATTCTCGAAGATAGGTGTGGTTGAAAGGTATGGTGTAGAACTAGTTACTTTTCAGTTTTAGGGGATTCCAAAATGTGGTGGAGAGCTTATGTAGAGTGTAGGGATGTAGGTTGACCACTGTTGACTTGGACTCAATTTTATTCAATTTTTCTAGAGAAGTGCGTGCCCTGTGCTTTAAAAGATAGAAAAAGGGATGAGTTTTTAATCTTAAACAGAGAAATATGTCAGTTGCAGCCTATGAGGCCAAATTTCATTCATTGTCTCGATATGTGTCTAATTTGCCAAAAATTAAGTAGAGGGTCCGTCTCTTTATGAAGCATTTGAATATAGGTATCCAGATTTCTCCTCTTTATATGACATCTTCATAAAAGTCTTTTTTGGAGATGATGGATTTTGTTAAAAAGGTGAAGGGCGCAAGGCAAGAGGTTTATGCCAAGGCAGTAGAAAAGAATACCTATAGAGGAGGCCTTTTTAGTGGTTCTTATTCTAAGGGTATGAGTATATTATGAGTGCAGTGGTATGGGTCACATTAGGAGATTTTTTCCTAATTTGAGGCATTATGGTTAGTTTGGCAAACAGCAGGCTCCTCGAGCTCTAGTTCTAGCAAGTAGGGGAGGTTATGGTAGTGGTAGAGGTTATTCATTTAGTGGTCGTCGTGGTCATCAGGAAGGTAGGGATGGTAATCAACCTATCGATGTGGTTATCAGCTTGATAAAAATTATGCTCATATTGGTGGTAGGGCTCATATCTATTCTTTTCTAGGTAGGCCCAAGGCAGAGGTATCATAAGTTGTAATTAAATATGATATTATTTTCTGTGATCAGATGGCCACTATATTATTTGATCTTGGTTCTTCTTTCTCATATGTGTCTGCCAATTTTGCTGTGGGGTTGGACATGGTGTACGATTTACTTGACTTTCTAATTCACGTGTCTACTCCTATTGGTGATTTTGTTGTTATTGATAGGATTTATCATTCTTATTCTATTATGCTTATGGGGTATCAAACTTGGATAGATTTAGTAATTCTAGACATGGTAGATTTTTTGATATAATTTTAGGCATGATTTAGTTATCTCCGTATCATTCTATATTGGACTGTCATACAAAAACAGTGATATGGCTGTGTGGAGAATGGATAGACTTGAGTGGAAGGGTGATTATAGTCCTGTTCTAATAAAACTTATTTCCTTTCTATGTGAACAGTAGTTAATTGGGAGAGGTTGTTTGGCCTTCCCAGAACATCTTCGAGACACTTCCACAAAGGTCTCATCTATTGAGTTAGCTACTGTAGTGGTTGAGTTCAAAGAGGTTTTTCCTGCAGATTTGCTGGGTATGGCACCACACTATGCCATTAATTTGTGTATTGATCTAGAGCCAGGTACTCATCCTATTTCAATTCATCCCTATACGATGACTCCAGCTGAGTTGAGGGAGCTAAAGGCCTAGTCGCAGGATTTGTTGAGTAAGGGATTTATCCATCCGAGTGCCTCTCCATAGGGTGCTCCTGTCTTATTTATGATGAAGAAAAATGGTAGTTTTTGTATGTGTATAAACTATAAGCATTTGAACGAAGTCACGATCTGAAATAAGTATCTTTTCCCCATATCAATTATTTATTTGACCAGTTGCAGGGTGCATCCATATTTTCTAAAATTGATTTGAGGTCTGAGTATTACTATCTTAAGATTCAGCCTAACAATATTCCTAAGACTACATTTTGAACCAGGTATGGGCACTATGAGTTTTTTGTGATGTCTTTTGGGTTGAATAATGCCCAGTTTCTTTTATGAGTTTGATGAATAGGATATTTAAACCCTACTTGGATTCTTTTGTGATTGTCTTTATTAATGATATTCTTGTTTATTCTAAGAGTAAAGAGGAACATGAGAGTTATTTAAGGATGGTTTTTAGTTTGTTAAAAAAGAAAAACTTTATGCAAAGTTTTCTAAGTGTGAATTCTAATTGGCTTCTGTATCCTTTTTGGGGCATGTAGTTTCAAAAGAAGGGGTAATGGTTCATCCACAGAAGATTGAAGTGGTTAAGAATTTAGCTAGGTCTACTTCAGTGATGGAGGTTCGTAACTTTATGAGTTTAGCAAGTTATTATCATAGGCTCGTGAAGGAGTTTGTTTTAATTTCTTCCCATATGATGCGGTTGACTAAGAAGGATTTTTTTTTTGTCTAATTAGTGTGAGGAGAGGTTTCAAAAGCCCGAGACCTTATTGACTACCAATCGTATTCTTGCCTTGCTGGTAGAGGGTAAGTATTTAATTATTTATTATGATGCCTCACAATCTGGTTTAGGTGTTGTTTTAATGTAGGAAAGGAATATGATTGCTTATGTTTCAAGGAAATTGAAGCCAAATGAGAGAAATTATCCAACTCATTATTTGGAGTTGGTTGTTGTGATTTTCGATCTTAATATGTGGAGGCAATAATTATATGGGGTTCATTGTGAAGTGTTCACTAATCACCACAGTTTACAGTATATGTTCACGTAGATAGATTTGAATTTGAGATAGTATAGGTGGATGGGGTTGCTTAAGGATTATGATATCACTATTCTATATCATTCGAGAAAGTCTAATATTGTTGTTGATGTATTGAGCAGAAAGTCAGTAAGTATGGGTGGCTTGGGTTACTTGAATTCTACCAGGCATCCATTTGCTAGAGAGATTCAGACTATAACTAACAAGTTTATTCGACTTGAGGTTACTGAGAGAGAAGGAATTCTAGCTAGCATTAAGCCAAGGTCCACATTTCTTAATCAAATCAAGGCTAAAAAATTTGAGTATGCTAAATTGAGAAAGATTCGTGATAAGGTTTTGCATGGTAAGCCCATTCTTGGTGGTGAGGGTGTGTTGCGAATAAAGGGATAATTTTGTATGCCCCGTGTTTATGATTTGATTCCTACTGTTCTAGCTAAGGCTTATTTTTTGAAGTATTCCTTACATCCTTAAGTGACTAAGCTGTATCATAATTGAGGCAGCATTGCTGGTGGGGTTTAATAAAGCATGATATTGTTGATTTTGTTGCTAAATTCCATAGTTACCAGCAGATAAAGTCCGAGAATCAAAAGCCTGGTGGTACTCTTCACAGGATGCCTATTCTTAAATGAAAATAGAAGAGGATAGCTATAAATTTCATTGTTGGTCTTCCCAAGACTTTTCGGAAGTATGTTTGTATATCAGTTATTGTAGATAGGTTGACTAAGTATCACGAATTGAGCTGAGACCCTGGCCACGATGACCATCCCAAACCATGAAGGCCCGAGCACCCTTTTTCCAACTGGCAGTCATATACACAATTCATGTACTCTAAAAAAATGTGAAAAAACATTGCAAAATGGAAACATGCTCATTCTTTTAATCCAACTAATCATTACGGATGTAAGTTCATAAGTATTCAGAAATATTTAACACTAGTCTATGAAATCTCTAATAATACGAGAACAACATCTGTTTAAAAATTGGGAAAAGGCCCCCAATCGTACCATGAACTAAAAATCAAATAACAATGATTCATAAACAATGCCTTTTGAAATAAGGGAGGCTCACCAACTGTATTTTCTGACAAACCAATCTACTGTTTAGCGAGATCCTGGGACAGCCTCAGATCCTGAAATATAGGTGTAGATACAATTATACTGGTATGTGAAACAATGCAAATCTCATAAAAATATTACAGATAAGATAAGTAAAACACATGGGTATAATTTAGAGTTTCAACTTGTAATTATGACTCAACCCTTTGTCTTAGTCCGAAGATAGATGGTACACCCTACATTTCTAGTACCCACGATCTATATGGGTCCATAATTTAATCATTGGCCAAGCCCCCAAATCCAAGTTTGTTGTAAGAATTGAGGTCCTAAATACTATTCTAGTATACCAGTGTCTCGAGGACAAGTATTAATTGGCCATAACAATAATATAACCCGAATCTGTAAAACTCAGTTTCCAGTAATGAGCCCTTTCACTCAAATGCCTTCTTTGGATAACCATCTACCTCTCTTTAGGCCCAATTTTAGTTCTTTAAACATTATGCTTCATGTACAAAATCATTCGATGCTTAATAAGTTAAGGGCTTGTCATCATAGGGTTTTGTCATACCCGAATTTGAAAGTCGTTCATATCGTATTCATTTCACAACCCATCTTATTCAAAACATGCAAATGACCACAAAAGATTTATAACATGAAAAGAGGGTCATCATTTTGAAATCTCAAGAAAAAATTTGAGCAATTACCCTCTTCTTTCAAGACTTAAACATGCGGTGGTCATGTCCATTGTTCAATCACATGCAATTCATCTCTTTAAATGTAAAGAGTATTCTTATAACAAGAAAACTACATCTCATCAAATCATAAACCATGTCAATCACCTGGATGTTAAGAAACTTACTTTCAAACCTTAGTTCATGCATTCAAAATCACTCACAATATAAATAGACATTATGTTTCATAACAAGAGAGGATATTCATTGTCCATGCTTTCAATTACACTTTTCAAAACTACAAACGTATATACATAAGGGCTATAATTCAATTCCCATGAAAAGGATTTAATACAATATATATATATATATATATATATATATATATATATATATATATATATATATATACTTTCATCAAAACAATTTCAGGACATTCTTTTTGAGTCAAGCATGGAGTTTAAGGATAGTCCCATATAACTTATGTTGTTTAGTTTAACGATTAGAACCCTAATCTTGAATTTTTTCTTGAAATCTTGAACTTAGAGGTTGAATTCTTAATCATTAGGGAAGAGTTACGATTTAGT
This sequence comes from Capsicum annuum, assembly GCF_002878395.1. NCBI lineage: Eukaryota > Viridiplantae > Streptophyta > Magnoliopsida > Solanales > Solanaceae > Capsicum > Capsicum annuum. Next base: position 139,552,912 of record NC_061118.1, read on the forward strand.
TCTTGAGATAAACTTAGTAATTTTGAGCATATAATTCCCTAATAACGTTTTAATCTATTGTTATCATGATTTTGGGCTATATAAAAATGATGAAACTGCCCCCTCAAAATTTAAATTCACAATAGGAACTCGCTTTGGAACCCTACCGTGATGCGCTAAGTGGACCATCACCATTGGCACCGTGATACAGTGTAATCGTTGTGACCCACTATTTTTGAAATTCAAACATGTCCCAAACCTCATTTAAAAAATTTGAAACTTTCTCGAGACATACCTTTACATGCCTGAACATAAATCAACACAAAAATCTATGTCTCAGGGTCGGAAAGATCAATTTAAAAATCATTGAAGTTAAGGGCTCAAAAATATGACTAAGCCATATAACATTTAGAAAAATTTCAAATGTAAGCTCTCTGTGCCTACTACTAAGAGTGGTATTAAGTCAAGAATGCTATGGGGTGTTACACTAAGTCTGCACATTTTATTCTAGTTTAGGTGACATATAATGCATAAAAGATGTCTAAGATTTATCTTAAGGAGATTGTCCGATTGCATGGTGTCCCAATTTCTATTATCTCGGATACAAGTACTCAATTTACCTCTATCTTTTGAAAGAAGTTTCATGTGGAGTTGGGTAATAGGTTTGACCTAAGCCCAGATTTTCACCCTCAAATTGATGGGCAGTCTGACCAAATAATTCAGGTTATGAAAGATATGTTCCATTTGTGTGTAGTGTGTTTTGGAGGTCAGTGGGATCAGTTCTTACCTTTGGCCGAGCTTGTATATAATAACAATTATAATTCAAGTATTGATATAGAGTTGTTAGAGGCTTTGTATTGGAGGATATGTAGATATCCTATTGGATGGTGTGACTCTTTTGAGGTGAGAACGTGGGGTACTAATAAGTTTAGAGACTCATTAGAGAAAGTCAGGTTCATTAAGGAGAAACTTGTAGTCGCTCAACGTAGGCAAAAGGAGTATGAAAATTAAAAAGTTAGAGATATGTACTTAATGGTGGATGGGCAAGTGTTGCTAAAGATATCACCATGAAGGTTTTCATGAATTTTGGGAAGAGAGATAAGCTCAACCTTTGATATATTGGGCTATTTGAGATTATTCAGCGTGTGAGGCCAGTGGCCTACAGGTTTGCATTGCCTCTGGATTTTTCGGGATTTCACTCTGTGTTTTATGTATCTATGTTAAAGAAGTTTTATAGTGATGTTAACTACATAATTCATTGGGATTCGATCTAGTTAGATGAAAACCTCTCTTATAAAGAGGAACCTATTGTTACTATTAATAGAGATGTCCATAAGTTGAGGACTAAAGAGATTGCATCAGTTAAGGTCCACTGGAAGAATCGTCCTACTGAGGAGGTCACTTGGGAGACCAAAGAATACATGTGTAGCAAGTATTTGCATCTTTTTGTTGTTTCAGGTAATTCCTTATTTTTCCTTCTTGCCTCTTCTTAGTCCTTTCGGGGATGAACAGTTGTTTAATTAGAATCTGATGTAACGACCCTCCCAATTGTTTGTGAAATTTTACCTATCTTTTCCAACTTAGCTCTTCTTGTGGTTTTATACATGATTTTTGACTTACGGTGATGAGTACTATCAATTCTTGAGGTATTTGAAAGCAATTTAAGTCATTAACGTGGTTATTGAGTTTGAGAAAATTAAACTCGGTAGTAGTCAATCTTTGACCGAGAAGACCTAAGATTAGTGTTGTAGTATTTCCAGTGGGCTTGGAACGTACTTTTTAGTCAATTTACATATTTGATTTATTTCTGTAGGGCTTCAAAACAATTTTGAGGATATATTAGAAGTTTTTGGTATTTTAAATAATGAATTTAATTAGTAATTCAGTGGTTTAAAACAATAATTTATGTGCTTATGTGGTTAAAATAAGTGTGAAATTAAGTTGTTAGGGTTTACTTTTTATAATGTTAATAGCATTAGAAAGTTAGAAAGACGAGAACCACGATAACAATTGTTTTTAGACATTGCAGTACGAGGAAAAGAGCTGTCGATTTAAACTGTAGGTTACCTTTACATTGAATTGTTATATATCTATTTTAGTACTATTGTAGCATTTTAGTTCTTTGATTGGATAACATAGAATCTCACCTAAGTAACCAAACAATTTTGGACTTTTTCTTGTGCAAACTTTGGGGTTGGATTAGAAAAATCACTATATGTCTAATGATAACGGTAATGATTAGCCAATTATTAGCTATCCTAGTGGCTAAGGTTATATTCTTAACAAATTTAAGTGTACAGAACTATATAACTCTCCGTTCATTCATGAATCATCCCTTACATTGTCCTTAAAGTATGGATTGGACATCAAGATTCAACAGTGATAACTACTGACACGGAAAAGTTAAATTCTATGGTCAAACGCAGTAGTACGTAACCTATATAACTAAGAGATTATTGTTACAATAGTTTAAATTTTATAATGTTAATGCTTTTGCTATTACAATTTGGTGTGATTATATAGCAATTGTTCTTAATAATGACAAAGGTTATAGTGAATTAATTATTAGATATTAATAAAGGATGAGTGAAGTTTAGTATTATTTACTTGAACAGATTTTAACCATTTGGAAGCTTTATGGAAGGATAAGATGTTGGCAAATTAACTTGCATTTGAATTCATCGATTAAGGTAGGTTACGATTTAATTAGAGTTTAGACTCAGTTTAATTATGTGTATGATCCTAAATTGGATGCTTCTTGATTGGTTTTCGGACATACCTGAATTTGATGATATTTGGATTGTTGATATTTATATAAATAATTATTGAAAATTACTTGATTTAAACGTCCTTGTGACTTTAAGTGTACTTGTAAACTTGGTACATCATATTGTATGTTGTGAGGTAGTGTAAATTTGATATTGATATTACTTATTTATGGTGGATCGGGTACCATGCCGGTGCAGATATGTATATTGATATTACTTATTTAAAGAGGATCGGGTACCACGCCGGTACAAATATGTATATTGATATAACTTGTTTATGGTGGATAAGGTACTGCACAGGTACAAATAAGTACATTGGTACTACTTTTTTATGGAGGATAGGCTACAACGCCGGTACAAATATGTATATTGATATTACTTGTTCATGGTGGATTGGGTACCACGCTAGTACGGATATGTATATGTGTATTACTTGTTTATGGAGGATCGAGTATCACGCTGGTGTTGATATGTATATTGATATTACTTGTTTATGGTGGATTAGGTACTACGCCAATACAGATATGCATATTAATATTACTTGTTTATGGAGGATCGGGTACTACGCCGATACGAATATGTATATTGCTAGTACTTGTTTATGGAGGATCGGGTACCACACTGGTACAGATATGATATTGATATTACATATTATTGAGGATTGGGTACAACGCAGGTACAGTACATAAACATAGATTTTTTTCCTGTAGATCATGACTCTTTGGGCAAAAATAAGTCTCATAGCATATGTGTACATATTTGTGTTGATTCTGTGGAAGTCTAAGTTTGATTGATACTCTTGATGGTTATGTGGCTTGGTTGTGTGCACTGTTTGACCTATTATTATTATATTGTTGAATCATTAAATTTTTGTTATGTGAAGATGCCTTTCTACTTGTTATTTGATTTATGTTTTGTACATGCTCTCAAATTGGGTTGACCTCTGAAACCTATCGGTACATAGTAGTTTGTACTGGTACTATCCTGTACTATTTTTTTTTGGTGCAGAAAGTATTTTAGAGGATCAGACATGACCTCACCTCTAGTGTTTGATAGCAGATCTTGATCCAAGGCTAAGCACTCTATCTCGAGGCTGCAATAGGTCATCCTATTTGTTCTTATCCATCTTTCGGGCAATAAAACATTCTATATTTACTTTATTTTTGGATATCTCTGTTAGACACGATCTTTGTTAGGAGTTCTTGTATGAAGACTTTTGGGTCTTGGAGATTTCAGTGATTAGCTTGTTGATTTTTGCGTTGGTAATGATTAAATCCATATTATTGTTATTAAGTTGGTTTAATGATAATATCGTTTTAATACTGACTAAGTGATTGGGTAATAGTTTGGTTTAGATGGTTCCCCCATAGGATGATTAGTATGAGTGTCACTCATGGCCTTTTGGGTTGTGACAAACATTGATCCCTATGATCACAAGGTTGGGATCACGGTCTTGAGTTATTATTTATAGAATAATATAAATACATCATTTTTGGGATTTTCATGTTTTTGAACTTGGGAGCTTCAATAAAGGTTGAATTCTAAGTTTTTCTTCGTCGCGGTCGTGAGTCCTACCTCATGTGATCATGACGAGCAATTAATTCCAATTCAACATTGATCTCAATCACGAAATGGGGGACCATAATCCAATTTATTGTTTACAAAGAAGTATAAATACCCCACTTTCAGGATTTTCATTATTTTGAACTTGGGAGCTTCGAGAAAGGTTGAATTCTATGGGTTTATGAATTATTCATGCTTGAGAAAACTCTAATATCTTAGTTTTATTTATTCTGTATTATTGTATCTATGAAAACACATTTTAACCTTCTTTTCAAACTATAGTTTATGGATTTTTTGGGTTAAGTCTTCAAATAGGTTTTCATCGATTAGAATATTGATTAGCATTAATTTTCACTTGTGTTTTAAAATATAGTCTGTTTTTTTTATTTTTGGACATATTTTTAAAATAATTTTACGATTTTACCCTTTTTATTTTCGAGCCCATTTTTCTAATCAATTTGGATCCAATTCAAATATTGCCGACATTGGTATCATTTGCTTCATTTTGTAGCATAGATTACTTTTTTTGATAATATTAGCTCGTGTTCAGATTGTTCATGAATGAAAAGCTTCGTATTGAAGGCATAAGCTTGGGTTTTTTATATTTTTCGGTAGGCTATACATAACTTTCTTCAGACTAGATTCAGCAGTTAACTTTATTGTCAAAAATACTATGGGTTAGGGATTTAGTCGAAGGAGTAGTATTTAGGAAATATTATTTGAAGGGGAGGGGGGGGGGGTAAATTACTCCTTTTCTTATTAAACATTTGACTTCCTTAGACAGATTGTTGACTATTGATGTAGTAATGAGAAATTCAAGAAATAAAGTGCTAAAGACAAATGACATCAAAAAATTTATAATGGTTGGGACCTTTAATAGGTCTTACTCCAGTATCATTGGATTGTAAGAGATTGTGAAAAAAATCAAAGTACAAGGATTGTGTCAAGCTTTTTATGTATGACTCAAAACCTCTTTCTTTCTTTCTTTCTCACTTTAATACAATGCCTCACAAACTATATTATTCTCTCATATCTTTTTAAGTACACAGTAAACCATAAGCGAATAAAATGCTTAAATAAAGTAGAGCAAAGACAAGATAAGGTTGAGACAAAAGTATATCTCTTCCTTTGCCTTCCAATGCTTATATAGTAGTGATTGGACTACTACTAGCTGTTGGAAGCTATATATAGAAGGAACCCAAAATATTTTTCTTCTTAGAAAAATTAATAAGGAATATTAAGTTTCCAAGAATAAGTAAATACTAATAGGAAAATCCAACCAAGTACAATCTATACATTGGAAAGAGAGACACGGGAATTCCATGATTTAAGCAATCCATTAGATGTAGCAAATCTTACTTCTTTCCTGAAATACCTTCTGAGATTTTATAAATATTCTGATGTGCTTTTTTTACTTTTTGAGTATTAATGAGGAATTTGAGTGATTCTCCTATTTACCTAAAGTCTTGCAGATCAGTCATGGAATCATTCATCAAAACATAACATTATCAATCTCCCCCTTTTGACGATTGACAACAATTAAGAAAGCAGATGACTTTCCTATTAGACCCCCCTGAGTCATTGGTATTTTATCACCTAGAATACGTTAGTTTTTGAGAGATTTCCCCTGCATTGAAGATTGCATACCATTCTCCCCCTTAGATATCAATCAAAAAGGAAAGAATACTAAAATAGAAAACCAGGGAACACCTAACATGCTGAAAAATTAAAAAGTACTTATGTGTTTATGCCCATTTATAACCCTAAAAACAAAACCAGGTTAACAATGTCCATAGATATCAATTAGCAGTAGGGGGATGGTGATGGTGGGAGAAAAAATCATATAGGGTCTGAAAGGTTGCATCCTTAAAGTTAGTTAACTGAGTAGTAATGGTGGTATAGAGGGATTCAGTTATTGCTTGAATCTTAGCTGAGAGTTTTGTTTCCTCCTTGATTACTTGGTCCATCTTGACACAAAGGCAAGCAACATCAGTTCCAGTCTCTTTGCTTGTATTCAATATTTTTTCCAACTGAATATGAGTGGCAAAGTAGGAGATCTTTCATGGCATCAAGTTTAGGATCTATTTCTAATAAGCGCGACTCCACATCTATAGATGCAGTACCAGAAGGATGAGAAGGAGAAGAGAAGTGCAACTTGGGAAAGAAAGGAGTCCTAGTATAACAACTTTTTCATTTTTTAACCCATACATCATCAACTAGAATATACCCCATAAGAGCAAAGGAAATAACATTATAACAATATTTAATAGAGATGGAAGGTACAATAGTGAGGGATACACTACAAGCTTCTAGAACACGGATAGTGACCGACCCATATGGAAGGCTTGAAGAATCAACAAAAGCCTCAATCATGAAATTATGAATAAAGGATGAGAGAATAATCTTACGTTGAGTGGTAATGTAAGAAAGTGAGTAAAGTATCACGTTGAAAGAGACTGGAGCGATATCATTTCTGAGAAAGCACAGTTGTAGCCACAATGTGATCAATTATATGAACTTCAAAGGATACTTTTTGCGAGCAAAAGAAGAAGGAAGAGAATCACAATTATCTAATACAATAGCACACTTAGTATCTTCAAAGGACACATCAATGTTAGACTGTCAAGGATTTTTAGAGAAGGTAGTGAACTCAAAATAGTTTATATCAAATATAACATCATACATAGCATAATCAATAAATATACGTTTCTTGGGTTTTTAAACTCACCATATTTGATAGAACCATTTTCATAAACAATTAAATAAGGGGCTCAAAATCACGCTTAGTAGTTTAGTCAAAGATGTTTCCCTAATATTTGAATTAAATCAAAGATTTTAAGGTAGAACGTAAAGATTAAAGAAGGTCTAAATCAATGATCCTACCGTAAACATATAATACCCTATAATATTGGCTTCTAGTTGCATGAATAAGAGGCCTAACTACTAAAAATTTCACTAAGTGTTGGGGACTTAGTCATGTTTAAGGCCTCTTAAATTCGAGGATTTTTAAATTGATCTTTACAACCCCGAGATGTTTGTTTTTGAGTAAATTCATGTTCAAGGGTGTAAGGATCACGTCTCGAAGAAGTTTCAAATTTTTTGGATGAGGATTGGGTCATGTTTGGATCACGATTCCAACTGCTCATCACGATATTGTTGCCTCACGGTGCTAAAAATTATGGAACACCTACCAAGTCATGGTAACCATGTAATCTACAATCCAGATACAAATTTAATTGCTTGAGGGATAATTCTTTTTTTCCCTCCATCCAAGTTGTCAAATTATGAATTATAATGCCACTTAGGACATTATTTACCTATCTTCTTCAATTCTCCTCTCAAATAAACCCTACTCATCCCCAAGATCATCAAAAATCCATAAGAAATCCTGAGTAGTAGTGTATGTTAAAGTATCATGACCTATTAGTAGTGAGATTGGGCAAAGAAGTTGTTGATTTGAAGTCACAAGGTTAGAAGTCAGAATGAGGGGGACTTTTCTGTAAATAAATATTTTTATGTGGTATAATCAATGTTTAAGGGATGATTTATCATTTTATGGTGATAGACTTGTGTGTTAGCAATACTTGTAGACTGTACGGTAATTGTGAAGAAAGTGTTTCGCTGTGATTATTATCAATTCAAAATAGGGAAGGAACCTACAATGGATAGTTTTGGTGGTTATAGAAATACCTTATAGGTTATGAATGGAAATGGTTAGATTAGCCAATAAGTCATGATTATAGACTCATGGTTGTTTGTGGAATTTGAAGGTTGTCTAAATGTTTTCTTGGGTAAGTAACTATGATCTGAGAAAGTAGAATATGTAGATAAGATCGTATTACGTTATAGTATAAGATTAAGGTTAACCATGTCTAAAATATAACTTTTAACCCCTTGACCTTCTTTTCTTTAGTAGTTGTAAACTAGTGCTACTTGTGATAAGGTATTTAGTCAATTTTGAGGTGTAGTAGTAATGTCATGGAGGTGATTTGGTTATAGGTAGTATCTCGGTGAAATGAGGTATTTAGGTTGAATTTCCCAATTTGATTGACTATTATATTATGTTGCATGCTTCATTGGTGGTAAATAATTGATGCTAGACTATAGGCTTGAAATTTTTTTATGTAGAATGAGGTTGTAAGATTAGTAGCTTAAGATTAATGATGTATCTTTTGCGAGAATGAATTAGTAGGCTTGATATGAATTGTGAAAGAGACTAGGTTGATAATTTATGAAAAGTTTGAGTGGTAATTATGAGGTATATGTGTATATGAGGACTTGTGTTAAAATAGTGATTTATGGGTGAGTCATTAAGTGGATAAGGGCATAAGTATTAAAGAATAAGTTGCACCCCCTTAGTAGTATGGTGTTAGGTAAAATTTTATGCTATAAGTGATGCAATTAACGGTCTAATGTTAGAAGGTTAAGTAATAGAGAGTGGATTTTTATGTGATAAGGATTGAGGATGTGTATGCTCATAAGACTACGAGTTGTAGGTTGATGACGATAGACGATAGAAAAAAAATTTTAAGAGTAGCATTCTGAGAAAGCAATGCCTTGAGAGTATGCTTAAAAAGGGAAAGTTTAACATTTATGTGGATAAGTTTTTTGCGTAACTAGTTTGTGTTCTTGAAATTACTGTATGGAGAAGTCTGGTGAGTTATTGCACGGTGTTTGTTAGAGTTGAATTGAAAAAATATTGGTAGGCAATCTGAGCCTTGGGTATAGTTTAACAAATTTTGTTAAGTTGTAAATTATGTGATTAGATGTGTAATGAAAGTATTCTAAGGATTTCAAGATGGAGTCTTAAGTGTTTAGAAGCATGGATGTATATGCACATAATAATGTTAGTCATGAGTTAATGACTTTGGGGTTAGAGGAAGTTATGATTAGTATTCCTGAGGGGTGATGTCCCAGAAAGAATTTAGTGTCTTTATGTTAAATTATTGAGGGAAGTTTGCATTCATGTTTATACCAATACCCCTATTGTATTGAGAATTATAGTTATATATTGATGAGAGTTTATGTTCTCAAGTCTAGGATTATGACTTTGATCTATAGTGGAGATGGTGAGTTAAGGTAGTTTTCGAATTTTCTCATTGTGGCAAGTTAGGGAAGAGTGATGATAAGCCTATTCCTATTCAATCATGTCCCCCTACTTCAGTTTAAGAGTTCATTCTACCAATGTTTTATATACTCAACCCGATCTACGTCTAAGGTTTGAGCTTTCCATGTAACTCATGTCATGTCCTGACTTTCAAACTACAAGCATTAATTTCCCTCAGTGATCCATTATTCCAAGTACCCAAGACATGTGTTCTTTTGCTAATTAACTATAAATCTGTATTCCAAATTGTGCTTGGTTCTAAGGAACTCTGTTTCTATATGTTATAGATTCATTTTATGTCGGGTTTAGTAAAAAATGATAAGGCTGTGCGAACTCATGGCTATTTCAGCCCTGAAAATAAGAAGTGATAGCTTCGAGTAGGAGTCCTTGTCTTAATCGTTGACTTTATGAATTCCAAACTTATGTTATACGAATCATGATGTAAGCACTCATGTTTCTCACTATATTCTGTCCTAAGAAATCATGTTGCATCGTGTTTATGATGAACGACTCTTTACTTATGATCCAGACACTTGATATATGAAGCACTTCATGTATATTCTATCAAATCTTCATTTCATGTCCCTCTTTGAGTAGTGCAATAAGTATAAGTTATGATCTAATAGTGTTACTTCCATTCATGAAGTTTATACTTGAGTCACCCAATTACACTCCATATGTTAGTATAATGGTGGTTGTGGAAGCGTAGTAGTGTGTTAGGTGGGGGAGTAGATGTTCTTGAAGGTAAAAATTTTTTATGTGCTTCTCGAGCTAAGGCTATAGGTGTAAGGGAAAAGAAGGGGATGAACTTTTGTTGTGTGAAATTGATAAGAAGAAAAATTATGGCAAAAATATTTTTGAGAGTGATTGAAATTGCTAGTCTTAGTGGGGAGATACATTTAGTGGGTGTAGTAATGATTAGGCTTGAATGTTCTAATTGATGAAAACATAAACCTATGTTCTATGTGATTAGTATTCTTTGAATTAAGGCTTGAGGTTGTTGGGTTATAGTGATGAGGTGAGGTGATTTTTTAATGTGATGTAGAGTGCAGGATCCCATAGTTTAAATTAGCACCTCTTTCCTTCGAGTTAGGCTTGAAAATAGAAGTATTATATGGCGGGATATAAATTCTATTAGTTAGATGTGTTATGGGGGAATTGTAAGTTGGGAATAATGAAGTATGTTGATTAATTCTGGGGTATAGATGAGTAGTGTCTCTATGTTTAAGTTTTTTCATTGTATCTTGTAAGATAGAAAATGCTAATATTCTTCTGTCCCATGAGAATATTATCTCATGTCTTGTACCAATCTTAATTAGGCTGAGGACTCCTAGGAAAAATTCATGTCTTACAATGTTTTTATCATGTACCATAAAACACATGTCAAGATCATGTCGATGTCAAGTTTCATTCTCTAAGGTTTCGTGCTAACCCTTTTCCCTAGGGGTTATTATGAAGATCGTGTGATGCCTTTGCATATTTTGTTGAGGAAAAATTTTCAAATCAATATTAAGTTCTTTATTCTACACTTTTAGATCTTCAAGAAATCCCTACCTATCATTCGGGGACGAATGATCCCAAAAGGGAGATAATGTAACACCATGTACTTTCGGGCAAGAATTTAGACTATCGTTCCAATGTGTATAGACCCAAAATAAATGATTCCTTATTAATATATCTGTGTTAATCAATCCTATAGTGTGGGAAAACATTTGACTATGAATTGAGGTCACAAAAATCCCCTAACTCTAAGATGAGTTGAAAACATTTTTATCAAAAAAGTTTTAGTAGACGTTTCAACTTCGGTCAGGTTCCATCGACCATAACTTCTTGTGTATAATGAATTATAGGGCCTAATATATATCAAATGAAAGGTCTTCAAAGTAGATTTCCAATGATACCAATTTTGCCTTAATTCGACACCCGAGCAAAAATTTATGGCTTTGCAAAGGGGTGTGCATCGCTAACAATCACAAATATTCACTGGAAAGAGCTTTCCATAGGTAGTGCAACGCAAACCATAAAGTTTTCCATAGGGAGTAGGATGCAAACCTTGAAGTTTTCTATAGCTTGTGCAATGCAAACCCTATGGCACAATGACCTAAACATTTCATTTTTGAGGTATTCCTAGGGTAACCAAGTCTTTTTACACTCCAAAACCGTCCCTAATCATCCTTTAATGAAATGAAGGTCATTAGTAACGTTTTAACTCCTCAAAAATCCCTAAATCATCTTCCAAAAAACAAGAGAAAACAACTAGGATTTGGGCAATCAAGCTTAAAGGTCCAATTTTTTTGAAATTTCTTCGTGATTTCTTCGTAACTAAGGTACGTGGGGTTTTCCTAACCTACATGGGCTTGTTGAAAACACATTGAATAAAGTTTAAAGTTGAAAAGATCATCAATTTATAAAGAGGTTTTGGAATTTGCATTGGTAATTATGCATTATGAACTCTTTGAATGATATTATTGTTTGGTCTTGATTCTATTCCCCTAAATTGATTTGTACTCGTATATACGTATGTATGAAATTGATATTAAATGTTTAATTTAGATCATGAACAATTATAACTCCTCTCTTGTTACTAAGACTTTTTTTACATACGTTATGAGCTATTTAAATTGCCTTTAGAAAAGCAAGATACAAATGTCTTGATTATTATTTATGACTTGATTATGGTTTTGAATTGAGGAGAGGGTGCTTTCATATGTTGATAAATTTTGAGGATATATAGACAAAGAGTTGCATATTTGGAAACAAACTTCATGACCACCACATGTTTGCTAAATGTTCAAAGAAGTGATATTTGCATAATTTGATAAATGCTTTGAAGTATGAATTTTCATAAATTATTGGAAGTATGGTGGTCCAAACCTTATTCTTGAAAGAAGAGACTTTACTATGATATTTTATGGCTCAGAAATATGACTTGCCAGTCTTAGTGTGACGAAACCAACCCAAATAATGCCATAACAGATTTCAAAAGAAGTTAGATTTCACTTATATTTTTAGAATGTGAGTTTTGAATGGTGATTGTTTAGAAAATGTTAAAAATGGGCTCAAGAGATGTTAGGTGGTTACCCGAAGAAGGCACGATTTCAAAAAACTAATTTCCCAAAATTGTGTTTTGTCGATACGGTTTATTATATCCCCAAAAGGGATTATATGTTGGCCTAGTGCCCTATGGCATATCAGAATCAGAATAAAAAAATCCAACTCCTGTGGCAAACTTGGATTGGGTTCTTAGCCACCGAGTCAAGGGCGGACTCCATATAGCCCATGGGGTCATAGAATTGTAGGGCGTACTATCTAACTCAGAAGTAATAGAAAGATTAGAACTACCTTGTTAAAATCATTTTAATATTATTAAAATTACCCATGTGCTTTTAACTATTTCAGGCATGATGTTTTAGACTTGCTCTCATCTATGTTATCTATATGTAAACACATTGTTTTGGATTTCTCTGCGTACTAGTACGTTTGTATTGACCCCCTATATTTCAGGGTCTGAGGCTCAGTCTAGAGGTCCCGCTAAGCCTTAGGTCTATCATACATAAGTGTGAAGTCGGTGAGCCTTCTTTATTTCGAAAGTCCTGTTTTTAGAACATTATTATTTCTTTCTGGTTTTGGATCCGATTGGGGGCCTTATCCCAGGTTTAGACAAGTTATTATATTTTGATGTATCAGAGATTTTCCAGACTGAGATGGATGTTGTCTAGATACTTATTGATTTCATTCCATATTTTTAAGTTGAACTCAGTACATGACAATGATTCTATTTGTTTATTTCTGCATTTCTTTTATATTATTGTGAATATTATATATGATTACCAGATACAGAATAGCACCCGGGCCTTCATGGTTTGGAATGCTCGTTATGGCTAGGATCCCTGTTCGGGTCGTGACAATTGATCCCCTATATTTTAGGTTCTGAGGCTTAGTCCAGGGGTCCCGCCAAACTATAGAATCTTCAGAACAAAGTGTGTAGTATGTGAGCCTTCTTTATTTCGGAAGCCCGTTGTTAGAGAACTGTATTGCATTTTAGTTTTTGGGTTTGACTGGGGACCTTGTCCCAGTTTTAGACAAGTTATTATATTCTAATGTATTAGAGATTTCACAGACTGAGATGGATGTTGTCTAGACACCTATTTATTTCATTCCATATTAAATTAAACTTAGAGCATTACCATGATTCTGCTTGGTAATTTCCATATCTCTCTTATATTGTTGTGAATATTGTGCATGATTACCAAATATAGAAGGATGCCCAGGCCCTAAATGGTTTGGAATGTTTGTCATATCCAGGGCCTCGATTTGGGTCGTGACAAACTTAGTATTAGAGCATGATTTATGTTCCTAGGGTATCTGTAAAATTGCATCGGGTATAGTACTATTTATGGGTGTTTAGCGCGCCACACTTATAAATGGAAAGCTATAAGGCGTTTAGGAATGTCTCTCTTCTTACATGATTTAGTTCATGCTATAGAGTATGTATGTCATCTAATCAATGATTTTTTATGTTACAGAAAGTTACCATGCCTCATCGTAAAATCGATGAATAAAATGCTTAGGCTGAGGATGTCCGTCCCATTCATGGGATGTGGACCCTTAACAGAGTTTGCACCCCAGATTTTGTTCCTACTACTAAAGTTCCTCAAGTTCCGACCAGTCCACTTCGGGCTCCATGGACCACTATTAAGCATACCTAGCCTCCTCATAAAGAGGTTTTGACTGCTGAGTTTAGACAGTCCATCTATATGATTGCACAGCTGGTGGCCTCTGAGACTCATCGGTCTAAAGAAATGGGTTTTGTATTTGGTTCATCTAAGATTACTCGAGTTGGTTAATTCATGAGACAGAACCCCCTTATGTTCACTGGCACAAAGGTCAAGGAGTACCCCCAAGGGTTTATTGATGAGTTGGAGAAGATTTTTAGAGTGATGCACGTGAATACAGTTGAAGGTGTAGAGTTGTCAGCCTATTAGCTGAAGAATATCGAAAATCAATGGTATAATGAGTGGGAGGATTCAAAGGGTAGTAATATTGATCCTTCTGTATGGGGTGATTTTGTGGAGACTTTTCTAGACCAATTCTTTCCCCAGGAACTGAGGGAATCTAAGGATGGAAATTTTATGAATCTGAAGGAACGAAAAATGAGTTAAGGAGTACACCTTGAAGTTTAATCAGTTATCCCTCTATGCCCCATAATTGGTAGGTAACATGACATCCCGCATGAAGAAGTTTGCATCTGGTCTCTCGGATGATTTAGTGTTGGAATGCAAAGGGGCAATGCTGAACAGAGATATGGATATCTCCAGATTATCCATTCATATGCAATACGTTTAGCAGCAGAAGAAGAGGGTTGCTGAATCATGATAGAATGATAGGTAGGCTAAGACGTCCAGATATGTAGAACAGAACAACAGTCAGCAACAAGGTGGTAATTGGGGTAACAGGTGTCTGAAGAAAAATATTTGGGGTAATGCACAGTCTTCAGCCAGCGCTCCAGCGCCCTGACCTCCATTTGATCGATGGTTTCAGAATTTTCATCCCAACTATGGATCGAGAGTACAAGGTACTCAGTCCAAGGGAAGTATGGCCCGACCGTTCAGACAATACCCTCTGTGCAGCTCGTATGGAAAGAATTATCCAGGAAGATGTCAGTTTGACACGATGGTGTGCTATGCTTGTGGCCAGCCAAGCCATATCCAAAGGGATTGCCGGACAGCTAGAGATTATGTTGGGGGTGCTAAGTCTCAAGAAAATTCCTCCACATCACCACCACCTCTTGAAGGTACTGCTTGAGCTACTGGGAGCGGTCGCAATCGGTTATATGCTCTAATAAATTGACAGGATGTAGAGGTTTCAAAAATATGGTCACGGGTATGTTACAAATCATCTCCCGTAATGTGTATATGTTACTTGATATTGGATCTACTTTGTCTTATGTGACCCAGTATGTGGAAGTCAGTTTTGGCTTTGAGCCTGAAAATATTCCAGAACCCTTCTCTATTTCTACTCCTATTGGTGACTCTATTTTGGCTAGAAGGGTGTATAAAAATTGTGTTGTGTATACCTATAATCGTGATACTGTGGTAGATCTTGTAGAGAATAATATGCTTGACTTTGATGCCATTTTGGGAATGGATTGGCTCCATTCCTGCTATGCCACCCTAGATTATAGAACCCAAAAGGTAACTATATCCTTTCCAAATGAACCAGTGATAGAATGGGAGGGGGATTCTTTAGTGCCTAATGGTAAATTCATCTTTTCCCGCAGAGTTCGCAAACTTATATCTAAGGACTGTTTGTATCATCTGTTTAAGGTAAAAGATTCTAATACTAAAAGTCCTTATCTCTAGTCTGTCTCTGTAGTTAATGAATTTCAAAAAGTTTTTCCTAATGATCTTGTAGGGATACAACCTGATAGGACTATAGATTTTGGCATTGACCTATTGTTAGAAATTCGTCCTATTTCTATCCCGTCATACAGAATAGCTCTTGTAGAATTGAAAGAGTTGAAAGAATAGTTAAAAGATCTTGACAAGGGCTTTATCCGTCCTAGTGTTTCTCCCTAGGGTGCATCTGTACTCTTTGTCCATAAGAAAGATGGTTCCCTCTGTATGTGTATAAACTACCGTCAGCTGAATAAGGTCACTGTTAAAAATAAATACCTTCTTCCTAAAATTGATGATCTCTTTGACCAACTTCAGGGTGCTAAGTGTTTCTCAAAAATAGACCTTTGTTTGGGTATCATCAATTAAAGGTTAGGGAGGTTGATATTCCCAAAATAGCTTTCCGAACCCAATATGGCAGTATATATTGTTTATTACATTTTGATTATCATTTTATTTTATTATTATTATTTTTATGCTTTCGTCATTTTTCTCTTCTTCTTTTACTTTTGATTTGTTGTACTTGAACCGAGGATATTTCAAAAATAGACTCTCTAGCTACCTCCACAAGGTAGTGATATTTTCTACGTACACTCTATACTCCTCAGATTCTATTTGTTGGATTTTATTGGGCATTTATTGTTATTGTTGTATTATTGGTGGAGCAAGATTTTAATTTTACTAAGGGGGTTCAAATATAAAGAGGTAAACATATGAAGAAATAATGAAATTCAACATCTATTTTATATATATGAAAAATAATTTTGACCTTATATATATAATGTAATTTTCATGTAACGACGGACTTGGTGTGACCTAACGACATTACGTAACAATGAAAAGTCTAATTTATGTAACTACTGATTTGGTGTGATCGTGTAGTTATGTTATTAATTTTGTCTTTATTTATTATCTAATATCTAATAAATATATTTTACTATCATTTACCATATCTTTTATGATAGCTCTACTCCGCACCCTGCATTTTTTTAGGTTTATTCTTTGAGTTGTTTATTTTAAGATTATGTGACGATTAAAACAATACAATAAAATATATTCAAATATTATATTCATCAAAATAATCTAGTACAATAAAATAACGCAACGCGATATGTTATGAAATAATATTTAAGAACCATCAATATTCGGTGTAAACTGTAAAGTAACTCCCTTTTTACCATAAGAACAATTCTTTTCACAAACTAAAAAAAATAAAAATCATCATGATATATCATTAGTTATTTTTAATTTTTTGTTAGAAGCTCTCACTTTTTTTTCCTTTGTTGACTCGAATTCACAACCTCTCGGTTGAAAAATAGAGAATGCTTACCATTAGTTAGATTCTTTAATTCAAGGTTTAGTGTATAAAATCTATTTGATCAATCGTATAAATAATTTAATAACTAAGAATTTAAAATTAAATAAGGGAATAAACATATTGGGTTTATTCCAGGATATAATAATGATGTAAGTAAAATAAAATGAACTTACATTTAGGTAGAAAAACTCTAGACAAATAAAAATCCGGAACAAGTTTCAAAATTGAAATCCAGATGAATACTATGTTTATTTTCTATCTCATGTGAACAACCTCAAATGTTTGCCCGATGATTTATCTCAATTTGAATATAAAATAAAAATACTATATTTATTAAAGGAGGAGAGGTAAATTGAACTCACTTTCCTAACAGTTGGAGTATGCAGTTAGAAAAACTCAAGTGGTACAAAAATTAATTGCTTGAAAGTAAAATGATACTAAATATGTTTATAATAATTGAGATTCAATGTGTAATTTAGTCCAGATGTTCTCTTTAAGCTCATCAATTATAACGTGTTATTGGACAGTAGTAATAAAGTGCAATTCTTATGTCTACACTTAATCTTTCTTTCTTATAATTTTTGATATAATATTTCAACAACAACATTTTCCTCTCTTTTTTTTTTTTTTAATAACAGTAAATATAAACATCAACATAAAAGTCTTATACAAAGATGGTGGACCAAAAACGTGATCAAATCCATAACAGCCAACACCGTAGAGGAGCAGATGCCAGCGCAAATATGATTTGAAAAGATGGTTTGATTATGAATTAAAACAACACAACACTGACATACTATTTTTTACTTTTTATGCACATTTTGGTAAAGTTAAGCTTGAAAACTTCTGGACCTATATGAGCAAAATTTTGTGTTATCGTTAATCACAAGATAAGAGCCAAATAAATTAAATCACCTACCCTTTTGTGAAGTTAAATAGTGATAGATCTTGTTTGAATGACAAGTGTGGTGATGCGGGAGTTTTGAGAGATTCGAGGGGTAACATTATCATGACATACATTTTCAATTTTGGAGTAAGAATCGGTATTTGAAAAGAGGCAATAGCTATGCTACATAAACTAAAATAATGTATACAGAGAGAAATCAACTTAGGCTGCATTTATCTTTTTTAAGATTCAAATGTCTCAATTTGAATGCACGTCTGAATGATTAAAATGTTGTCTTTAGATCTGAAAACTGAATGATTAAGATAGTTTGTTTTTCAACATCTGAATGTACAATTTTTTTTATTTATATATATAATAAAATAAAAACTATAATTTAAATAAAAAATTAATTATATATCAAAAAATATGTAATTTAATTCAACCAAAATTAGTATTTAATTGAACAAAAAAATATTTATATTTATTAGTGATAGTGGAGATGTTTTATAATAGTGGTTGCGGTGACAATGATTAATGTTAGTGATTAGTAATGTTAGTGGTGATAGTTGTGATGGTTGGTATTGTAGTGGCTGTTATGATGGTAGCGGTTGATAGTGGTGGTGGTGGTTGTAATGTGATGTTGCTTGATGTTAGTAGTTGGAAGTGTTGATTGTGATGACTGAAAAATGAATGAATGATGGTTGACGATGTGTTGGTGCTAGTTGGAGATATTGTTAGTTGTGATGGTGGAGATGGTTGTTAGTAGAGATAATTTATAGCGATGATAGTGATTGAAGTGATGATAGAGGTGACATTACTAGTGACAATGGTGGTTGCCACCGGAGAGTGTGTAGAGGTTGTGATGTATTAGTGGTAGTTAGCGGTGGTGCTAGTTGTGATAGATGAGTTGGTCAATAGTAGGGATTGATCGGTAGTGGTTAATGATGGTGGTGCTGTTGACGATGGTGGTGGCGTTATATATAATTAGAATAATAGAGGTAGTAGGTCTGGTAGCGGTTGACAATAGTGGTTTGTAGCAATATTTGTTGTCGATAGTGGGTGTGATGGTAGAGGTGGTTCACAATGATGGCGGTGACCGAGGTGGTGAGTAATGATTATAAATAGAGTGACGGTGAAAATTATCCAACACCAGAATACCTCTTCTGACCTATTAAGACTTGATTCTATAGCTGAGTAATTAAGACCTATTCAAACCTATTAGGAGCTAAAATCTTAATAAAAATAAATGCACTTAATGGTCTGAAGTCTTAACCATTCAGATTCAAACCTCCATTAAGTGCAAACAAATGAGCCCTTAGTGATGGGAGAAACAGACTCCATGCTTCTGGCCAAAGTTCTCATTGATAACTGGACCATCCCTTGAAGAATTTATATTTTTGTAATGAAGATTCAAAAATTAGTTGAAGAGAAGGTTTGTCATCCAACATCGTGTCAAAAAGCAATCCACTGAGTCACATCGGGCACCTACCTATACCTATCTTAAATAGGATAATCCTGAATATCCCATCATTCAATACTATGATAAACACATAATTAATTTAATATCTACCATCTGAGAATCCAATCAAGTTGAAATAGGTTTACACATTTAATTCTTCATAAAACTTGTTTTAATACATAAAATATTAAAACTAATTAAATGCAAAAAATAATTACAATTGACTCTCCAAAACCTAGACTAAACCGGCATAAGAAAACTAGACAAGATGTAGGGACATCTATGATACAACATCCAAGAAGGATAGAAATGGTAGGAGCTGTTGTTGAATGATCAATGTTGCTATAGAAACTCTAACTAACCTGCACTATGGCTATACTCCGAGTAGAGATATAGTAAGTATAGCATCAGTACAACCACACGTACTGATAAGCATCATCGGTCGACTAGGGTTAGAAACAAATAAAATCAATAATAAATACGAAAAAATTATGACATCAAATAAAATTTTGGTTCTAACCACTATTAAGGAATCCTCAAAATATTATCCTAGGTTTTGACCCTTAATAAATTTCCTGGAATTTCGTTCTCTGAGCCTAATACGACTCAAGGGTATGAGTTGTACGGTGGGGTATGAGTGGTATGGTCATGTCTTATGCTGACTAGTGTTATTTGGTAAGATAGTTTTGGTTACTGGAATGGGTATAACTTAGAGGTGTGAGTCATAGGGCTTTGTACGAGTCATATCATGGACTCATATGGTGGGCAGTATTTAATCCTCCTGGTATTTCATTCTGCCAGGGATATGAGTCATGGGTACAGATAATATGCTGGGGTTACGACTTAGTTGGATGATTCTATAAGACAACGTCTAATCCAAGGGTGAGGCTTAGATACAAGTTGTGGATACCAATCATATTGGGGGTATGACTCATATGTGTTAGTCGTATCCCTATGATGGGGTTTAAGTGGGGGTATTCTTGACATTTCCTTACTTACCCTAATTTGGACCCACGACTTCTATTACAAGCACTTTGGAGGCTATTGACCCTATTATTCTATTTATTATCACTCAGAACTTTTCCAAAACACACCATAATTCTCCCAAGAGCTTTTGGGGCAAGCGAGCTAGTGTTTCAACTAAAGGATTGCTCCAATGAGGGAGGCTCTAGAAGGAGAAAAAGCGGATGGAGACTCTGAAGGAGATGCACCTTTTTCACTCTGAGGGTTGGGGGATAGGGTTGGTCGAGAATTTCATTACCAGAGATTTAGAACCCTTCTGTTGAGCACCAATTATAAATCCATTCTGACTTCTAAAATAAAAGTGAGCATAGATGAGAGAACCCAGTATCCCATATTCCTCTTCCCATGAGTAGAACACCAGAGATGCACAACATATGGCCCTTTTCTAAAAAACAACGACTTTTAATTCCTCACTCCAAGGAGTAGAGTCGCTTCCCAACCCTACCTATATAAAAGAAAAAGAATTGATCACTAGGTCCAGAGCAATTTTGGGGCTTGTTTTGGTAATTTCTTTCCATCATCATCTTGGTTTCAGGCATGTTTCTCTTTCCCCATTGTTAATTTAACTAAAGGCATGGTTTAAATGATTGATTTCATGGTTTTATTATTGCATGATTAGGGTTTTCAACTATTATTTGGGGGTTTTGATATTAAATACTTGATTATTATTTCCTATGGTTTTAATTATGCTTTTATATGCATTAATGGTGGTTTTAGATAACTTAGTTACATGGGAATGGTTTATTGGAAATTGGAATTGATTTTGTTTATATTATGATGCCCCCAATCTGTTTGATAAAATACTTATAAAGATATGTTTATTACATTGACTTCTTTTAATGGAACTCTTGTATGTTTTAAACTTGGAAATGGAATTATGCATGGTTTAAAAGGTTTGGAAAGGATAAAGTCTAAATGTTTATGCTTGTGTGGAACATAAAAATCTCCCATGTGGTTTCATATGGTATATGGAAGGGCACTTGAAGGTCCTCTTAAACCTAAAAATAGTTGGCTTTGGATGATACTTTAAGTAAGGGTTGGTATGATGATACCAATATCAATGGTTGTGGTTAATAAATGGATAATGGTTTGGTTATTTGGAAACTGGTTTTAATTAGGCATTAATGGTCGGGTGTGTAGCAAAGTCGTAGAAGGTGGTGGTCCTGGGGGGACCAAAGCTGGAAACTTGTATTTGCCGATATTAGGATTGGTCTTAGTAAATTGTATTCATGATGCACACTATTGGGGGATGTGCCAGTCTTTCAATGGGATACATCCTTGGTCATGTAACTACACGCTCTAGGGCTCTTTTCAGGAGGGGAAACTAAACCCATATAGCTCATAGGTGGTTTAAGACGGCCAAGCTACACAAACTAGGTAATGGTTTTAAAGGTATGCTAAACCCTATCCCCTTTCCCGACATGGTTATATATATATATATATGTATGGTTGTATGGATTGGATAGTTTTACTTGGTTTTATAACTGGCATTATTTTATCCTTATCCTTAGATTCATGCTAGTGGTCACTCGCTAACCCCGTCTACTGGCGGCTGTATACCCACGCTATGTAGGAACTGACCATTCTACTTCTTCTACATAGTGATTGACTCAAGGAAGACATTTGGACTAAAGTAGTGAGCTTTTATCTTTTTTGAAAGTATTATTTCGTGTTATGGATACTGTTAGACATTTATTTTTAATTTGGATATTGGTTTAGACATGATTGGGTAATAGGGGGTGGTCCCCGATCCTAGTTAGGCTTGGGATGCCCATTACGTCTAGGCCCCAGTTGAAGATATGATAAGTTGGTATCAGAGTTTGGTTCATGGTCAATTGGAAGTCCACAAAGCTGGGTTGAATCTTTTTTAGGGGTGTGAAGTGTGTCACACTCATAAGGGAGAGGCTACAAGGAATTTAGGAATATTTCACTTTCTTAGTATTCCATCTTCAAGCTGGAATTCACAGTCCTGGAATCCTGTCTATTCCTTGTTTGTTCATTTTTTAGATCTTGGCTTGTAGATCTGGAACATAAGAAAATTCTTCTATTCTATCTAGGGATAATGCTGAAGGGGCACATCCTACTTCTAGGGTCCATCTTCGATCTTATGGTCCTATCTCTCATAGTTTTAAGTTCCATCGGTGGTTACTAGTCCTCCTTAAAGTAAGTTAACTAATGTGGAATTCCGTCAGTCTATTCATACTATTGTGAATTGGTTATTGCTCAGGCTGCGCGAGATGTGCCTGGTGCTTTGCTTGCGGAGTCCTTAGGGGTTGACCAATTTATGAAGATGGGTCCTCCAATTTTACTAGAGTGAAGGTAGAAGAGGATCCACAGGGCTTTTTGGATGAGATGAAGAAAATCTTTTAAGTGATGTAGGCTGATAATGTGAAGGGGGTTAACTTTCCAACTTATCAACTCAAAGATGTTGCTTATCAGTGGTATGAGGAGTGGGATTGGGATTGAGGTGATATGGAAGAGGAAGGATTATGGGAGGCCTTTTCTAACTCCTTCTTGGATTGGTTCTTTCCTCAAGAGTTGAGGAAAGCTAAGATAAAGGCGTTTGAGAACCTCAGATAGGGGAAGATATTGGTAAAGGAATAATCTTTAAAGTTCCATCAAGTATCAAGGTATGCTCCTTACTTAATAGTTGATATGAGGTCGAGAATGAGGAAGTTTGCTTCTTGGTTAAACCGAGATTTGATCTTGGAAAGCAAGACTACGTTGCTCATTAAAGATATGGACCTCTCGAGGTTAACTATTCATATGCAATAAGTGGAGAATGAAAAGAGAAGGCAAGCAGATTTCGGAGAGAAACAGGGAAAGAGAAGCAGGTTTTTCGATCGGAGAGTTGCTCAGTTTTAGGGTGGTAGAGATGGTGGCAAGTGGAAGAAAAAAAAGTGGGGGAGTTCTAGTTCCTACTCTTCTGCTAGTACTTTTTACCAGTCAGGCGACCAATGTCATCATGGTTATGACAATTCTCGGGCATAGGGTACCCAATGTTAGGGGAGTGAAAGCCAGTTTGTTTTTTCATGTCCTCCCTATTGATTTTGTAGTCATCCTCATCTGGGTTATTGTAATAAAGGAAGGGACAATTGTTTGAATTTCAGCTAGGTAGGCCATTGGCTCAGGAACTGTCTGGTTAATAAGGTGCTACAGGGTTGAATAAGATTCTTGTGGCTTCATTTTCTGTTCCTGCACCTGGTGGTATTACATCTGATTCTATTTCTACTCTTGGTTCTAGTGTTGGTCGGATTGAGTTGTCTGCTTTAGCGTCCCGACGGAAATCTAAAGCATCACCTGATGTCATTACTGGTATGTTAAAACTTTTCTCTCGTGACATATATTATTTTCTTGATCTGGGGTCCACTCTTTCTTATGTGATGACTTATGTGCCTGAGTCTTTTTGTTTTGATTCGTAAGTTATTTTGGATCCTTTTAAGTTTCTACCCAAGTAGGTGACTAGATTATTGCTAAGAGAGTCTATATGGGTGTATGTGGTATCTATTGGTGATAAGTAAACCTTGGCAGATCTGTTTAAGTTGGGTGTGGTGGATTTTGATGTTATTCTAGGAATAGATTGGTTGCATTCTTGTTACGTGTTTTTGGGTTGTTAAAATCATAAAGTTATCTTTAAGTTCCCTGTTGAACCGATTATAGTATGGGAAGGTAGTTCCTTAGCTCTTAGGGGGAGGTTTATTTCTTATCTTAAAGTTCAAAGGTTAATCTCTAAGGGTTGTCTTTATCACTTGGTCCGGGTTAAAGATTCTAACTCAGAAGGCCCTTCTTTGTCTTCGGTCCCTATGGTTAATTAGTTTTCAAAGGTCTTTTTGAATGATCTTCTTGGTGTTCCTCTGAATAGGGAAATAGATTTTGGTATTGATTTGCTTTCGGAGAGTCGTCCAATTTCTATTCCGCCATATAGGATGGCTCTGACTGAGTTAAGATTACTTAAGGAGAAACTTAAGGATCTTATGGATATGGGGTTTATTCATCCTAGTATTTCTCCTTAGGGTACAACTGTGTTGTTTGTTTACCAAGAAGGATGGTTCCCTTTGGATATGCATTGACTACAGGCAGTTGAATAAGGTGACAATCAAGAACAAGTATCCTCTTCCCCAGATAGATGACTTGTTTGACCAGTTACAAGGTGCCAAGTTTTTCTCTAAGTTAGATCTTTGGTCTGGGTACAATTATCTTACTATTAGGGAGGTAGATATCCTTAAAATGGATTTTCATACTTTGTATGGGCATTTTGAGTTTGTGGTGATGTCATTTGGGTTGACCAATGCTCTAGCAGTATTTATGGACTTGATGAACAGGGTATTCTGATAGTATTTAGATCTCTTCATCATTGTGTTTATTGATGACATTTGGGTTTATTCTAAGAGTTAGGTGGATCATGCTAACACCTTCGTGTGGTGTTGTAGACCTTAAAGGAACATCAATTGTATGCCAAGTTCTCTAAGTGTGAGTTTTGGTTGAATGTTGTGACTTTCTTGGGTCATATTATTTCTAACGAGGGGATCATGGTAGATCCGCAGAAGTTTGTTGTGGTGAAGAGGTACCTAGGCCCATGAATCTATCTGATATTCAAAGTTTCTTAGGTTTAGCTGGGTATTATAGGTTTTTTGTGGAAAGCTTTTCATCGATAGATGCTCCTGTGAATAAGTTGACTCAGAAGAAGGTAAAGTTCTCTTGGTCGGATATTTTTGAAGGGAGGTTTGAGAAGTTGAAAGATAAGCTAACTTTGGCTCCAATTTTGTCTTTGCTGGATGGAAATAATGGGTTCATGGTTTATTATGATGTATCTCGGGTAGGTCTTGGTTGTGTGTTAATGCAGCATACGAAGTTGATTGCCTAGGCTTTCAGGCAGTTAAAGGTACATGAGAGAAATTATCCTACACATGATTTGGAGTTGTTGGCAGCTGTGTTTGCTTTAAAAATATAGCGGTATTATTTGTATAGGGTCCACGTGGATATCTTTTCTAATCATAAGAGTGTTTGGTATGTGTTCACTCAGAAAGAGCTTAATCTCAAGTAGAGGAGATGGCTTGAGGTTCTCAAGGACTATGATATGAGTCTTCACTATCACCCAGGTAAGGCTAATGTGGTTGCTGATGCTATTAGTAGGTTATCCATGGGTAGTTTGGCTTATGTGGAGAAAGGAAAGTGAGAATTGGTAAAGGATATTCACCGCTTGGCTAATCTTAGAGTCCGTCTCTTGGATTCCAAGGAGGGTGGTGTGGTGTTGCAAGAGATGGTTCGATCGTCTTCTGGTGTAGAGATTAAGAAGAATAAAGAGTTAGATCCTATCTTGTAAAAATCAAGAGTGATGTTGGTGGGTAAAAGGTAGTGGTGTTTGAGATCAGTGGCAATGGTACTCTACTATACTAAGGGAGGTTGTGTATTCCTAATATCATTAGTTTGCGTCAAAAGGTTTCGGCTGAGGCACACAAGTCGTGCTATATTGTTCATCTTGGATCAACTAAGATGTATCATAATATCAAGGAGATCTATTAGTTGAATGGTATGAAAAAGATGTAGTTAACTTTATGGCCAAGTGAATAATGTGTCAACAGGTTAAGGTTGAGCACATGAGGCCAGGTGGGTTGCATTAAGAAATTGATTTGCCCGAATGAAAGTGGGAAGTGATCAATATAGAGTTCATTACTGATCTTTCTTGATTTCAAAATTATTTTGATTTAATTTGGGTCATTGAGGATAGGATGACTAAGTCTGCGCACTTTTGCTAGTACAGACTAACCTTTCATTGGAGGATTATGTAAGGTTTTATCTTCATGATATTATGAAGCTGCATGGGGTGCTTGTTTCAATTATTTTTTTTATGATAGTATGCATCTTATGCCTTATTTTTGGAGGTCTTTCCAAAAAGGGTTGGGGACTAAGGTTTGTCTGAGTACTGCTGTCCATCCGCAGATGGATGGGTAAGTAGAGAGAACTATTCAAACATTGGAGGATACTTCAGGTTTGTATGATTGAGTATACTGGTAGTTGGGTTGAGCATCTACCTTTGGTGCAGTTTTCTTACAACAATAGCTACCATAGTAGTATTGGTATGGCTCTTTTTGAGGCATTGTATGGTAGGAGGTGTAGATTTCCTATAGGTTGGTTTGAGCTTGGTGAGGCAGACATGTTTGGCCTGAAATTGGTTTATGAAGCGATAGAGATGGTTAAGGTAATTTGGGATAGGATTAAGGCTACC
The DNA here is from genome assembly GCF_002878395.1 of Capsicum annuum. Classification (NCBI taxonomy): domain Eukaryota; kingdom Viridiplantae; phylum Streptophyta; class Magnoliopsida; order Solanales; family Solanaceae; genus Capsicum; species Capsicum annuum. The sequence continues at coordinate 139,579,636 of NC_061118.1, forward strand.
CAAAGTCGCTAAAAGTCCTATGCGTATGTTAGGCATAGAGACTTAGAGTTTGAGATCGGGGATAGGGTGTTTTTCAAGGTGTCTCCCATGAAGGAAGTGGTGCAGTTTGAAAAAATGGGGAAACTCAAACCTCGATTTATTAGCTCTTATGGGATTTTATGGAGGGTTGTAATATTCCTTATGAATTAGAGTTTCCATCTAGCTTGAGCTTGGTTCATCCATTATTTCATATTTCCATGTTTAGGAAGTGCATTGGTGATTCTTCTTCAGTTGTTCCTTTGGAAGGATTGGGTCTCACTGATTCTTTGTCTTATGAAAAAGTCCCAATTAAGATCTTAGATAGGCAGGTTCATCGGTTGCGGCTAAAGGAGGTTGCTTTAGTTAAGGTTCTTTGGCAAAACCATAGGATGGAAGAGGCTTCTTGGGAAGTGGAAAAGGACATGAAGTTCAAATATCCTCTCTTATTTTCTTCTCCTAGGATTCGTGCAGAAGGTACGTGTCTTTAAAACATCATTATTTTCTAATACACTTTGGAGTCTATTTACCTTATTATTCTATTCATTAACACTTAGAAGTATTCTAGAACTCTCCATAATTCTCTCAAGAGCTTTTGAGGTAAGGGAGCTAGGTTTCAACTAAAGGATTTCTTTGGGTTATGTTTTGGTGATTTTTTTCGTTGTCTTCTTGGTTTAAGGCGCGTTTGTCTTCTCTCATTGTTAAGTTAACCTAAGGCATGGTTTATGTGATTGATTTCATGGTTTTATTATTGCATGATTATGGTTTTCAACTATTATTTGGGGGTTTTGATATTAAATACTTGGTTATGGTTTCCTAGGGTTTTAATTATGCTTTTATATGCATTTATGGTGGTTTTGGATAATTGGGTTGCATGGGAATGGTGTATTGGTAATTGGAATTGTTTTTGGTTATATTATGCCCCAATGTGTTTGATAAAATGCTTATAAAAATATGTTGATTGCATTGACTTCTTTTGATGGAACAATTGCTTGTTTTAACTTTGTAAATGAATTATGCATGGTTTTAAATGGTTTGGAAATGCTAAAGGCTAAATATTTATACTTGTGGGGAACATGAAAGTTTCCCAAGTGGTTTAATATGGTATATGGAAGGGCACTTGAAAGTTTCCTTAAACCTAAAAATGGTTGGCTGTGGATGATACTTGCAAGGAAGGGTTGATATGGAGATACCAATATCAATGGTCGTGGTTAATAAATGGATAACGGTTTGGTTATTTGTAAACTGATTTTAATTGGGCATTAATGGCGAGGTGTGCAGTAAAGCCATGGAAGATGGCGCTCCCGGGGGGACTAAAGCTGGAGACTCGTATTTGCTGATATGAGGATTGGTCTTAGTGGACTGTGTGTATGATGTCACAATATTGGGGGATGTACTAGTCATCCATGGGATACTTCCTGGGTCGTGCGACTACACGTACTGGGCCCTTTCAGCAGGGGAAGTTGAACCCATATAGCCCGTGAGTGGTTTTGGATGACCAAGCTACATAACCCAGGTAATGGTTTTAAAAGTATGCTAAACTTAGTCCCCTTTCCTGGCATGGTTATATATATGTAAGGTTTTGTGAATTGGATGGTTTTACTGGGTTTTATAACTGGCGTTATTTTATCCTTATCTTGAGATTCATACTAGCAGTGACTCACTAACCCCGTCTACTGTGGCTGTATACCTGCACTATGCAGGAATTAACTATTCTACTCCTTCTATATAGTGATTGACTTAGGGACAACATTTGGACTAAAGTGGTAAGATTCCATACTTTTGGAAGGTATTATTTCATGTTATGGATACTTTTAGACATTTATCTTTTACTTTGGATATTAGTTTTGGCCATGGTTTGGGGCATGTCCAATAGGATTGATTTCCTCTTTTGGATAGATATTTTATGGTACTTCTTGGGATTGGAATGGGCGGGATAGGTATTGGTGTCGGCCTTGGCATTGGAATAGGCTGTGTAAATTGCGTGGGGTTTGGTAACAGGGTGCGGTCCTCGGTCTTGGTTGGACTTGTGATGCCCATTGTGTCTAGGACCTGGTTTGAGCTGTGACAAGTTGGTATCAGATCCTGGTTCATGGTCAATTTGGAGTCTACAAAGCCATGTCGAGTAAAGTCTCTTTTAGGGATGGAACATAAAAAAATTCTTCAATCCCATCTGGGGGTAATGCTGAAGGAGTGCATCCTATTTCTTGGGTTCATCTTCTATCTCATGGTCCTATCCCTGATAGTTCTAGAGTTGCACCATTGCTTCTAGTCCTCCTCAAGGTGAGGTGACTAATACAGAATTCTATCAGTCTATTCATACTATTGTGAAATTGATTGCTGCTCAAACTGAGTGGGATGTGTCTGGTGCTTTACCTGCAGAGGCCTTAAGGGTTGGTCAATTTATGAAAATGGGTCCTCTAACTTTTACTGGAGAAAAGGTAGAGGAGGATCCACAAGGCTTCTTGGATAAGATAGAGAAGATCTTTCGAGTGATGCAGGATACTAATGTGGAGGGGGTTAACTTTGCAGCTTATCATATCAAAGATGTTGCTTATCTATGGTTTGAGAGGTAGGATAAGGATAGAGGTGATGTGGAAGAGGAAATATTATGAAAGGCCTTTTCTAACGCCTTCTTGGATCGATTCTTTCCTCAAGAGTAGATAGAAGCTAAGATAGAGGAGTTTGTGAATCTCAAGAAAGGAAAGATTTCTGTAAAGGAATATGCTTTGAAGTTTCTTCAACTATCAAGGTATGCTCCTGACTTGGTAGCTGATATGAGGTCGAGAATAAGGAAGTTCACTTTTGGGATTAGCAGATATTTAATCTTGGAGATCAAGATTTCTTTGCTCATTAAAGATATGGTTATCTATTCCTGCACCTTGTGGTGTGCATCTGCTTATGTTACTGCTCCTGGTTCTAGTGTTGGTCAGAATAGGTTGTATGCTTTGGCATTTCGATAGGAATCTAAGACATCACCTAATGGCATTAATGGTATGTTACGGCTTTTCTTTTATGACGTATATTATTTTCTTGATCTGGGGTCCACTCTTTCTTATGTGACTTCTTATGTATCTGTGTCTTTTGGTTTTTATTTGGAAGTTGTTTTAGATCTTTTTTTTGTTTCTACCTCAGTAGATGATTCGGTTATTGCTAAGACAGTCTATAAGGGTGTCTTTGGTATTTATTGGTGATATGAAGACCTTGGTGGATCTGTTTGAGTTGAGTATGGTGGATATTAATGTAATCCTTGTTAGACTTGGGATGCCCATTATGTCTAGGACCTAGTTTGGGCTGTGACAACACTGGGCAATCTTTGATGAAATTTCCAGGTTTCCTACAATTGTGGCAAACTTTAACTATACCTCCGTTTTTGCTGCTACTTCCTCTTCATTGAAACTGACCACTTTTATTATTGCTCTAACAATGTTTTTTGCCAAATTTGCAACACCAATCTCTTCCTCACCTGAATCAGACTTTGAAGCTTTCAATACTAGAGATTTTTCTCTTTTTTCTTCCTTCTTCTCTTTCCCTTGCTTCTCTTGAGTTCATGAGTCTTCAAATTACCAATAATTTCATCCATTCTGAGAGTTTTCAGGTTTTTTGCCTCAGTGATAGCATCTATTATACTTTTTCAGGATTTAGGAAGAACTCTCAGAATTTTTCTCACCTTTATATACATAGGAATAAGCATAGAGGGTTATGTTGTCTATTGTGATGCATCCCGGGTTGGACTGGGGTGTGTGTTGATGCAGAATAGCAAGGTGGTTGCTTATTCTTCTAGAAAATTGAAAGTTCATGAGAAGAATTGTCTGACCTATGATTTGAAATTATCAGCGATGTTGTTTGCATTAAAGGTTTGGTGACATTATTTGTATGGGGTCTATGTTGATATTTATTCTAATCATTAAAGCCTTAAATACGTGTTCACCCAGAAAAATTAAATCTCAAGCAAATGAGATGGCTTGAGTTTCTCAAGGACTATGACATTAGTCTTCAGTATCATCCCGGTAAAGCTAATGTGGTTGTTGATGCTCTTAGTAAGTTATCCATGGGAAGCTTGTCTCTTATGAATGAGGAGAAGTGGGATTTGGTGAAGGATATTCACTATTTGGCTAATCACGAAGTTCGTCTTCTAGATTCATAAAATGGTGGTATGATTGTTCAAGAGGTTTCAAGGTCATCTCTCGGTGCTAAAGTAAAGGAGAAACAAGTGTTGGATTCTATTCTGATCCAAATTAAGAATGTTGTAGGTAGGCAAAAAGTGATGGCTTGAGAGTTTCGTGGTGATGGTATCTTGAGGTACCAAGGTAGATTATGTGTTATACTATTTATCTTGGTTCGACAAAAATGTATCGTGATCTTAAGAAAATTTGTTGGTTGAATAATATGAAACAGGATGTGGCCAATTTTGTGGCTAAGTACATGGTATGTCAGCAAGTAAAGGTAGAGCACTTGAGGCCCAGTGGGTTGACTCGGGAGATTGAGCTGCCATTATGAAAATTGGAGATAATTAATATAGATTTTGTTAAGGGTCTTCCGCGGTCTCGCCAGTAATTTGATTCGATTTGGCTCATTGTGGATAGGATGATTAAGTCTACTCCCTTCTTTCCAGTGAGGACTAATTTATCTTCTGAGGATTATACCAAGTTGTTCATTTAGGAGATCGTAAAGTAGCATGGTACTCCGGTTTTCATTATATCTGATTGGGGTACCCAATTCTCATCTCACTTTTGGAGGTCGTTCTATCAAGGTTTGGGGACTAAGGTGACCCTTAGTAGCACTTTCTACCCGCAGATGGATAGGTATGCAAGAATGATAATTCAGGTCTTGGAAGATATTCTTTGGGCTTGTGTATTTGATTTTGGTGGTGGTTGGGCTGACCACCTGCCCCTCATAGAATTTTCCTACAACAACAGTTATCACTCTAGAATTGGTATGGTTCCGTTTGAGGCCTTATATGGTAGTAGGTGTAGATCTCTTATTGGGTGGTTTGAGGTTGGTGAAAATAAGTTAGTTGGTCTGGATTTGCTTCACCAAGCCATGGAGAAGGAGAAGATGATTCAGAATAGAATTAAGGCTGCCCAAAGTTTCCAAAAGTCCCACACAGATGTGAGGCAAAGGGAGTTAGAGTGCAGTATTGGTGATTGGGTATTTTTGAAGGTGTCCCCCATGAAGGGAGTGATGTGGTTTGGTAAGAAGGAGAAGCTCAGTCCTCGTTATGTCGGTCCATACTTGATTTTTAAGAAGGTTTATAATTTCGCTTATGAATTAGAGTTTCCTTCTAGTTTGAGCTCCATTCATTCGGTGTTTCATGTTTTGATGTTGAGAAAATGGGTGGGTGATCTTTTTATAGTTGTTCCTTTGGAGGAGGTCGGTATTTTGGATTCTTTGTCCTATCAGGAGGTCCCGATTGAGATTTTGGATTGGCAAGTCCGTCGGTTAGGACTAAGAATATGACTTCGGTAAAGTTCTATTGGAGGAACCAAAAGGTTGAGGAAGCTACTTGGAAAGCCGAAGCAGACATGAATTCCAAGTATCCGTTCTTGTTTTCCATTTTAAATAATCATGCTTGAGGTATGTGTATTCCTTAAAATCTTTGTTTTCTTGCTTTATAAAAGGAAATGGTGGTTTCCTTGACATTATTGTTTTCTGTCATTGTTGAAGATAAGAGTAGTGGTATGTAGAGTCAAATAGTGCTAATAAATAGCTTGTCCTATCATTTAAGGACGAATGATCTTAAGGGGTATGTAATTCCCTAAGTTTTTCGTCCTTGAAATATTTTTGAAATTTTATCCTCACTATTCTGACTGCGACTCCCCTGACGAGTCGTATGGAGTCACGACAGGTCATAGGGACTCGATCGTAACTTAATTAGAACAAGTGGCTTTGTATTCTTCTCTGAGTACAAGTGGCTCTCAACTAGTCGTCAAGACTTCTTATGAGTCGTAAGGAGCAAGTCGTAGGGTGTCCAGTAAGTTTGTCCCAAGGCACTATCCTCATTACAAATTGAGGCCACAAGTCGTAAAGACTCATGATGAGTCATTATGTCCTAATCATAGGGTGTCCAGTGTGTCATCTTAAATTATTGCTATCTTGAGTATGAGAAGTGGTTACGAGTCATCAAGTATGGTTACGAGTTGGTGGTATAAATCGTATCCAGATGAGTATGGGCCTGGCGGTTCTGTCTTGACTACAACTCCTTGTAATGAGTCGTAATGTTTCTATACGAGTATATAGTGACCTGTAGTCACTTGCGACAATTTTCAATCTTTTCATTAAGGGAACTTTGGACATTTGCCCCCTACCCCAATTGTAACCCATGACCTAAAACCCTATTGGGGACCCCATTAGCATTGTTAACTCACTAAAACACTTTCAAAAGCTCTCTTAAGTTCTCTCAAGCAGAAATACTTAGGGTTTTCCAGAAGTACGTCATCCAAGGGCTCCAAGGTTGAATTCCTTTCGTGAAACTTGGTATTTCAGGCATGTTACTCTTCCTTCATAGTTAATTTGTTAAAAACATATGTTTTAAAGTATTGTTCGTGGGATATTTATGTTGATTTTGAAAACATAGATTGAGGGTTTTTGTATAACTATTGTTCATGTGATGTTTTATGTTTGTCTCTACATGGGTTAAGTTTAAATGGAGTTCCAAAGTCAATTTGATGCATAGGAATGGTGAATGAACTAGGGATTGTGATTTCCCGCACTTGTGACTTTTGAAGTGGTTATGACCCTAACCCATATTGTGAAATTGGTTTTTAATTATGAGAAATGTGGAAATTTGTAAAATTGAACCAATGGGGTTCTGAATTCCCCCAAGTAAAGATAATTAGTGTGGAATGCTGATGTTACCTTGCAAGCGTAGTTGGTATGACGATACCAATAATGTATGCCTAAATTTTTATAATGGTTTAATGAATTGAATTGTGTGATAAATGTTTTTAAATAGGCTTTAATTAGGGCTGTGTATTTGAGTTATAAAAGTGGTGGTCCTGATAGACCTACACTGGAAACTATGGTTGCTGACGTAGGGGTCTATATGACCTGGTGGTTTGAGTCCCTTTTATTGTTGTCATTTGATTGAGAGGTTTGAGTCCTCCACATCTTATTATATGTTTTGGTCCTTGTGTCACCTTGATATGTATGGAGGTTCGAGTCCCCCATATTGCATATGCATTCTCTCTGGTTCGTGCGGCCACACATAGTAGGGCCCTACCAGCTGGGCCTATGTAGCCCGTGGATGCCTTTAAATGTTATGACGGTTGAGCTACACAATGCAAACTATGTTTTAAAACACATGTTAAGCTTTGTTCCCTATCCCATCATGTGATATATCTATATGTATATGCATTTGATTAGATGCATTGATTTTGAATGATTTTAAACTGTTGATCATGGCATTATGTTATTATTATCCCTGAGTTACATGCTAGTGTTCACCCCATTAACCATCTCTGGACGTTGTATCCCCATGTGATGTAGGCACCAGAGATACCTCTACTTTTTCTGCGAGTTGGGTCGGTCGGCTCGATCCATTAGTTTGTTGTGGTGTGGTGCAGTGATGAGCTCCCATTCCCCGAAAGGCTTGGCCATTTCACCAGATTTCATTCTTAGATTTGAGTTGATAGTTACCTTCATTATCATTAACATTATCATTTTCATTCTCATTGTCATTTTCCAAAGTTGAGGACATGTCCCGACCAATACTGGTTTTGGTTCTTTATTTAGAAGGCTTTGTTTAGATTACTGTGGATATTGGGTGATGTTGGTCGGTTATTTGGTAGGTCATCGATCGTCGGTTATAGACATATATTGACTTTCTTTAAGTTTGATGCATACTATCTTGTTATATGTTTGAAATTCATCTGACATTGGGGGATGTTGTGTTTGGTTTGGTTAGGTATAGGGGTGATCTACGATCCATGTGGGACTTGAGATACCCATCACGGCCAGACCCTGGTTCGGGTCGTGACAAAGATATAGCATTAACATTTCATATATCTCTGTCGTTTGACTTAATATTTCGTATGTCTTTATCCTTTGACATAATATTTCGTATATCTTTGTCCATTGGCTACCTAATCCAAATTAACCCTTTATCCTTTCACATTGACCCGTTCTTATGTTACCAATATTTTTTTAAGTTACATCCATCTATTCCTTTCAGCACTCTTAATGCAACACTTCACAATACCACATTCTAAAAATATCATAAGTTTCATTAATCACGTTACACCATAATCGGTCCACTCAAAGGACCGTAGATTCTCACATTTAACCTGGCCCATACAAGGGGCCTAATTTAAATTCGTGACCTTTCTTCCATAATTTACTAAATGTGTGTGTGTGTATATATATATATATGTAAAGAATGACATTAAAACATATGAATGAATGTATGCATAAAAGATGTGAGCATCATCGCTGCTTACCTATTCTCAACATCATTATCATATCCGTATAGACGTGGCGCCCGACTTATATCACAACTATCATATTTATACCAGTGTGGTATCTGACCCATATCATATAAATACATCAGCATAATGCAAATAAAATGCAATGCAGTCAATGAGTCACAAGACATGCTAGAAGACAATCATAGATGTCACATCCACAACCATGTATAAGGTCAAGAAACTCTACTGCCACAATCATCTAACTTATGTGATCATTAACTTTAATCTTTATATATATATACATATATATATATATATATGTCACAATCACAACTTACCAAACACCCCTATGGCCTGTCGTTACCCAAGTTCATATTATTACACAATCTCCATCTAGCCGTACCCTAACTTTGAGATTTTCCATATTACCTTCTGAACTCTAAAAAACATTGATCACGATAATATGAAAACAATGTTGACACTTTAAGACGGATAATCAGACTATATTTTCACTCGCTATCTTTTCTTCTAAGAACTGGAAGGTGTCAATTATGACGAAAAAGACATTAGAATTATATAAGTTTTCCTAACACAATTAGGACATTTAAGCATTTATGTTTTAGTCAAGTCACCTTATGTAATACCCCATCCCTTTTCTAGCTAGAATCCGTACCTAGGATGTTAAAGGATAGATTACAAGATGAGTATTATTTAATTTGTGTGGAATTCTTTAGATTTGAACTTCCATAGCGTAGGAAATGGAATAAGTTTTCTAACGATATAAGATTCGCCTAAATCCGATAATCGGGTAAGAAGTTATGGCCATTTTAAGTTCCAGTTGCAAAACACCATCACTTGGACCCTTAGAGCATCGCAGAGCAGTGTTAATTCCTAATTATCAATTTCCAGTGGCCCTCCGCGGTATTGGTGTGTCACTGAGGGAGCCAAATTCCCAATTGTCCAATTCCAATGAAAGACCGCGATATTAACGCATAGCGCCAAGTGTCTAGGTCCCATCCAAGGTTGCAACGCGATACCTTCGCGTCGCGCCACCAAGCATTTTCCAAGTTGGCACTTTTTAGTGGCTTGGCGCGATAGTGGCACGTTATACCAAGGCCAAAAATTGGGACCCCAATTTATTTTTCCAATTTCGTTAGGAGTTGAATGGGGGTATTTTGGACTTTTCCCCAAACCCCAATCTATCCAAACACTTGATTAAAGCCTTTTAGAAGCATGATATGCTAAGTTTCATCAGAAAGACTCTCATCCAAAACCCTAGGCTTCAACATCCATCTCCAAGAAACTCAAGATTCCACCATCCTTGCCAAATTGTTTCAAGATTTAAGATCCCTAGACCAAGAGGGTCAAGAATCCTCATTCAAGAGCATAAATAGCATCTCAAAAAGAAAGCTTATTCATTTAGTTCATCATCTAAGGTATGTGGGGTTTGAACAAGGACAATCCTTTCGTCCTTGTGCCCCAAAAACTTGATTTTTATTAAAGATTACATGATTTGCATGTTAGGGTCGTTACCCAATTCTTATTGTTTTTAGTTTATGAAATTATCATATTATTTAAGGCTTCAATTGCAATATATTTACATATATCCATGTTTGAAATCATGAGATTCATATTATAAGTTATTTTCCACTATCTTGATTGAGATTATTGAAGGCTTTTAAGATAATTGTTGAGCATGAAGTTTAAGTATGACTATTGATGTATTAAAGCTTTACATTTTGAGTCCTAAGTACCATTGATGATTTTAAAAGTAGATTATGATCTCAAGTTTCATTGACAAGTTTGATAAGTGCTTTCAAAAGCAAAGATTGATCTTTTGATCCAAGCTAAGATAGGAATCTACATGATTTATACAGTTTATGATTTAAGGCAAAGCAATGCATAATCAGTTTTAATTATAATCCCTTATGTTATTTTGAGGTGGATTTCCTAAAATTTCTGAGTGTAAGCATGAGAGTAGTATTTAGCAGCGAGTTGGAAATGATTCCAAGGTCTTATGCCCCAGAACTATGTGCCACCATAGGACCAAGAATATTCCTAATTCTGCATGGATGACTAAGATTGTGATCACTAAAGTAAAGGTTCTATTCCAATGGCAAGGGTAGAACAACTCTCCCCAACGTGGGAAAGACATTGGACTCCATGTCAGCTCACATGGTTTATGTCGGTTAGAAGAAACTCCCAAGCCCAAAGTCTCTAAGTCCCAAAGTTTCTATGTTTCAAAAGAAAAGAATGATAGAAAAGCTTTTATAAGACTAAGTGTTATGAATCACTAGATTTACAAGTATGATTGGTTATACAAGATTTTATATTTTGATATTTTTTATAATCAACCTTATGTGAGTCATATAAATCTGCATGCATTTACTTTCTAATTATGATGATGTTTACTTATGAATTACACCCCCATATACTCAATACATCCTCAAAGTGCTGATCCATATATATGGCTATGTTCTACATTTCCTTATAATGTAGGTTCAGGTTATCCATATCAACAACGTGAGTTGTTTCAAGCATCTTTATCTATGCTCCAATAGTTGGTGAGCCCTCATGATTTGAGGGCCCACTTCATTAGATTTCCAGCTTTCATAGTAATTGAGTTATCATTTTAATTTAGCCTGAGTCAGTTGGGGGTTTGTCCCAATGGGTCTCTAGTTCTTTAGTAGTAGAGCCTTGTCAGACTATGAGTTTAGCTATAGACTTTCAGTATTTGTTATTCAGACAGTATCTACAATTTCTTCAGTTTAGTTTTTGGTATAATACTACATTATTTCTTGATTAGATTATCTTAAAGTAAGGTTTAGATCTAGTAGCAGGATCAAAGGGTTAGCTTGGGGCTACTCGTAGCCTTGAGCACCATGTGATATCTCGAGATTAAATTTTGGGGCATTACAAACTTGGTATTAGAGCTAGGTTTAGAGAGAGTCCTAGGAAGTCAGACAAGCCATGTTACATAGAGTCTTGATCATCGGTGTGAAGCGTGCCACATCTATGAGCAAGAGGATATGGAGCATTTTAGGAAAATCCTCTCTTTCATTCATAATCCATCATGCTTAAAGTTGTCTCTATCTGCTATTAACACGTTCTCTTTTATGATAGAATCTGGCTCCTCGTAGAGGTAATGCCGCAGAAATGATAACCTGCCACCTCAGCCCATAGATCATTTGATTGGGAATGTGTCACATGCAAAGTTTTTGGTAGCTTTTTAGGTGCTAGCCCAAGTTGTGACCGCTAATGTTCAAGGTAATCGTGAGGCTACAGTCCCACCTCAGTAGGATGGAGATTTGGTCACAACTAGAATTTGGGACTTTATGAGAATGAACCTACCAGAATTATTTGGGTCGAAAGCAGATGAGAACCCATAGTTATATCTTGATGAGGTGAACAAGATCACCCAAGTGATGTATGTTACTGAGAAAGAGAGTATAAAATTAGCATCTTATAGGCTGAAGGATATTGCCTATGATTGGGTAGTGATGTAGAAGAAGAGTAGAGGGGAGAATGCAGCTCCCATGACTTGGTAGACATTTCAGGATGCGTTCTTAGACAAATTCTTCCCACTTGTGATGAGGGAATCTAAGATAGAAGAGTTCATGAACTTGAGGCAGGGCTCCATGACAGTGAAGGAGTATTGCCTCAAGTTCAATTAGTTGTCTAAGTATGCCCCTGACCAGATGTCTGACCATAGGTCAAGTATGAGTATGTTTGTGATCGGTGTATCTAGATTGGTAGTTAAGAAATGTAAAATAGCATTGCTCAATAGAGACATGGATCTTTATAGATTGATGATGAATGCTCAATAGATTAAGAAAGAGAAGATAAAGAAAAATGAGAGAGTAAATAAGAGGGCTAGAACAGTGTAGTTTTAGTATGGTTAGATTAGATCCCATGGGGAAAATTTCTCATAGTTTCAGAACCATTTGTCTATGCCAGCGCCGTCTTCATCTAGTGCTGCTACACCCAGAAACAAGTAAAAATAGTGGGTTAAGTCTTCTAGGTATAGATCCTAGAATAGTGTGAGTGGTAAGCCCAATTATCCTCCTTGTTCTAAGTATGGTAGAACATATCCCGGTGAGTGGTTGGCCGAGCAGAAGGGTGTTTTGGTTGTGGCAAGTTGCGACATAGAATTAAAGAGTGTCCGTATGCTAAGCATAGAAACAGAGACATTCATACTCAGACTCAGGCTACCAGTGTACTAGCCCCTGTAGTTCGCCTCACCTCTCCTCAGAGAGCTTCATCCAATACTGATGGCGAACAATGCCAGAATCGGTTCTATGCTCTACCATCCCGCTAGGAGCAAGAATATTTTCCAGATGTTATTACTGGTATGCTATGTGTTTTTTATTTTGATATGTATGTGTTTTAGACCCTGGGTTTAGTTTTTCCTGTATGACCTTGTTAGTTGCCGTGAATTTTGATATAAGTTCTAAAAATATTCTCGAGCCTTTATTGGTTTCTACTCCAGTAGGTGAGTCAGTTGTTGCTAAACAGATTTACAAAAAGTATCCTATCACCATCCTTTATAAGTTCATGTTCGCAGACTTAATGGAATTAGATATGGTTGATTTTGATCTTATTCTAGGTATGGATTGGCTCCATTCCTGTTATTCTTCTATAGATTGTTGCACCTGAGTGGCAGTTTCCAAAAGAGCTAGTCTTTGAATAGTCAGATAATTCAGTATCTCCCAAGAGTCATTTCATATCTTATCTTAGGGCTAGAAAGTTGATTTCCATAGGCTGCATTTACCATCTAGTTTGAGTTAAAGATATTAAGTTTGAGACTCCAATAGTTTAGTCAGTTAATGTAGTAAATGAGTTTCTAGATATCTTTCTAGAAGATCTCCCAGGGGAGCCTCCCGATCGAAAGATAGAATTTGGTATTGACCTTCTCCCAGATACTCGGCCTATTTCTATCCCTCTTTATTATATGGCTCCCTCAGAGCTTAAGGAGTTGAAGGATAAACTCCAGGATCTTTTAGATAAAGGTTTCATAAGGCCTAGTGTTTCTCCATGGGGCGCTCTCATCCTATTCATGTGAAAGAAAGATGGCTCTTTGCACATGTGCATTGACTACCGTCAGCTAAATAAGGTCACAGTCAAGAACAAATTTCCTTTTCCTAGAATTGATGTCATGTTTGATCAATTTCAAGGTGCAAGTAATTTCTTAAAGATAGACCTTAGATCCGTCTATCATCAGCTTAAAGTTAGCAAGTGTGATATTCTGAAGTCTGCCTTTAAAACCCGCTATGGTCATTTTGAGTTCCTTCTCATGTCTTTTGAGCTAACTAATGCTCCATCAGCCTTCATGGACCTCATGAATCGAGCGTTCAAAGAGTATTTTGATATGTTTGTCATAGCGTTCGTATATGATATCCTTGTATACTCTCGTAGTGAGGATGACCATGCAGATCATATTAGAGTTGTCTTGCAAACTCTTAGAGGTCATCGATTGTTCGCCAAATTCAACAAGTGCAAATTTTGGCTAAGATCAGTAGCATTTCTCAGTCATATTATTTTTGCCGATGGCATTAAAGTTGATCCCCAAAAGATAGAGGCCATAAGAAATTAGCCTAGACCTATCTCTCCTATAGATATTAGAAATTTCTTGGGTCTAGCTGGATATTGCCACCGTTTTGTTGAAGGTTTCTCATCTATTGCATCTCCTATGTCTAGAATAACCTAAAAGAAATTTAAGTTCCAATGGTCAGATTCCTACGAGAAGAGTTTTCAAGAGTTGAAGATTTGACTCACTTCTGCCACAGTTCTAGCATTACCCAATGGTACGGATAGTTTTGTTATTTAGTACAATACCTGTAGAGTTGGTTTGGGTTGTGTATTGATGCATAGTTAAGGTCATAACCTATGACTCTAGACAATTGAAGCCTCTTGAAAAAAATTACCCAACCCATAATTTGGAATTAGCTGTTGTGGTATTTGCTTGGAAAATATGAAAACACTATCTAATGGTGTTCATGTTGATGTGTTCACAAACCATAAAAGTTTGCAGTATGTGTTCACCCAGAGGCAGTTGAACCTTCACCAGAGAAGGTGGTTAGAGTTGCTAAAAGACTATGATATGAGTGTCTTGTATCATCCGAGCAAGGCCAATGTAGTAACTGATGCCCTTAGTAGGTTGTCTATAGGCAGTATTGCTTATATGGAGAAAGATAAGAAAGAGTTAGCTTGAGAAGTGCATTGTTTCTCTAGGTTGGGTGTTAGATTTCTTGATTCAACTAAAGGAAATGTTTGTGTTCATAGTAGTTTTGAATTTTCCTTAGTTTCGGAAGTGAAGGAGAAACAAGACATGGATCTTAGTTTGGTCAAACTAAAGGTGTCGGTTAAAGACCAAAAGGTAGAGGTATTCTCCCAGGGGGGATATGGCGTATTGAGATACCAAAGTAGATTGCGTGTGCCTTGTGTTGATGATCTGAGACAGAGAATTATGGCTAAAGTGCATGGCGTGCATTATTTTATTCATCCCAGTGCTACCAAGATGTACCCGAATTTGCAAGAAATTTATTGGTGGAGTGGTATGAAGAAAGATATAGCAGAGTTTGTAGCAAAGTGTGCAACTTTTCAACAGGTTAAGGTAGAGAACCAAAGACCTGGTGGTACATTGCAAGAATTTAGTATCCCCACTTGGAAGTGGGAAGAGGTGAATATGGATTTTTTGACTAGTTTACCCCAATCGCATCATCGTCATGATTCAATATAGGTTATTATAGACAGATTGAGTAATTCGGTGCATTTCTTGCCAGTTCATACATCCTATACAACTAAAGATTATGCTAAGTTGTATATCCGAGAGTTAGTCAAATTGCATGGAGTTCCCTTGTCTATCATTTCGGATAGAGGTACTCAGTTCACTTTCTAGTTCTAGAAAGCTTTTCAGAAGGGTTTTGGCGCCCAAGTTTATCTCAGTTCTGCCTTTCATCCTCTAACTGATGGTCAAGTAGAGATGACCATCCAAATGTTAGAAGATATATTGAGGAAATGTGCACTTGATTTCAAAGGTATTTGGGATGAGCATTTACTATTGATTGAGTTTGCTTATAATAACAGTTATCATGCTAGCATTCAAATGTCCCTGTTTAAGGCTCTGTATGGGAGAAGATGTAGATCACCCATAGGTTGGTTTGATGTGGGTGACGCATCTTTGCTTGGGCTTGATGCAGTATTTGAGGCTATGGACAAAGTCAAGCTGATTACAGAAAGGTTGAAGACAGCCCAGAGTCATCAGAAATCATATGCAAATATAAGGAGAAGGGACCTTGAGTTTAAGGTTGGTGATTTAGTGTATCTGAAGATTTCACCCATGAAAGGGGTGAAGAGATTTGGCAAGAAGGGTAAACTTAGACCCCGGTATGTTAGCCCTTATAGAATTCTAAGTCATGTTGGGAAAGTAGTTTTTAACTTAAGTTGCCCGCAGACCTGTCAGCAGTCCATCCTGTATTCCACGTCTCTATGCTTAAGAAGTGCATCAGTGACTCCACCGTTGTAGTTCCGTTAGAAAGCTCAGAAATTTAGAACAACCTTTCATACAAAGAGATTTTAGTTGAGATTTTAGATTATCAAATCCATAGATTGAGGAACAAAGAAGTTTCCTTGGTCAAAGTTCTTTGGTGAAATCAGTCGGTTGAGGGCGCTACTTGGGAAGCAGAAGTAGATATACAAGCCAAATACCCTCACCTTTTCTCTACAAACTCAGATCTAGCTGAAGGTAATACTCTTCCTTGATTCAGTTACTTTCTAATCAAATATTCAGCAATATAGATGTCCTCGGGTAATTTCATGGACTTTTCGAGTGACTCAGAAGCTCAGAATGATTTACATTCAGTTGCTTAGTTCATTTCAGTTGTGCATGCTATCTTGTATTCTCAGATTCCTTAGACATTTCAGCTTAACTAGCCATATCTGAGGACGAATGTTTCTAAGGGGGAGATTTAGTAATACTCCGTCCCTTTTCTAGCTAGAATCTATCCCTAAGATATTAAGGGATAGCTTCTAAGATTAATACTATTTAATTTGTGTGGAATTCCTTATATTTGAACTTTTCATAGCGTAGGAAATCAAATAAGCTTTCCAATGATATAAGATTCACCTAAATCTGATAACCAGGTAAGAAGTTATGGCTATTTTAAGTTCCAGTCGCAAAACACCGTCACTTAGACCCTTAGTGCGTCGCGGAGCAGTGTTAATTACTAATTGTCAATTTTTAATGGCCCTCTGTGATATTGGTGCATTGTGATGAGAGCCAAATTCCCAATTGTCCAATTCCAGTTAAAGACCGTGATATTGGAGCATCGCACCAACTGTCCAGGTCCCATCCAAGATGGCAACGCGATACCTCCGCATCGCTCCACCATGAATTTTCCCAGTTGGCACTTTTCAGTAGCTTGGCGCGATAGTGGCGCGTGGCACCAAGGCCAAAAATAGGGACCCCAGTTTTTCTCCAGCTTTATTTAGGAGTTGAATGGGGGTATTTTGGACTTTTCCACAACCGCCAATCCGTCCAAACACTTGATTAAAACCTTTTAGAAGCATGATATTCTAAGTTTCATCATAATGACTCTCATCCAAAACCCTAGGCTTCAACATTCATCTCCAAGAAACTCAAGATTCCACCATCCTTTTTCCAAATTGTTTCAAGATTTAAGATCCCTATATCAAGAGCTTCAAGAATCCTCATTCAAGAGCACAAATAGCATCTCAAAAAGCAAGCTTATTCATTTAGTTCATCATCTAAGGTATGTGGGGTTTGAACAAGGAAAATCCTTTCATCCTTGTTCCCAAAAACTTGATTTTTATTAAAGATTACATGATTTGCAAGTTAGGGTTGTTACCCAATTCTTATTATTGTAAGTTTATGAAATTATCATGTTATTTAAGGCTTCAATTGCAAGAGATTTACATATATAAGTTATTTTCCACTATCTTGATTGAGATTGTTAAG
Organism: Capsicum annuum; assembly: GCF_002878395.1. Classification (NCBI taxonomy): domain Eukaryota; kingdom Viridiplantae; phylum Streptophyta; class Magnoliopsida; order Solanales; family Solanaceae; genus Capsicum; species Capsicum annuum. The sequence goes on from NC_061118.1 coordinate 139,597,033, forward strand.
GCTTTTAAGATGATTGTTGAGCATGAAGTTTAAGTATAACTATTGATGTATTAAAGCTTTACATTTCGTGTCCTAAGTACCATTGATGATTTTATAAGGAGATTATGATCTTAAGTTTGATTGACAAGTTTAATAAGTGCTTTCCAAAACAAATATTGATCTTTTGATCCAAGCTAAGATAGGAATCCACATAATTTATACAGTTTATGATTTAAAGCAAAGCAAAGCATAATCAGTTTTAATTATAAGCCCTTACGCTATTTTAAGGTGGATTTCCTAAAAGTTCTGAGTGTAAGCATGGGAGTAGTATCTAGCATTGAGTTGGGTATGATTCCAAGGTTTCATGCTCCAGAACTACGTGCCACAGCAGGACAAAGATTATTCTCACTTCTACGTGGATGACTAAGATTGAGATCACATAAGTTAAGGTTTTATTCAGATGGTAAGGGTAGAATAGCTCTCCCCAACGTAGGCAAGACGTTGGACTCCATGTCAGCTCACATGGTTTACACCTGTTAGAAGAAACTCCCAAACCCAAAGTCTCTTAGTCCCAAAGCTTCTAAGTTTCAAAAGAAAAGAATGATAGAAAAGATTTTACAAAACTAAATGTTATGACTCACTAGATTACAAGTATGATTGGTTATACATGATTTTATATTTCGATATTTTGGATAATCAAGCTTATGTGAGTCATATACATCCGCATGAATTTACTTTATAATTATGATGATGTTTACTTATGCATTACACCCCTATTACTCAGTACATTCTCAAAGTGCTGATCCACATATATGTCTATGTGCTACATTGTCTTATAATGTAGGTTCAGGTGCTCCATATCAACAACGTGAGTAGTTTTGAGAATCTCTATCTACGCTCCCACAGTTGATGAGTTCTCATGATTCGAGGGCCTACTTTTTTAAATTTCCAGCTTTCATAAAAATTGAGTTATCATTTTTAGTTTATCCTGAATCAGTTAGGGGTTTGTCCCAATGGGTATCTAGTTCTTTAGTAGTAAAGGCTTGTTGGACTACGAGTTTAACTACAGACTTTCAGTATTTGTTATTCAGATAGTACCTACAGTTTATTCAGTTTAGTTTTTGGTATAATACAACATTATTTCTTGATTAGATTATCTTAAAGTAAGGTTCAGATCTAGTAGCAAGCTCAAAAGGTTAACTTGGGGCTACTCGTGGCCTTGAGCATCGTGTGGCGCTCGGCATTAGATTTTGGGGTGTTACACCTTAATTCATTTTTTTTACCACTTTGCTCTATCTCGTTAAACCTTTCTCTATACTCAAACCCTATAAAATAATAAACTAAGAACCTTTGACCCATAATCCTACTCATCACTTATCCCAAATCAAATATTAACAAGCATGTCATAATTCGACATATTCAAGCCTATTCAAATTTTTAGCATCTCTTTCTATCCAACGCCATGTCTGAAGGCCTAATGCATGATACTCTTGACATTGTTATTAGTGTTAAATGCATCTAGCCCAAGTATAGTTGCTATAAAATAAATATTATCTTATCTCTTAGGCGAAACAAGCTACTTCGGAGAGAAGTATGTTGTCCCATGTGTTCTAAACATATTTCCATGTCGGGTTTTCTCTGGGCTTGTTTCAAAATTGCTCTCATAAATGTTGTCCTTTGAAATCTCATGGTTGGTGTTTAGAATTTTCAAGTATTTTAGAAGAAGGGGGCGACCAAGAAAAATAAAAAGAAAGAGGATTTTAAAAATTCCTCGACTGGGCTACTGCCTTTTACCAATGAAGCGAAAATTTTATCATTGTGGGAGTTATCTAACCTCGGTAATGGTTCTGACAATCCAACGTAGTCCATAATTGGGTCTCTTGGCCTAATTCCCTTAGGCTTCGGTTTAAATTTTTTTCGGTTCATTTTGAACCTATTATATATTATAAAATATTTTGGGATGTATTTTCACACATAACAATGATTTGAATCATTACATTACATATCAGTTTACCCACCATTAGTCCTAGAACGTCCTAATGGTGAGGTCTAAACAATTACACTAGTACTCAACAGATATTTAAATATAATAAGTCACTAAGAGGATTTCTTAACATATGATATCTCATTATATGCGCATGCTCATTTAATGGTCTACCGTTAAAACACTTCCTAATCTAGGCCCGATGGTTACTTCCTATGTTTTTTCCTAAGATGAAGTACACACTAGATTGTTGGAACAACTATTCAAACATTTTATCTCATGTCAAAGCACAAAAGGTTAAGACGAAGTTGTTTTTGAAAAAGTTTACTGCTGCAGCAGTAACCAACCATAATAGCAGTTCACAGTAGTTAAGTAAGGGGGAAACTCTATACTCCCCATTTTCACTCCCAACTCTCAAATACTCTCAACTTTCTCTGCAAAAATCTTTCCCCGTCAATGAATTTAAGGTAACTTCTTTGTCCCTTCTACTTACTTTGCGTATTTCTTGTTATAGAATCATAGAATTACGTAGAATAGAGGGAATTATAGTTGTTTTTGATGCAACTTTGTGACTTGATTTAGTGGTGTTCTTGAGTATATTGCTTGTCATGCTAAGTTTTCTTACGTTTTCAATGCTCCTGTAGCATTTGAAACTTAAGAATAATTTAGTTATGGTGGGTTTTATCAAGGGGAGGGGTGAAAATGAAAAGCCATCTTCCTTAATGATTTACTTTGATTTGGGCTTGATTTCAGGTGTTTCACAACCTCATTTTTGTATAAAAAGGTTCACCCATACTTTTCCAATCCTGATTTGTACTATTTTTTTTAAATTATGGAGAAAATTTAAAATTACACCATAGAAAGGAAGGTTGGTGATACCACTGCAGTGATAGTACCGCAACTGCGATATCGCTGCAATGGTTAATTAACCATCATAGCAGTACAAGGTAGTATGTCCCTAGTTTCTGCATTTCTTGAAAACTTTGAATTCTCTTTTCCTTCCTTGTTTTTTGGATTTGGTTCTAATAGATTTTTGTGGTATTTATAGGATCATAATGGCCCAACAACCTACCTACCACAGATTTTCCAACACCAAATCTCAAGAACATAATAAGAAGGGATTGCATTATAGGGGTTTCCTTTGCGAGTTGGGAATGGTGATAAGGTATATGAAGGAGGAGTTGTCGGGATTTTATGCCAGGTCAAAATATTCGAGTACGAGATATTTACTGAGTCACTCCCTCAGCACAACATAGGTGTCATTCGATAGTTTTATGCTAACCTCCCAATTGTTGACTGGTTGGTACCTCTCTGCAATATTTGTGTATGATTTAAGAGTATCCTGGTGAATGTATCCACTATCAATGAAACTTTGGATGTCTTGACCCCTTCCAATTCTGCCTTTAAGGTGAGAAAACAAGCATCAGACTTGGAGTGGGTGATTAGGATTTTGGCATTGAAAGGACGAGTTGTTGAGGTGAAGTGGTCCAGTCTTAAAGGGATGAAGAGAACTTATTTCTCGATTGAGGACAAGGTTTGTTTAAAACTGGTGTCCCAAAGGATAAGTCCCTTAGGATATATTACAAATATGGTCTTTTACCGAGCCATGGTGATGGCTTGTATCCTTGCGGGAATTTGAGCGAATAAAAGGGGAATATGGTGGATGAGTAGTGGTACTTTTATTCTTGGAAGAGGTCAGTATGAAAATTTTTCCTACCTTCCTTGGTTACATACTTTGTGATAGAGTGAAGGTGCCCTTAGAGATTCAAGACACTATGAACGACTGTGAGATGACATAAAAATCGTTGAGGGGTAAGGGTATTTGAGCAGGGAGTGTTAAAAATAGAAAGGTGGGGTAGGAGGGTGAGAGTAGTTGAGATGGTGGTATTGGAGGGTTAAGTGCTCCTTTTACTCAATCCCTCACATTCCTTGGCAAATAGGAGCCCGATCTTGCTGCAGTCTGGGGATATTTGGAGAGATCTAACCTGCCCCTTCCGGATTGGATAATTTGAGCTCTACTGCCCTAAAGGATCTGACCCAAGCTTATGCAAAGGTTCGAGGAGAACTGAATGAAGAAAAGAAGAATTTGTCGTTCCCCTGAACTCATAGTAATAAGAATGTGAAAATCAGTCCAGGCAATATTCTGCTGAACATTTCCCATAAGAAGTTGCCGAAACTGATCAAGAAGCACGCCGAAGAGTTCTTCCTCAGTGGAAGTGAGGAGGAGGGTTTGAATTCCTCGAGCCTTAGAGATAGTACCACTAGCTAGCTCTCTCTTCCTTATGTTTTAAGTTATTGGATCTGGGTTGGGGGCATATAACAAACAATCTTTATTTTTATATTTGACACTTTTAAGACATTTTCCCTTCCCACCCCTTGATGTCGCCCAAAACTACACCTCCAAGAAGTATAATATGGTTGATGTCAAATATAGTAACCCAACAAAGGTTGGGGTCCAACCCACTAGGAATAGGCCAAGTATCACTAACGAACTTCCAAAAGTAGCCGAAAAAATGCAAAAAAGTAAATGAGGGGATTTTTTGTGCAACATTAAAGTAGTAACAATGCTTGATCTCTTTGGGTTGAAATTAATCTTAGATGAACACTAGGACTATGCTCCCCCTAAATTTCTAACTCCGTAGACTTATCGTGTTTCTTCTACCTATCTCAATGTCATGTATGCAAAATCTTATAAGATATGTATCACCAACCATTTTGTTAACGCCTTTGGTGAATTTCACTCTTCACTTTATAAGTCTCAGAGTGTTTCCTTGCTATCCTTTGTCTTGGATCCCAGTCCAACTAGCTCTTTTGATTATCAAGTTGATTAGACGAGGGTTGGTAGCCTTAAATTACTGTCGTGATTCTCTTTTCCTAATCTCAAACTCACTTGTGAAGATAATTTTGAGTACAGAAGTTAAGAAAGAAATCAAATCAAAGATAATCTCAATCCATGCATAAATACTAATTTAGAAAGACCTCACACTTCCTCTACTTTGTTATTCATCCAGGGTTCCCACAATCCTAGTTCGGTGGTTTACCCTTTCATGTTTGCAAGAATATCCATAGAATTCATAAACGAAATCAAAAGATGTATCTCACAATAATTTAAGAAGAAAACCTAGAATCTCAAATTAATAATCAACCAAATAATCAAGAACAAAGGATTCCAAGATCAAAAGTCGAATCTTAGAATCAATATATGTTTGTGAATGTAAAGAGTACGTCCAATAATACAAAAATAACCAAGGAGTATTTATAGTTTTATTAAATAACCTAAAAATTCCAACCAAAATAAAATAGGAAACTAAGCTCGATAGTGGCTACACCTCAGGCAACGACTCGTCTGAATTGACAATGACTAGTTAACTCTGTTATCTTCCTTCTGCACTTAGTGATGATGACTCATCACAAGACTACGAGTTGTTGTCTAGACACATTGTTTCTCCAGTGAATTTGTATCTTTCAGATCTATTCTCTTCATGCTCAGAACGGTTAGCACTACGAGTTGTAGCCTGATATTATGACTCGTAGTCAGTCTCGTTCCCATTACGCATCAACTTGTAGACTTTCAGAACTTAGGCGAACTTTTTTTTGAATGATTACTCCCTATGGCTCATAGTCAATCCCTGCAAGTCATAGCCATCTTCAATTTTATTCCTCTTATGAGACTTTCTTACTGTTCACCTGACGACTTTAGCTAATAGTTGTATAGTCATCCAACGAATCGTATCCAGTCTGCAATTTCACATTTGAATTTATGTTTTCTCATATTGTTCTAATCACTTCAATTCTATTTTTCTACAACATAAACACAAACAAACAACATATCTAACAAAATGGCCTAAGTATTTATATATTTTTGTAGTTTTAAGCATCGAAAGTTCCATCAAACCATGGCACTCACCCATTTTAATAAAATTCATACTTTCTATAGTGCATATTGAATGAATTTCTATCATTTTAGTATATCAAAAACAACATAGTCTTGTAAAATTACAAAATTGCAAAAATAAGGAAATGGCTGGCAGGATACTATATAGAGCCAGTGCAACGGCTAATCTTACCGCGGCAGTAGTAAAAGATATGCTAATCTCCGCCTGGACTTTCCTTTACTCAGTGTCAGGTTCCTTAACACATAATATTCCTTTTATGTATACTTTAGTATCATAATAAATTCTTATGTACATGTAATATCAATTTAATTCACAATTCTATTGCTCCCAAAGCACAACTAAGACCATTTTTTGTGTATCAAATTAGTTAGTGCTACACTTTCATCAATCTTCTTGCTTACTTAATTTACTATCCTTTAAAATATTTCACCAACAGCCAGTGACCCGACCCGATCGGGTGCCTTGTCGTAATGGGAATCCCAAGTCCAACTAGGACCGGGGACCACCCCCTGTTTCCCAATCCAACCACCATTAACATACCTTGAGTCAGCTGAATTCCGAACATATAACAAGATTGCATAACTGGAAAAGGTCTGACTTTGAGATAGGTCTACTTCTAGACCAGCCCTACCAAGTCATCCTATCCAACAAAGCATACCAACCAAACCACCAAGCCAAACAAATACCAATCCAAGACCATAAACCAGGACATAACCAAATGAGTTCCAAAATATAATAGGATTAATACCAAAATAAAATATGATGGAACAGCCAACAATATCATCAATCGAATTCAGCCCCAATAGCAATACCAATGCTAAGGCTGACAACAATACCAATCCTGTCTATTCGAACCCATAGCAGTACCACAAAGCCTCTAACCAAAAGAGTAAAAACATCTGGTTGGGACATGACCCCAACCATAGACAAAACCAAGATCCAGAAATAAATCAAAATGTCTGAAAATATCCATAACATATAATGGAGACTTCTGTAAAGATGGAAGCTCACCACTTAAATCCAACAGTTGCCCCCGAGTCAATCACTATGTAGGAGGAGTAGAACTACTGGTTCTTGCATAGCATGGGTATACAGCCTCCCGAAGATGGGTTAACTGGTGAATTCTAGCATGAACTCAGGATAAGGATAAAATAAAGCCATATGCAAACTAAGTAAACAATCCATATTCTCACAAACATATATATATATATATATATATATATATAACCATGTTGGGAAAGGGAACCAGGTTTAGCATGCCATTAAAATCATTATCTAGGTTGTGTAGCTTTGCCGTCCAAAACCATCTATGGGCTATATGGGTTCAGCTACCCCTGCTGAAAGGGCCGCAGTGCGTGAAGCCGCATGACCAAGGAAGAAAACCTGGGATGACTAGTACATCCCCTTAATATAAAGTGTGACATCATGCACACCGCCAGTTGGACCAAACCTCACATCGACAATTATGAGTTTCTAGCTTTGGTCCCCTCGGGACCTCCACCTTCAATGACTTTGAGACGCACCCATTGCCTAATTAAAACCATCACCAAGTAACCAACCAATCCATTAACCATTTATTAAACAAGGCCATTATTAGTGGTATCGTCATACCAACAATACTTACAAGTTTTGTCTATAGACAACCATATATAGGGTTAAGGGATTCCATGTACCCTTCATGAGTTCCAATTAACCAAAACTATGGCCCCAAGGCCTTTCCAATATACTTAAAACCATTTAAACTATTCATATCATTTAGGGTTCCATTACCAAGTTTAAACCATGCATAAGTTTCATTGAAAAACCAATATTAAAGTAAAAACATTATTGAAGGCATTTAATCAAACACATTGGGGGGATAGTATTTTCAAAACCAAATTCCATTAACAGAGTACCATTCCTATGCAACCAATTATCCAAAACAACCATTAATGCATATAAAAGCTTAATTAAAATATGGGAAAACCATAACCAAGCATTTATAACCAAAAACCCCAAATCATATTTAAGAACCCAAAATCACACAATAATGAAATCATGAAAACCATTCACCAAAACCATGCCTTAGTTGGAACTAATAATATAGGAAGAGAATATGCATTAATTTACAAAGTAGACAAAGAGAAAGCACCAACAAGATCCCCACTTTAGTCCTCCAGTAGAAACCCTAGCTTCCTTACCCCAAAAGCTCTTGAGAGAATCATAGAGTGTTTAGGAAGAGTTTCTAAGTGTTAATGAATAAAGTAATTGGGTAAATAGCCTCCCAAGTGAGTTTCGTGGGGCTTTATTGGGGTAAGTGGGGAAATATCCAAATTACCCCCACTTAAGTTGCATAAAATCCCATCATAGGGGTACGACTGACCCTCACGAGTTGTGCCATTTCCACTCGTATACTAAGACTTAACCCTTGAACCCAACATTGTCCTATGTACAACTCATCCTACCCAAGTTGTATTGACAGCATATGATTCGTACCCTTCACCCGTATCCTTGGCAAGATCGAATTACAAAAAGTTTGAACATTGTCCACCATACAAGTCCCTGGTACAACTCGTACCCTGGCTAACGGATTTTGGTGAACCACTCGTACTCAAATCCAACTTAAGTTACCAAGTCTAAGGTTAAGTAAAGGAACCAAATGATCCTTATCCAACCATACGACTCGTACCACCATGTTGTACCCATTCTAGTGACCGAAATCCATCCCACCAACCAACACTGATTAGCATATGACTGGACCATACGATTCGTATTCCTACATACAAATCTTACCCAAGAGTAATATTGGGTATATAGACTAGAATTCCAGGAAATTTTCTAAGGGTCAAAACACAGGAATTTCAGTCTTACCCACTTAGAACATTCATCCCCGAATGACGGATAAGGTAGGGGTAACCACACGCACGAGTCATTTACATTATAAAATATATTTCTAATCTCTAACAAAGTTTGAAAACATAGAGGCAAAGATATTAATCTTTCCTTTAACAAACTCAAAAATAAAGATGTGTTGAAGACACATACCTTCTACACAAATCCCAATAGCAGAAAATAGAAACGGATACTTGGAATTCATGTCCTCCTCTACTTCTCACGTAACTTCTCCCACCTTATGGTTCTACCATAGAACCTTAACCAAAGCCATATCCTTGGTCTACAATAGTTGAAGCTGCCTATCCAACATCTTATTCAGGACCTCTTTATAAGACAGAGTGTTTGGGATACCCAACCCCTCTAAAGGAATAATTGAAAAGGATCACCACGATACTTCCTAAGCATGAAGATATAAAATACTGGATGAACGGAGTTCAAACTAGAAAACAACTCTAATTCATAAGAAATACTTCCAACCCTCCACAAAACCACATAAGGACCAATATACCAAGGACTGAGCTTTCCCTTTTTGCCAAACTGCACTGCTTTCTTCATAGGAGAAACCTTGAGGAAAACCTTATCCCCAACCTCAAACTCCAATTCTCTACACCTTAAATCCGCATAGGACTTTTGGCGACTTTGAGCAGCCTTAAGATAATCTCAAATCACCTTCACAAGAAATAAGATGGCCAAATAAAGTCACAGTGTTCAACCAAAACCCACTCTTTGAGAAGTTGGCATAACTATTGTTCTTTCAAAGTCTGCAATACCAGACGGAGGTGATTAGCATGAACTACCTCACTTTTGGAATAAACAAAAATTTTATCAATTAATACAATGATGAAGAGATCCAAGAACTGCCTGAAAACCCTATTCTTCAAATCAATAAATGTCGTCGAGGCATTAGTCAATCCAATCAACATTACCAAAAACTCAAAGTGCCCATATCGGCAACAAAAAGTTGTCTTAAGGATATCCACCTCCCTAATCTTTAGCTAATGATACCCAAACTGAAGATCTATCTTAGAAAAAAACTTGGCACCCTACAACTGATCAAACAGATCATCTATATTTAGGAGAGGGTACTTGTTCTTGACCGTCACCTTATTCAACTACCTGTATTCAATGCACATTCTAAGGGAACCATTCTTCTTGCGCACGAATAACACCGGTATACCCCATGGGGATACACAAGGACAAATAAACCCTTTATCTAGAAGATCCTAATTTTACTTCTTTAGTTTTGTCAACTCAGCCAGAGCCATTCTATAAGGAGGAATAGATATTGAATGAGTGTATGGAAAAAAATCAACACCAAACTCTATTTCCCTATCTGGAGGAACACCGGGAAGATCATCTGGAAAGACCTCAGGAAACTCATTTACCACCAGGACAGACTGTAGAGGAGAACCTTCTGAGTTAGAATCTTTAACTCAGACCAAGTGATAAAGACAACCTTTAGAGATTAACCTCCGAGCGCTAAGATAAGAAATAAATGCCCCCTTAGGAGCTACAGAACCATCCTCCCACTCTATAACCAGTTTACAAGGGAACCTAAAGATAACCTTATGGGTCCAATAATCCAAGGACGCGTAACAAGGGTGTAACCAATCCATCCTCAGAATAACATCAAAATCCATCATATCAAGTTCAAATAAGTCAACCAAAGTCTACCTACCACCAACAGATACCATATACCCCTTATAGACTCTCCCAGCAATAATTAAGTCACCTATCAGGGTTGAAACAGAAAAAGAATCTGAAATAACCTCAGAATCAAAACCAATACATACAGCCATAAATGGGATCACATAAGAAAGAGTGGACCTAGATTAAGTAGACAATATATGTCACGAGAAAAGAGTTGTAACATACCAGTAATAACATCAGGTAATGTCTTGAATTCCTGTTGGGACGCTAAAGCATACAACCAGTTTCGGTCAATACTAGAACCAGGAGAAGTAACAGAAGTAGACACAGCACCACCGGGTGTAGGAGTAGAAGATGAAGCCACCAATACCTTATATTCTCCCCTAGCAGCCTTATTAACTGGACAATCCCTGAGCCGATGGCCTGCCTAGCCACACTTGAAGCATTTGTCCCTCCCTTCATCGGAATAACCGCGATGAGGACGACCATAGAACTGACAAAGAGGGCATGCAGAAATTGACTAACCCCCACTCAACTGAGATTGGGCACCCTGTGCCTAAAAATTATTAGCACCTTGATAACGCCTGTCACTCGACTGCTTTGGGTAAGGAGCACTAGCAGTAGAGAATGATCCAGAACTCCAACACTTCTTTTTCTACCATTTTTTGTGATACCAACTACCTTGAGACTAGCACCTCCCTAATTAGAAAACCTGCTCCTCTTACCCTGTCGATCTCCGAACTCCGCCGATTTCCTCTTCTCATCTTCTACTTGCTGCATATGAACAGTCAACCTAGAAATATCCATATCTTTAATCAGCAAGGCAGTATTGCTTTCCAAGATCAAATCTCAATTAGACCCAAAAGAAAATGTTTTCATTCTCACTCTTATGTTAGCCACCAAATAAGGAGCATACCTTGACAGCTAATGAAATTTTAAGGCATATTCCTTTACAGACATTCTCCCTTGCTTAAGATTCACAAAATCCTCCATTTTAATTTCCCTTAGTTCTTGAGGAAAGAAATAATCTAGAAAACCACTAGAGAAGGCATCCCATAAGGACATATTCTCCACATCACCTTTATCCCTATCCCACTCTTTGTAAAATTGGTACGCAACATCCTTGAGCATATAAGCTGCAAAATTTACACCTTCCACATTAGTAGCCTGCCTGAATATCTTCTCCATTTCATCAAAAAATTCCTGAGGATCCTCCTCCACCTTTACACCAGCAAAAGTGGGAGGATTCAATTTCATAAACTGACCAACCCCTGTGGCCTCAGCAAATAACCCACGAGATGAATCCCACTCAGCCTGAGCAGTAACTAATTTAGCAGTAGTATGAATAGACTAGAGAAATTTCGTATTAGTCACCTCACCCTGAGAAGAACTAGTAGCAATCGAAAAAACTCTAGAACTATCGGGGATTGGACCAGGAGATCGAAGATGAACTCTAGACGTAGAATGTATGCCCTAAATATTGTCCCCAGATGGGACTGAAAAGTTTTCTTGTATTCTGGATCGTCAAGGCATGATCTAAAAATTGAACAAAAAAGGATTAGACAAGAATTCTAGGACTTAAAGTCCAAGCTTGAAAATAGAATACCAAGAAAGTGAAACATTCCTAAATGCCTTTTAGCCTATCTCTTATAAGTGTGACACGCTACAACACCCTTAAAAGAGACTCCACTCAACATGGCTCTGTGGACTTTCAATTGACCTTGAACCTAAGTCTATGATACCAACTTAACACGACCTATCTAGGGGCCTTATCGTAATAGGCATCCTAAGTCCAACCAGGACTGAGGACCACCTCTTGTTTCCCAACCCAACCATCATTATCATACCTTGAGTAGGCTGAATTCCGAACATATAATAAGATAGCATAAATGGACAAGGATTGACTTTGGAATAGGTCTATTCCTAGACAAGCCCTACCAAGTCATCCCGTCCATCAAACAGTACCAACCAAACCACCAAGCCAAACAAATTTCAATCCAAGGGCCATAAATTAGGCTATAACAAGATGAGTTCCAAAACATAAAATGATTAATTACAAAATGAAATACGATGGAACAACCAACAATATCATCAACTAGTATCAGCCCAAATACCAATACCAATGCTAAGGTTGATACCAGTATTGATCCTGCCTATTTCAACTCATAGTAGAACCACAATCCTCTAACCAAAAGTGTAAGAATATCTGATTGAGACATGCACCCAACCATAGCTAAAACCAATATCCAAAAATAAATCAAAATGTCTAAAGATATCGATAGCATAAAATGGAGCCTTTTGAAAAAATGGAAGCTCACCAACAAAATCCCCAATTTACTCCTCTAGTTGAAACCCTAGCTTCCTTGCCCCAAAAGCTTTTGAGAGAAATATAGAATGTTTAGGAAGATTTTATAAGTGTTAATGAATAGAATAATAGGGTAAATAGCTTCCCAAGTAAGTTAAAAGTCATGTGGCCTTATTAGGGAAAGTAGGGAAATATCGAAATTACCCCTACTTAAGTTTTACGAAATCCTATCACAGGGGTACGAAAGACCCTCACGAGTCATACCCTTTGATACAAGTGGTACCTTCCACTCATATGCTAAGCCTTAACCCTTAAACCCAATACTCTCCAGTGTTTGACTCACCCTACCCAAGTCGTATTGACAGCATATGATCCATGCCCTTCACCCGTATCCCTGGCAAGATAGACCCATATAAGATTTAAACACTGCCCACCATATGAGTTTCTGGTATGACTTGTACCTTGGATTATGGATCTAGGTAAGCCACTCATACTCAGATACAACTTAATTTACTAAGTCTAAGGTACTCATACCACCAAGTCGTACCCATTTCAGTGACCAAAATCTATCCTACCAACAACCAGTGGTCCACATACGACTGGACCATGCCATTCGTACCCAATTATACAACTCGTACCTATGAGTCGTATTAGGTCCAGAGACTAGAATTCCAAGAAATTTTCTAAGGGTCAAAATCCAGGGTGTTTTAGTCTCCCCCAATAGGAACATTCATCTCCGAATGATGGATAAGGTAGGGGTAGCCAAACACATGAGTCATTTGCATTATAAAATATAATCCCAATCTCTAACAAATTTTTAAAACATAGAGGCAAAGATATTAATCTTTCCTTTAACAAACTCAGAAAATAAAGATGTGTTAAAGACGCATACCTTTCGCATGAATCCCAAGAGCAGAAAGTAGATATAGATACTTAGACTTTATGTCCTCCTCCGCTTCCTACGTAGCTTATTCAACCTTATAGTTTCTCCATAGAATTTCAATCGAAGCCACATCCATGGTCTATAATTGATGAACCTTCCTATCCAAGATGTAAATTAGGACCTCTTCATAAGACAGAGAGTCTGAGATACCCAACCCTTCCAAAGGAATAATCGAAGAAGGATCACCATGACACTTCCTCAGTATGGAAACATGAAATACCGAATGAATGGAGTTCAAACTAAAAGGCAACTCTAATTCATAAGAAACATTTCCAACCCTCTGAAAACCGACATAAGGATCAATATACCAGGGGTTGAGCTTTCCTTTTTTGCCTAATCGTACTACTCCCTTCAAGGGAAATACCTTATGAAAACCTTATCCTTAACCTCAAACTCCAAGTCTCTATGCTTTACTTGCGCATAGGACTTTTGGAGACTTTGGTAAGCTTTAAGGCTATCCCAAATCACCTTTACCTTCTCTATAGCCTAGTAAACCAAGTAGGGACCAAACATATCCGCCTCCTCAAGATCAAACCAACCAATAGGAGATCTACACCTTCTACCATATAATGCCTCAAAAGAAGCCATCCCAATACTAGAATGATATCTATTGTTGTAAGAAAAATCTACCAAAGGTATATGCTCAGACCATTTTCCACCATAATAAATCACACAAGCCCAAAGCATATCCTCCAATGTCTGAATAGTTCTCTCTGCTTGTCCATCCGTATACAGATAAAAAGTAGTACTCAAACTGACCTTAGTCCCCAACCCTTTCTGGAAAGACCGCTAAAAGTGAGACGTAAATTACGTAGCATGATCAGAGATAATTGAATAGGAATCCCATACATATTTATAATTTTCTAAAGATATAACTTAGCATAATTCTCCACCAAAAAGGTAGTCTTCATTGGCAAGAAGTGAGCAGACTTTGTCATCCTATCCACGATGACCTAAATCAAATCATATTGATTCTGAGACTGAGGAAGACTAGTAACAAAATCTATATTGAAGACCACCCATTTCCATTCGGGCAAAACAATCTTTTGATACAACCTACCAGGTCTTATGTGCTCAACTTTAACTTATGACACACAAGCACTTGGCTACAAAATATACCATGTCCCTCTTCATACCATTCCACCAATACATCTCCTTAAGATCATAATACATCTTCATAGAATCGGGAGGAATAACATAGCACGACTCATGTGCCTCAGCTAAAGTCCTCTATCATAAACCATTGATATCAGGAACACACAACCTTCTTTGGTACTGTAATGTACCATCACTACTAATATCCAACACCATCACCTTTTGCCTACCAACGTCACCGTTGATTTTAATTAGGATAGTATCCAACACTTGCTTCTCCTTAATCTCTGCACCAAGAGATGATTGAACCACTTCTTGTATCATTACACCTCTATCCTTGAAGTCCAAGTGGCGAACTCTAAGATTAGCTAAGCGGTGGATATCCTTCACTAACTCCCGCTTTCATTTTCCACATATGATAACTTCCCATGGACAACCTGCTAAGCATTAGATTTGTAATGTACCAGTAACAACTTCAAGCGATGCCTCAGATTCCTGTTGGGAAACCAAAGCATACAACTTATTCTGGCCAACACTACAACTAGAAGTAGTAACAGAAGTAGACACGGTACCATCGGGTAAAGGAGCAAAAGATGAAGCCACCGATACCTTATTTTTCTCCCTTAGTAACCTTATTAATTGGATAATCCTTGAGCCAATGGCCTGCCCGGACATACTTGAAGCATTTATCCCTTCCTTTATCGCAATAACTCCAATGAGGATGACCACAGAACCAACAAGAAGGGCATGAAGAAACCGACTGACCCCTACTCGCCTGAGATTGGGCCACTTTATGCTTGAAAATTCTCACTACCGTGAGGACACCTATTACCTGAATGCTTTGAGTAAAGAGAACTAGCAGTAGATAAAGATCTAGAACTCCTCCACTTCCTTTTCTACCATTTTAGGCCATCTCGACAACCCTAATACTAAGCACTTTCCTGATCAAAAAACTTACTCCTATTACCCTGCCGATCTTCGAACTCTACTTCTTTTGTCTTCTCATCCTCTACCTACTACATATGAAAAATCAACATAGAAATGTCCATATCTTTAATTAGCAACGCAGTACTACTTTCCAAGATCAAATCCTGATTCAACCCAAAAGTGAACTTTCTAATTCTCTCTCATCTTATCCACTAAATTAGGAGCATACCTTGATAGCTAATAAAACTTTAATGTATATTCCTTGACTGACATTCTCCCTTGCTTAAGATTCACGAACTCCTCTATTTTTGCTTCACTCTGCTCTTGAGGAAAAAAATAATCCAGAAAAGCACCAGAGAAGAATCCCATAAGGACATCTCCTTTATATCACCTCTATCCCTATCCTACTCTTCATATTATTGGTACACAACATCCTTGAGCTGATAAAAAGCAAAGTTTACACCTTCCATATTAGTAGCCTATATCATCCTGAATATCTTCTCTATCTCATCGAAGAAACCCTAAGGAATCTTCTTCCACCTTTACACCTGTGAAAGTAGGAGGATTCAATTTCATAAACTTACCAACCCTTGTGGCCTCAGTAGACAACCCACCAGATCCATCCCACTCAAACTGAGCACTAACTAATTTAGCAATAGTATGAATAGACTGGCAAAATTCCGCAATAGTCACCTCACCCTAAGAAGGACTAGTAGCAATCGGAGGAACTCCAAAACTATAGGGGATAGGAAACTAAGATCAAAAACGAACTCCAGACGTAGTATGTTATCCCATCAACATTATCCCCATATGGAATTGAAGTTTCCTTGTGTTCCAGACTGTCGAGGCATGACCTAAAAAGTGAAAAACCAAGGATTAGAGTAGAATTCCAAGACTTAGACTCCGAGCTTGAAAATAGAATACTTAAGAAAGTGAAACATTTCTAAATGCCTTGACCCTTTCTCTTATAACTGTGGCATTCTACACACTCTTAAAAAAAACTCTACTCGACACGGTTTTATGGATTCCCAATCAACCATGAACCTAAGGCCCTGATACCAAATTGACACAACCCAACTGGGGGCCTTATCATAACTGGAATCCTAAGTCTAACTAGGATTGGGGACCACCCCTATTTCTAAACCTAACCACCATTATCATACCTTGAATTAATTGAATTCTGAACATATAACAAGATAACATAATGTCACGACCTAAGCCAGGGCCCTGGCCGCATGGGCATCCTGAAATATCAAGGCTCGAGAGCCCCTATAACTCTCCAACCCACTAGTAATATTAACCACTCTGGGCCTAGGCCCGCAGGGCTTTAAAATGCTTCACTAAGGAGTAAGGCTTGCTTACTTATATACCCAGTATCTCTCATGTGTTTTGCCGATGTAGGACTCTTTATCCTAAGTTGGGGTGTTATATACACCCTTCTTATGGACTCAGTATCCTTGCTGAGGTTTTCCCCACTGAATGGGATTTGCCTAGACTCAGGACTGAGGTTTGCCCCACCTTACTAGGATTTGACTATACTCAGTTTAAACTTTGGCCCACATCGACAGGGCTTACACATGAGCGACTCTGATACCATTCTTGTCATGACTCGAGCTGGGGCCCTAGTCGTGACGGGAATCCAAACCATCAAGGCCCGAGAGACCCATGTAACTCCCTAACCCACTACTGATATTGTCTTCTCTAGGCCCAAGCCCGCACGGCTTTAAAATACGTCACTAGAGAGTAAGGATTGCTTACTTATACACCTAGTATCCCTCTTATGTTTTGCCATTGTTGGACTCCTTATCCTAAGTTGGGGAGTTACACATAACTGGACAAGGACTGACTTTGGGATAGGTCTATTACTAAACCAGCCTTACCAGGTCATCTCATCCACCAAACCATACCAACAAAAACACCAAGCTAAACCAATACCAATCCAAGGTCCATAAACCAGGCCATAATCAAATGAGTTCCAAAACATAATATGATTAATCCCAAAATAAAATATGATGGAACAATCACCAATATCATCAACTAGTATCAGTCCCACCAATGCCAGTGCTAAGATTAACACCAATACCAATCCCACCTACTCCAACCAATAGTATTACCATAAACTTCTAACCAAAAGAGTAAGAACATCCGATTGAGACATGCCTTCAACCATAGCCAAAACCAATATCCAAAAATAAATCAAAATATCTAAAAATATCTGTAACATAAAATGGAGCCTTCCAAAAAGATGAAAACTCACCACTTCAATCCAACAGCTGTCCTCGAGTCAATCACTATGTAGGAAGAGTAGAATGGTTGATTCCTACATAGCATGGGTATACAACCGCCTGAAGATGGGTTAGCGGATAAACACTAGAATGAACTCAGGATAAGGGTAAAATAATTCCATTTGTAAAACAAAGTAAAACCAGCCATATGCTCACAACCATACATATAAATATAACTATGTCGAGAAAGGGAACCGGGTTTAGCATACCATCAAAACCTTTACCTAGACATTGTTGATTTGCCATCCTAAACCACCCATGGGTAATATAGGCTCAACTTCTCCAGCTGAAAGGGCCCCAGTGCCTGAAGTCATACGATCAGAGAAGAAAACCTGAGAAGAGTAGTACATCCCCCAAATATAAAGTATGACATTATGCACACAGTTACTTGGACCAAACCTCACATCGACAAATATGAATTTCTAGTTTTGGTTCCCCCGGGACCTTCACCTTCCATGAATTTGCTACACTCCCTTCCATTATTTCCCAATTAAAACCATTAAAAATATCACACTCCATTTTTCTCGTGAAAAGTGAGATTTGATGTGACAACTCTTTTTTGAATTGTTTGAAGGAGAGTGTGAAGAGTCACCACCTAACATATTAAGGTGCGTTAGGACACCGGTTTATGCTAAATATGAACCTATTTTGTTATTTAGTCTTAGTTCACCAGAGATTAAGGGTTCAAATTACATCAAAAGAAAGGTGTTAAGCACCATCCGAGGTCCACAAAGGTGGTTCCCAGTCAAATTCATATTTTACGTGGGGATTCTATGTGATCAAATAAAGGTCACTTATTATTAACTTAAATGTAGACTACGTGATAAAGTAATTAATAATTATTTATCTGAGTTATTTTAGCTATTAATTATCTAAGTGAAAAAAACAATAAAACATGTAAATAAGACAAGGAAGGAGAGAGAAATGACATAAATTATAACAAAAGGGGGCTACTTATGTAATAAACTAACTTTTCCAAATAAATAAACATGTAAAGTAAATAAAAGAATAAACAAATATATAAAGTAAATAACAGAACATCAAATCAAGGAGTTATTTTGGTTTCATTCGGATCAGAACCCCAACTTATTTAATCCTTATCCGACCCATTGGCTGAATTCTTAAACAAGTAACAATGTCAAATGTCATGTACTATCTCTGGAGATCATTACTTCTGAATGACTACCCATCCCACCCCACCTAGGCTGGTTATAAAATCTAAAGGCATTCTAACACAAGGATAAAACTAAAATTTTTATAATACCTATCGTCCCACTTATCGCCCAAGAGGCATTGAGCTTTGCTAATTTGGATTTGTTGTCTAGACAAAAATAAAGTTGTGTTTTTCTAAGACTCAAAGAACATAAAATATTGGACACCACGTAGCACATAACAATCTCAAGTTAGCCTCTTAGTTAATTAAAGTTGGTTAATGTTGTTAACATGCAAAGACAAATAATTACTTATTTTAATTTCATTAACCTATAGGCATGATATCTAGGTGTTCAACAATTGTTTAATATGACAAAAATAAAACTATTGTTCATGTCATATAATGTGTTGTAAAATAAAAGTGGCATGTCAAAGTGAAGTAAACATGTCAAAGAGTTATGCTCATGAATTTCATTATGCAAGACGTGTTGTATACTAATGATAGTGTTGAAATTATTTCATTTTAAACTGAAAAGTCCATTAACATACAGGAAATACATTATTTAATGCTTGACAGTGAATCAACATGCAAAAATCTGTTAACATGCTAGAATGTAATGTGAACATGCTAAACAAGCATTGACATGCTTAAATCTCATGCTTGAAATAAATGAATTAGTAGTAGGAAAGTATGCTAGCATGATGACATTAAAGTTAATAGGCTAACATGTTGGAGACTTATTTCTTGTATGAACATTCCGAAATTTATGAACATGTCTAAATTTAATGTTTAACATACTAGAAATTATTATTCATGCCGAAAATTCAATTACACATGCTGGAAATCATTTTAAACATGCTGGAAAATTATATTAAAAATGCTGAAAATTATGTTAAACATGCTGAAAGTTATATTAGACATGCTGAAAATTACGTTAAACATGCTGAAAATTATAGTAAACATGCTGAAAATTATGTTAAACGTGCTGAAAAATTATATTTAACATGCTGAAAATTGTGTTTAACATGCTTAAATCTAGTGTTAACATGTCAAAAATGTATTAGCAGGCTGGGATTTAAGTTAATATGCTAATATGTTGTCATCATGTTTAAATTCAATTTAATATATTGACGTGCAAAATATATTGATACGCTTAATGTTAATATAATTTAGGATGCTTGATTCAGTTAAATCCTAAAATCAAGAATTATAAGCATATCAATTAATAAATCATAGATTAAGTGCCTAAATGATTCATATGTTAACAAGTCCTGAGATTGTGTGCCTAAATGGTTCACGTAGCACGTAACATACATAAAATCTGTAATACAAACCAAGCCGCAAGGTAATAAGCAGAACACATATCACGAATTCCTTTTCCAAATACCAACCAATCAAGAAAGACAACTTAAGAGTATTTATACTAGGAGAGGAATCTTTATTTTCGTAGAGAAAATAATAGCCAGGAAGAGGTCCCAAAGTAGAAGTAACAAGTAAATTCAACACTTAGGTGTCATGTAGGTGTAGTGTAGAAAAGTGTACAATTCAGTGAAAGTTACACTTTTCATATATAGAGTAAGGGAAGATGAAAGCGTAAAAGAGAGAAAAAGTATTTGTGCAAAGAAGTCGTGGGGATGGAGAACCGTGTCCCAAATAATGAGAAAGGGTTTGTTTATATAGTAGAAAAATAACTATGATAAATAAAAAATAAAATTATATCCCAAAATCAATCACACTATAACAGCTAAGGTAAAAATATACCCATTATCACAAAGTCAATAATGACATTAAAGAAAGGAAGAAAATTGTCTATCACACAATCAGATATGGTAAACTAAATCAATCAGATTAAGGATGGATCAATTTAAAAATATAAAAGAGATTATATTTACTATAAATATGCAAACCAAATATTTTTTAGCCGTGTTTATCATTTCTGGAAGTCTCATGTTTTGAATTAAGAAGTGAATATACAAACAGTGAACATCTTTGTCATTTACCATATTTAACAAATGGGAAATGAGTGATTAGACATACAAAATATTCCCAATTTAAATTATCTTCAATTTTGCACACAATCATATTCAATGTTACCGAAGTAATCATGTATACCTCAATTATAGATCATGTTACCAAAAATACAATTAATTTGAATACTACCACACTAAAAAAAATCATAACAATGTATGCGTTAGAATTCAACACCCAGATCATGATTTTAAAATTGAACAAAAATCATACAAATTTATGAATTTTCACATATATCAATCCATGAATATAAAAAAAAACAAGAAATTAGAATGAAATTAAAAGAAAGGTCAGCAATCAAATTCCATAAAATTAAAACTAAGTTTTACTTATAAAAAATAAAAGGGGTAGAAGACGATGATAATAATGAGTTGACGAAAATTTAACAAAGAGAACAAACACAAAAATGAACTGTGTGAATTCTTCATGATTTTCCAGTTAATTAAGCAAAATTTGGGGTGCGGGTTATTAGTGTTGCATGGCAGCCTTTCGTCGGTCAGCGGTGGTGGCTGATGGAGGCTTGCTGGAGGTTGGCTATTTTGGTGGTTAGTTTCCTGGGCTGTTGGATGGAGCAGGAGGGGGCATCGGCTGTTGGCTTGACTGGTTGGCTAGTTTTACCGACGGCAGTTGAGCAGCAATAAGAGAAGAGGGAGAGCTGGGCTGCGGCAACTGGAGAGTGAAAAACAGGAGAGAAAGATCGAAGCGGAAGCCTTTGTTGGTTTCTCTGATGGATGAGGGGACATGACATAGGGATTGATGGAGTTGATATTATCATTTTTTCAATTAGAGGGTGGACAGAGGGAGGCTAGCTGTAGAGGCTAACCGGTGGTGACAGCCATTGATGGATGGAGAGAAGGTTTAAAAAGAGAGGGAGTGGAGAGGCGGTTGTTGGGTAAGGAATAAAATTAGGGTTTGGTGCTTTGGTGTTAATAAGGAAAGAAGAGAGTGGGTTGATCTCAGTCATTTGATTGATCTTGATCCATGATTAAGATTTAGAGGATAAAAAAAGAATTCAAACCTTTTAAATTGAATTAAATGTGGCTAGAATTGTAATAAATTGTGTAAAATTAGGCTAAGATTGTTATAAATTGGATGAAAAAGCTAGAATTTAAATAAATTAGAAAAATTAATTTAAATTACATTGTTAATTAAATAAGACATCAAAAAATAAAATTAAGCATGCACAAATTAATGTTACGTAAAATTATTATATAAAATTATTGATAATAATAGTAATAATAATAATAATACTAGATAATGTATTTACGAAAAAATATATAAAAAAATGTCATATTCGAATAAATTGTAAAAATGATACTAATAAGTAATAAAATAATTTGTACATTTTTGAATCATGAATGTGACACGTCAATATCTATTTGATACAAGAAAAAATATAAAAAAATACTAACATTAAAATTAATAATTTTTTTAAAATATCAACCTAAAAGGAGCATTTAGCGGTCAAAATTGGGTGTGAACAGCTGCCCCTTCATTGCTTAAGAATGATGGAAGAATTGTCAAGCAACGAAAACTGATGTAGTAGTCAATTTTGTCCGATCGGGGAAAGTTAAAACACCAAGCGGTGGTTTAAAAAGTAGTGTGGTCGAGACTTCGATTTTAAGTCGCCTACATATGTCTGGTTTTACAAAAATCAAGCCATTTGTAGTTCTAAATTTAGGAATGGACAATATTCCTAACGAATGTTAATGATAAAGGACGAGCATTCAACAATAATGTTGTGGGTCGGTGAGACAAATATGAATATGATTTGAAAATAATGATGTGAGGAGGGGCATGAAAATGAAAAGTAGGTGTCTCAAGTTTGAGCTTATTCGGTGTATGGAAAATAGAGTGATACTTTGAAAACAGGAACACAAATTATTTCTGTTTTTTACTCCTTCTCTGTCACCTGCATACCTTACCATATACTAGATAACAAAGGTTAGAGTATGTAAATGATAAGCAATTGATAGATATAAAGTAAATATGGGAGTAGAGAAAGCGTGTTTGTTATATTGTTGGATCAGCCATTGGACTTCTCGATATGATGTTGGATTGGCTGTTTAGCTTCTCGATATAATGTTGGATCAGCTATTAGGCCTCTCAATGTAGTGTTAGATTAGCTGTTGGGCTTCTCGATATGATGTTGGATTGGCTATTGGGCCTCTAAATGTAGTATTATATCAGCTGTTTGACTTCTCGATATGACGTTGGATCGACTATTGGGCTTCTCGATATAGCATTAGATCAGCTGTTGGGCTTCTTGATATAACATTGGATCAGCTATTGGGCCTATCGATGCAGCATTGGATCAGCTATTGGGCTTCTCGATATAATGTTGGATCGATTGATGGGTCTCTCGATGTGGCATTGGACTGACTATATGGTCTCTCGTGATAGGGTGATTTCTATTATCTGTACCTATTAGTCCTGCCACTTTTAGCTCAACTAGATAACATAGTTAGCACAGATATATATTTATACGTCAAAGGTTAAGCAGCCGCCGTTATAATAATGATAAGCGGAGATAAGAAAGTGTATCTGTTGTACTATCGCATCAGCTGTTTGGCTTCTCGGCATGATTTTGGATTAGCCATTGGGCCTCTCGTGATGCAGTGATCTATACTCAAAGAAAAATTATGAGTTTGTAAAAGAGGAGGTTGATTTATGCCTCTGCCTTGATTCATATCGTCGTCTTGTTGATGAGCCTCCTTCGGGTCTTTACTCAGGTAGACAGAAAATAAATGAATATCTAAGAGAAAAATCATGTTTGTAAATAGTTTCCATTAAAAAGCGATGAATAAAATTTTTTGTGAAAATATGAAACATTTTTGAATCGTTGACTGTGACATATTTTGAGATGATACATCATCTTATATGTCCTTGTTCTCTTGTTAAGAAATTTTTGAGGATCACTAAAAATTTTTTGCCCCAGAATGGAGCTATCTTGTTATGAGAATTCCAAAGTCCGCTTATAGAAATTTTGAGGTCGTCTCAAAATTCTGCCCTAGTTCAAAAGATATGCCGATGTCATGTCCATATGGAATTCTTGAGGTCCTCTCAAAAATTCTACCCCAATTACAATACTCATAGAGAGGGGAAGAGAGTATTTTATTATGAATTGATCGAACTTCACAGGAGTGCCTATGTATCCCTCTTAAATAAGAATCAGGTTGACTGTAGTTCCAATTATAATGTAATAAGGGACATGAGCTAAAATATTACACATGGTATCTCTTAACAGCGTCTGAATTGATGGGTTTAGACCAAACTATGCCATTCATTTCTACAAGTATGAGTGATCCACCCGTCAAGACTCAATGAACCATATACAGGCTTCTGTTTCAAAATTAATTGTCCAGGTGTGTCTTGACTTTATCTTCCAAATCTAATAAACTCCGCAGAGATTTCATGTTCCTTCATTTTCGTATGATCTCATTATGTGTCACAGATTCAGATTCAACAATTTAAAAAGTGATTTTGTTGTAAAAACAAATAGGAAATATCAATAATTCAAAAAAACCCTATTAATGATGCTAGAATGTCTCAAAACATAGTTTCAAGTAATAAAAAAACCTGAAATTGTGAACTTACTCAAACACCGAGCGTGTTTATTTTAAAAATCATGAAAACAAAAAAAATTGTCAAGTCAACCCAAGTGGCCGGCGAGATCTGGACGGAGTAGTCTTTGATCCATTGATTTCCCTAGGGGCTCCTCTCTACTCATTGACGATGGTAATCTCTTTCCTCAGTCAGCATTATTATTGTTCTCAGTCCATATGTTCATCAACATCGAGTATATTCACGTGATGTTCTGGAAGAGGATTGTTGGTAACATTTGGTTCTGGGTCCTTCAGATGAATGACTTTTGTGTCAATCAGCTGTTGAATCTTATTCTTCAAAGCAAAGAATGCCTTAATGGGATGTCCTCTCATCCCAAAATGGTAGGCACAAGTCTGGTTATGTTGATATCACAGAGATTTAGTATCGACTTGCATGACAAGAATGGATGTGATGTGGCCTGCTTCTTTGATCCGTTCATATAATTGAGCCAAGGGTTTGGCTAAAGGTGTATATTACTTTCTTTCGAAGTTACCTTTGGATTTATCCACAGCAGGCTTACCAGCGAGGATGTGGGCGGGTCGGGGTGTTTGGACCTGTATTAGCTGGGCATTGTACATGGGAGAAGAAAGGTTTAAGAATTATGAGTGCATTTGGTAAGGAGCAGGTGTTTGGTATAGTTGTTGTTGGTATGGAATTTAAAGTGGATAGGAGGATGTTGGGTATGTTTTTGGAGATTGTGGATAAGGTGAAGGGAATGAAGCAAAGGTTTGATAGCTCAGAGTGTTCTTCGAAGGCTGGGCCGCCATCACAGCCCCTACCTCTTTCTTCTTTTTGATCTCTAAAGCTCCTCCAGATTGAGCGTTCAAGATGATAATGTTACCATTTTTGAGACAATCTTCGAACATTTCTCCTATCGGAATTATCTCAGAAAATTTTTCGTAACTGTCAACAGCTTGTTGAGGTATTGTGGCTCTTGTGCTATGATGAAGTACTCTTTCATTTAATA
Organism: Capsicum annuum; assembly: GCF_002878395.1. Taxonomy (NCBI): domain Eukaryota; kingdom Viridiplantae; phylum Streptophyta; class Magnoliopsida; order Solanales; family Solanaceae; genus Capsicum; species Capsicum annuum. The sequence goes on from NC_061118.1 coordinate 139,622,725, forward strand.
CTCTTTGACTAGAGGACGAGCTCTTACAGCCTCAGCCCTTCATCTCATAGCATACTCACAAAAGGATTTATTCAGTTTTTTTCTCATTGTCTGTATGTAAGACCAACTAGGAGTGTTGTCTATGTTGTATCCAAACCTCTCGATGAAGCTGGAGGCCCAGGTCAAGCCAGCCTGCCCACCTCTTCACATCTTGTTCAAAATACCATGTGAGAGCCTCTCCCTTGAGGCTTCTCATAAACAACTTCATTCGAATCTTCTCATTGTTTCCTATTCCAGCTAGTTTGTCGCAGTATACACGGAGGTGTACCTTAAGGTCCCCGGTCCTATTGCACAACTCAAACTTAGAAAGCTTATACCCCTCCGGTAGTTCCACGTCAGGGTAAATGCATAGATCCTCATAACTAAGACCTTTAATTCCTTTAATTCCTTTTGAACCCCTCATCCTTTTGACCAAGACCTGCATTGTGTAATCATTTTTCATAGGTTTGAATGCGAGTTGAGTATATGTAGGTGGGAGTTCTTTGACATATATGGGGTTCACATTGTGACTGCCGGATGCATGATGGTGGTAGGCGTTTGGATTCGGGGGCTTTTGTGGAGAAGGATAAACAAAGTTTTTAGGATCTTAGGTAGGCACATATAGAAGAGCTAGGGTATTTTGGTTGTTTGGAATGGGGTTTGGGATGTTTGTAGGAATCTGGGGATGAAGATGAGGCATTGGACGATTGAAAGGAGCTTGAGACTTTGGGACAACATAACTGTCAACTTGTAGTTCAGTAGTGTTTAGGTTAAGGGAAATCTTATCTAGGTTGCGCACTTGCGCCAATTCTGCTTGTAGCTCCAGGATTCTTTGTTCCATTTACATCATTATTTCATTTTGACTGACAACACTGTCTCCTTCTAAACTAGTACCTTCTTTATCCCCAACATTATGACGATCACCCATTGTTTCTTTTCCTCTGAAATTTATAGGTAAATAAGTAGGGGAAGGAGGATCCCCTTTTGATCTGGTATGGCAGGCCAGACTGCACAAATAAACCTTTGGGAAGGGGAAAACAAGAACGAAACAACAAAGGTAGAGAAATTAGTGTGTTAGTGGTAAGTAATCAAATTAACACATAGCAAGCACATTGTTTGACGTTTCCTATTCTGGGAGCCTCATCCGAGGCAGAGGTAAGCCTATCATTGTTTGGGAGATAATTATGTCATAGAATGATGTCATATGATCATAAATAAAGCCCTAAAAGAAATTAAACTTTATTGTATTCAAATTGTCTCATAAATTGAAAGAGAGAAAATTATAAGGAAATCATAAGAAAAATAATATAGTTTCTACTTGATTTGTCAAATTCATAAAGTTGGGGCACCATTAAACCTGCAAAACAAAGTATTAGACTACCCCACCCCCAAAGAGCAAATGACATTGTTCATGCATCATTGTCTCCCAAAATGCACGTAAATAATGAGGCGTTCTTTTCGGGATTGTGGAATCCCTTAGAACTTAGGCTTTCTAATATACATCCTAGGTTTTTAAGGATGTTTATTCCTTAGTAAAGGGATAAACAATTAGGTTCTAGGAATAAGAGTGGTCTTGACTAGGTTCCCTCAAGTGAACAACTTGAGAGTGGGAAAGCTCATGGCTGTCGACGCACCACTGATCGATCGATCCATAAGGCATTTTCCGAAGGGTGTGTAAGGAAAGAACGTCCGTGCAACCATACAACCATTCAAAAAGAAAATGAAGGAGGTTCCAATTGGAGGAAAGTATGAGCGAAATGCCAGTTATATAAAGCAGTAACTCATAGTACATAGAAACATACGATAGAATGCTTTAGTAAAATAAATAAACATCCAAACACATAACCAAAAAAGGAAAGTGGAGAGGGAATAGACATGGAAAAATATTAATAACACATAAAAAGGAAGAGAAGAAGTGACTAATAAATCACGATGTAAATAAACAATAAAAGGAGAACATGTAGAAAATAAATCATGATGTCCAAAGCAAACAATATTACACAAACATCAAAACCAATAGAGAGAATCCCACATAAAGCATAAATTCATAATGGTTAGAACCTAATATCCCCAGCAGAGTCACCATTCTGTCACGCTTTATTTTTTTTGTGAAAAGCGGGATTCGACGTGACAATTTTTTTTGAGATTGTTTGAAGGAGAGTGTGAAGAGTCACCACCTAATGTATTAAGGTGCGTTAGAAAACCTGTTTAGGCTAACTATGAACCTGTTTTGTTATTTAGTCTTAGTTCACTAGATATTTGGGTAAGGGTTCAAATTACCTCAAAAGGAAGGTGTTAAGCACCTTTTGAGGTCTACAAAAGTGGTTCCCGACCAAATTCATATTTTACGTGGGGATTCTATGTAATCAAATAAAGGTCACTTATTATTAATTTAAATATTGACTAAGTGATAAAGTAATTAATAATTATTTATCTTAGTTATTTTAGCTATTAATTATCTAAGTGAAAAAATCAATAAAACATGTAAATATGACAAGCAAGGAGAGACAAATGACATAAATTATAACAAAAGGAAACTGCTTATGTAATAAACTAACTACCCCAAATAAATAAATATGTATAGTAAATAAAAAAATAAAAAAATATCTAAAGTAAATAACAGAACATCAAATCAAGGAATTGTTTTGGTTTCATTCGGATCAGAACCCTAACTTTTTTAATCCTTATCCGACCCATCGGCCGAATTCTAAAACAAGTAACAATGTCAAATATCGTGTAATGTCTCTGGAGATCATCACTTCCGAATGAATACCTGTCCCACCCCACCTAGGTTGGTTTTTAAATATAAAGGAGTTCTAAGACAAGGATAAAACATACGTTTTTAGAATACCTATCGTCCCACTTATCGTCCAAGAGGCATTGAGCTTTGCTAATTTGGATTTGTTGTCTAGACAAAAATAAAGCTGGGTTTTTCTAAGACTCAAAGTGCGTAACATATTGGACACCACTTGGCACATAGCAATCTCAAGGTAGCCTCTTAGTTAATTAAAGTTGGTTAATGTGGTTAACATGCAAAGACAAACAATTACTTATTTTGATGTCATTAACCTATAGGCATGATATCTAAGTGTTCAACAATAGTTTAATATGACAAAAATAAAACTATTGTTCATGTCAAATAATGTGTTGTAAAATAAAAGGGGCATGTCGAAGTAAAGTAAACATGTCAAAGAGTTATGCTCACGAATTTTATTGTGCAAGACGTGTTGTAAACTAATGATAGTGTCGAAAATTACTTGTCGAAAATTATTTTATTTTAAACTGAAAAGTCCATTAACATGTGAAAAATATATAATTTAATGCTTGAGAGAGAATCAGCATGCAAAAATCTATTGACATGCTAGAATGTAACGTGAACATGCTAAATATGCATTGACATGCTTAAATATCATGCTTGAAATAAATGAAATACTATGTAGGAAAGTATGCTAGCATGCTGACGTTCAAATTAATAGGCTAACATGTTGGGGACTTATTTCTTATATGAACATGCCAAAATTTATGAACATGTCTAAATTTAATGTTTAATATACAAGAAATTATTATTTATGCCGGAAATTCAATTACACATGCTGGAAATCATATTAAACATGCTGGAAAATTATATTAAATATGATGAAAATTATGTTAAACATGCTGAAAATTATATTAGACCTGCTGAAAATAAAAATGCTGAAAATTACGTTAAACGTGCTGAAAATTATATTAAACATGCTGAAAATTAAAAATACTGAAAATTATGTTAAACATGCTGAAAATTATATTAAACATGCTGAAAATTATGTTAAACATGCTTAAATCTAGTGTTAACATGCGAAAAATGTATTAGCAGGTTGAGATTTAATTTAATATGCTAACATAAACGTGCTGAAAATTATATTAAACATGCTGAAAATTAAAAATACTGAAAATTATGTTAAACATGCTGAAAATTATATTAAACATGCTGAAAATTATGTTAAACATGCTTAAATCTAGTGTTAACATGCCAAAAATGTATTAGCAGGTTGAGATTTAATTTAATATGCTAACATGTTGTCATCATGCTTAAAGTCATTTAATATGCTGACATGCAAAATATATTGATACGCTTAATTTCAATCTAATTTAGGATGCTTGATTCAGTTAAATTCTAAAATCAAGAATTCTAAGCGGATCAATTAATTAACCATAGATTAAGTGCCTAAATGATTAATATGTTAACAAGTCCCAAGATTGTGTGCCAAAATGGTTCACGTAGCACGTAACACACATAAATCCTAAGTTGTGCCTATCTGTACTATTCATATAGCATGTATGTCTCTGATCCCTAAGCAGTCCCCAATTTATTATTACATAAGGATAATATTTATACAAAGTTATTACAACACCATGAATCGAAAATAAATAAATGAACAAAGAAAGAAAAGATGCAGCCCTCCATGAACTTTTCGGCGACTCTTCTAGCACCCGAGACTGTCTATTTATATCTATGAGACAATATGTAATAGCAGTACAAGTGAGAATATGACAGAACACAGACATAGCAAGCAAGCACTGAATAATTCCTATAAACATGTTTGCTAACATCGTCATATAATGTATAAAGGAAATTACATCGACAGAGACTCACTAGTTTGACGATAATAAGCAATAATAAAAAAAAACCTCAAAAAACTGATGCTTTGAACCAGGCAAGCAGCGACACAAACCAAGCAGCAAGGTAATAAGCGGAACACAAATCACAAATTTCTTTTCCAGATACCAACCAAGCAAGAAAGAAAACTTAAGAGTATTTACACTAGAAGAGGAATGCTTTGTTTTCGTAGAGAGAGTAATAGCTAGGAAGAGGTCCCAAAGTAGAAGCAATGAGTAAATTCAACACTTAGATGTCATGTAGGCGTAGTGTAGAAAAGTATAAAAGTCAGTGAAAGTTTCACTTTTTGTATATAGAGTAAGGGAAGATGAAAGTGTAAAAGAGAGAAAAAGTGCTTATGTAAAGAAGCCGTGGGGATGGAGAAGTGTCCCAAATAATAAGGGTTTGTTTATATAGTAGAAAATGACTATGATAAATAAGAAAGTACATTGTTAAAGGCATTTTATCAAACACATTAGGGGCATAGCATTTCCAAAACCAAAGTCCATTACCAAAGTACCATTCTCATGCAACCAATTATTTAAAACCATCATTAATGCATATAAAAACATAATTAAAACATGGGAAAACTATAATCAAGCATTTATAACCAAAATACCCAAATCATATTTAAAAACCTAAAATCATACAATAATGAAATTATGAAAACCATTCATAAAAACCATACCTTAGTTGGAACTAACAATGAAGGAAGAGAGCATGTCTTAATTTACAAAGTAGACGGAGAGAAACCACCAACAAAATCTTCAATTTGATCCTCTAGTTGAAACCCTAGCTTCCTTGCCCCAAAAGCTCTTGAGAGAATTATAAAGTATTTAGGAAGAGTTTCTAAGTGTTAATGAATAGAATAATAAGGTAAATATTTTTCCAAGTGAGTTAGAAGTCATGGGGCCTTATTAGGATAAGTGGGAAAATATCCAGATTACCCCCACTTAAGTTGCACAAGCCACAATATCCCATCACAGGGGTACGAATGACCCTCACGAGTTGTACCTTTTGATACAAGTGGTACCCATTGCTCGTATCCTAAGCCTTAACCCTTGGACCCAATATTGTCCAGTGTATGACTAATCCTACCCAAGTCGTATTGAAACTATACAATCCATACCTTTCACCCATATCCTCGGCAAGATAGATTCATAGAAGGTTTGAACATTGTCCACCATACGAGTCTCTGGTATGACTTGTACCCTGGATTATGATTCTCAGTGAGCAACTCATACTCAGATCCAACTTAAGTTACAAAATGTAAATTTAAGAGAAGGAACCAAATTATCCTTATCCAATAATATGACTCATACCACCAAGTCGTACCCACTCCAATGACAAAAATCTATCCCACCAACCAACATTAGTCAACATACGACTGGACCATACCATTTGTACCCAACATACGTCTCATACAAATGAGTCGTATTGAGTCCAGAGACCATAATTTCAGAAAATTTTCTAAGGGTCAATCCCCAGGGTGTTTTAGCTAGGCACTTGGATAGTTCGTACGATAATAGGTAAAAGTCAAGTAGTACTCAAAATTATGGACAGATGAGTCGTAACTCAAGTTGAAGAAATAAAGGAACACTCGAGATGACACCTGATCTTTACTTCTACCGATTTACTAAAATACAAATGACACCACTACACACATTGTTAACAATTCATGCTTTGAGAATTTAAGCACCACAAGTCAAATTAACATATGTTACTATTGACAACAATCCATTTACCACATTCTCAACAAATAATTTTTTCACTACAAGTATTTAATACCAAATCAAATAAGCATAACAATCCACTCCCTGTGCCTTTACTGGACTTTATTAATTAGGCATTTGGTTTTGACCCTTCTGTATTAAAAGATATTAATAGGGTATAATTATTATCATTTGTGATGATTGAGATATCAATTGAATTTGACTCGATACCAATTGAACTTAACACAAGGATACAACATTGAGATGATACGATAGGAAAGAAGAAAATAAGAGATTCCTAGATGCCTTGTAGCTTCTTACAAATTTAATGTTGATGTCAATCTACTAATTCATAGGACACTACTCAATGTTTTCTTTTGTACTGAGAAACCAGTAACCTGAGCTCTGATACCATCTTTGTTGTCACCCCATCTACTGAGTCATGTCGGTCACCTACCTACATATACCCGAGATAGGATAACCTTGAATATCCCACAATTCAACCAAATGCGAAAGTTAATACGACAACTACTTAATTAATTTAATATCCACCATTCGAGAATCTAATAAAGTTGAGATAAAATTACTTATTTGATTCTTTCCAAAACTTTTTTTAATACATCACATATGAAACGTAAATATGGAAAATAACTATAAGTGACTTTCGAAAACCTAGCCTAAACTAGTACAAGAGTAGAAGACAAGAAGTAGGGACATTCATGATGCAACATCTATGAAGTATAAAAATGGTAGGAGCTGTTACTAAGTGATCAACATCGCTTCTATAGAAACTCCAACTGACCTGTACCATGTCTGTATCCTGAGTAGATTTATAATAAGTATAGGATCATTACAACTACACGTACTAGTAAGTATCGTTAGCCGACTAAGATTATAAGAAAATAACATTAATAATAAGTATGAAAAAAATCATAACATCAAATATAGTTTGGGTTCTAACCACAAGTAAGGAATCCTCAACATATCATCTTACCATCTCTGTGACCTACCTATCATTAAACAATTTCGTATATCATTGTCTTTTAACTTAACATTTTGTATATCTTTTTTATTTTATTTAACATTTCATATATCTTTGTTCTTTGACTTTAACATTTCGTATATCTTTGTCCTTTACTACCTAATCCAACCTAACTCTTTCTCTCTTCATATCAATCTATTCTTATGCTACTAATAATTCTTTAAGTGTCATCCACCTAGTCCATTTGGTATTCTCTATTGTAAGACATAACAATACCATATCCTAAAAATATCATAATTTCCACTAATCACGTTATACCACAATCTCTCCTCTCACAGGATCGTAGATTCTCACCTTTAACCTGACCCACACAAGGGACCTAATTTACATTCGTAAACTCTCTTATTATATAATAATAATAATAATAATAATAATAATAAAGAATAACATTCAAACATATGAATAAATGCATGCATGCAAGATGTGCACATCATTTCTTACCTTTCTCAATATCATTATCATATCCATATCGGTGTGATACCCACCTATCACAATAAGCATATTTGTACTAGCGTGGTACCCAACCCATATCACAGCCATCATAGCTATACCTGTGTGGTACCTAACCTATATCACAGATAGCATATCTATACTAGCGTGGTACCTGACCCATATAATCTTAACACATTAGCACAATGAAAATAAAATATAATGTAGTCAATGAGTCATAAGACATGCTAGAATACAAATATAGTGTCAGGTCCACAAACAAGCACAAGGCCAAGAAAGTCTAAGTACTGCCACAATTGTCTGATGCATTTAACAACCTTAATCATTACATATGTACATATCACAATCATAACTTATCAAATGCCCCTATGAACTATCTTTACGCAAGTTTACATTATTATGCGCTCTCCCTCTAACATACGTCAACTTTGAGATTTTTACGTTACCTTTTAAAATCTAAAAAATATTGATGTCGATAATTAAAAAAATGTCAACACCGCAAATTGGATAATCACACTACCTATTTACTCACTATCTTATCCTCTAACTATGAAAGGCGTCAATTATGACCAACAAAATATTAGAATTATACAAATATTCCTAACGTAATTCAGGCATTAAAGCATTTACGCTTTAGTCAAGTTACCTTAATTACACCTTTTTACCACTTCACACTATCTTGTTCAATCTTCTTCTATATTCAAACCTTGTAAAATATTAAACTATACACCGTTGCATCATAATACTAGTCATCACTTATACCAAATTAAATATTAAAATATGATTCTGTATTTCGATATATTCAAGCCTATTCAGATCTTTAGCATGTCCATTCATACAAATTCATGCTCGAAGGCCTAATGCATGATACTCCCAACATTATTATTAATGTTAAATACATCTAGCCAAAGTCTAGTTGCTAAAAAATAAACCTCAGCTTACCTCGTAGGTGAAACATGGTGCTACATAGAGGACGGAGTTATTCCGCGTGTGTTATATGTATTTTCATATCGGATTTTCTTCAGATATTTCTAAAAATCACTCTCATAAACCTTGACCTTTGAAATCTCATGATTTAGGATATAAGATTTTTCAACGTATATTTGGAGGTAGGGATGACCTATGAAAATAAAAAGAAAGAGCCTCCTAAAAATTTCTTGGCTGGACTATTGCCTTTTTCCGTTGTAGCAGTACCACTGTATCCGACCTCGATAGTGGATATGAGTAAGTTATCCCGCGTGTGTTAGACGTATTACCATGTTGGGTTCTCTCTAGGTGTGTCTCAAAACTGTTCTCATAAACTTTAGCCTTTGAAATCTTATGGTTGGAGATACAGAATTTTTAACGTACTTAGGAGGAAGAGAGCGACCTAGGAAAATAAAAAGAAAGAAGGGTTTTTTAAAAATCCTTGGATGGCTACTGCCTTTTATCACTGCAGTGAAATTTTTACTGATGCAGTGATAACGCTACATCCGACCTCATCAATGGCTATGGGCAGTCCAACCCAGTACATAATTGGACCTTTTGGCCCAATTCCCTTAGGTCCTAATTTTCTCCCTAATTTTTTTTTTCTATCCATTTTGAGCTTATTATCTATTATAAAATATTTTTGAAGTATTTTCACATGTAACAACGATTTGGATCGCTATACACTATCTTAGTGAAGAAAATCAAACAATTGATAAGCTTGCACCAATAACTAGTCACACCAACAAATGAAAACCACATCTTCAACTATTTTTCTAATCTTCCTAGACATGTTACAGGCCTTGTAAATCTATACAAAATGGATTTAGCCCCTTTTATATAAATAGAATAAGTATTTCTCATGAACTAAATACGAATTTCATATATCAAACTTCAAATGATGTATTTCACTTATATCAATGAAAATCCTATTTAAATAAAAATTATTAATTGTACTATAAATTGACTTGAGAAGGTTTATACGAGGGTATATGTTCCTTTTTCCTTCGGCGTACATAAAATAGACTCATGAACTATTCATTGATATCCTTGACAAAGATGAAAACCTAAGAAATTAATATGATCCATGCATTTGATTGATTTCTTTGCAAAATAAAACTTTTCTTTAGAGTCGTGGATAAAGTCTTTAATATATTTTTATGGGTCGTTGCCTTTTATGATTTTGATAAGCTTTGGGCTTCCGATACTTGTTTCCACAAAAGTTATTTTACTTCTCTTTAATTGTTATCCTAACATTGTTTTATTTTTCAATAAATGTTGATTCTAAATCCCCAATGACTTTTCATTCCTTTCCTTAGCTTATTATTTATAGATTGTTTTCCATAAATGAGTAATAGAAGGTAGCTATTTATTTTCTTCTCCTTAAAGTTCTCGCATAGTCAACTATCCATTGTAGGATTTTTTTTTTTTTATAATAATAGTGTCCACGCCAACTATCGTGCATCTTGGCTAATTTCATGGGATATCTTTATCTTTCACTATTAAAGTACTAGGTAACTCTATCTACCAAAGCTAGACTAGATGGGAAGGAATCAACTTGTGTTTTTTGTCTCTTTAGTGGAATAATTGAACTTTAGGAGAAAATGATTTCTCTCCTTTGCACTTGGTTCTTTTCTCATGCTATTTAGTGCGAATAATTGTGAAATGAAAATGAGAGGATCAATTTTTAAGGTCATTTTATACTGTAATCACAAAGATGTATATAGATCAAAAATACTATTTCCTTAATGTGTAAAATGAAGTTATAATTAGTTATTTATGGAAAGAGGACAATTGCACAAGTGCAATGCAGGTGGGATATGTGTCACACATCCAAATCCACTCTCATACATGTGATAGTTGACTAATAGAATGCATGTGTGAAATGTGTCAAACATGCACCTACTTTATGCATTCTCCAGAAGTATCACCATGCAAAACACCTTCTTACATGTGCGACACATTTTCATCATGCATGATGTATTTCATGTCCTGTAATATGTTTCACACTTATCAATCATCTAACAAACATACATTTCTCAGACACCTTATAAGACATGAACACTTCAAATTATTAAATAGTTATTTAATCCTCCATTTTTTGTTAAAGTAAAAAGTTACTTAATTATCTTACAATTACCCCATAATTTTAGTTGTTAGATTTATTAAATCCAACTTAATCGCATGATACATATCTTGCATTCCTCCACTTGACATATATGATGTCATTCACTTTACGAGTTCAATAAACATTCTTATATTTTTAGCACATTATGGTTAAATCTTAAATTGATTTCATTAATTATTGTCACCATGTAATGACGCAGTATGAGGCATGGTGATTGTACATCACTTTATTGAATATAGTCTCTTTCATGTAGTAAAATACTAATCAACTACTCATTGTAATCTATAATTAAAAAAATACATTATTGATTCAATAGTGATGATTGAAATATCTTTTTTTAAGTAAAAATATGATATCATCATTCTTAATATTATGTATACGAGAAAAAATAGATAACAACAAAAATATATACATAAATGAGTTTAAAGTGTCAATTGTATCACACCAGAGTCTTTATTGTTTTTCGATCGAGAACAGTCAGAAAGAAAAAAAAGGAAAAGATTTGATGAATTAGAGAATTTCGAGCTCACGCTTGAGATCGACTATAGTTTAAATATAGTTATAGACTTATTTGATTTTCCTGTCTATCCTTGAGTTGAATAATTGTAAATTATCCTTCTGACATCCTTATGACTGATAAATTGATTTGGTAATTAATTTCATTCATATAAGTGATGAACCTTGAATTTGACTAAGTGTCTAGATAAATTGTGTTATAGCATATTTGGTTCATTTTCATCATCTTATTATTGATATTGGTGAGATTTTCACATATTATGGTATTCGAAGGATCTGATACAATGCCGGTTTGTATTGTTTACAACTTGATATTTGAAGAATCGAATACCATGCTAATATAGTACATGAACTAAACTCATCTCCTACAGGTCATCACTATTGGGCATATAAGACCTCTTGATATGTGAGTACGCTTTAATGATGAAGTTGATAATTATGATGTACTATTTCATATTATTTATTCATTGATTTTATATTTTTTTTGGTATAAATTTTGTGTCAACTAGAAGTAGCTTAAGACTACTTGTGAAATAACTAGATGAACGTAACTTGTTATGTTACAGTTGAGATAATTAAGGAGTCTTAGGCTCTCTCCTTGTTATGATTTAACATTGATTGAGATGATAACATGATGATGAAACTAGACTAGTAAATGTATAATTGTATTATTTAGATTACAATAAGAGATTAATTTTGGATGGTAATAAATTATGGTTCAATTACTTGTATGTCTTGATTGCTAATTTCTTTCATTTGATTTATGCTTATATATGATTTTTAAGTTAAGTTGATCGATGATGCCTACCAGTATTAAGTGTTTATATTGATATTATCTGCATTGTGTTGATTCTATTTCCACTCTTTTTCTAATGAGTGTAGATAGCGTTACAAGGACTGAGATGAGACCTTGAATTTAGTTTGTGACCAACAACTTATTGATCAAATGGTAAGCACTTATCTTCGGGTACCATTGAATCTTCTCATTGATCATATCCACTTATTCGGATAATGATATTCCCTTACTAGATTGTTTTTGAGATATTTATTAGGACTTTGATTTTATGATTTTAGAATGTTCTTGTATGGTGCCTTTCAAATCTTGGAGACTATAATAAATAGTTGTGAATTCTGCATTATTATTAATTAGTTTTGAATTTGATTATTATTAAGTTGTTGTTATTGTTATTGTTTAAAAATGACTAAATGATTAGGTTAGTAACTGGGCTAGATGATTCTCCCACTACAGGGTTAATGTGGGTTCCACTCATGACCATTTGGATCGTGATAAATTAATTATCTTGAAGGCTCTGTGTAGCTCAAACATAAAATTCTTGTTACATCTGTAGTATCAAATTCAATCTCATAAACAACAAATTGTCAAATAACACAACCCAAAGAAAGGAAAATAACCATATATTTTATATGACCTATAAGAAAGTTTTAATCATGTCTAGAGGCTAGTCACTAACAATGGAAAATAGTTCTAATATATAGTATGATATTATCTTTGTCCCATGTTTGGTATAAGGTATTAATTAATCTCAAAAATATTTTATCCCATCAGTAATTCTGAAATAATAAAATTATTATACCATATGAAGGATGATATAAAATAATCCCATGAGATATCCTAACTCATGAAATATCCCAACTTATCTCATATGGTGTATCAAATAACCCATCAGGGTTTTGATAAGAATATAGTAGTCTAGTCAAGTATTCATCATGAAGAGCTTTAGTTGAAGTTATTTGTCAGTAATAAGCTAATCATATCACACCCTGAGATATAAAGGAGCGACCCAAGAAGAAGAATGGTATTAACATACATACCTATGTAATGTCTCTTGGCATCTCTTAAAGCTTGATTGTACTATCTCAATTGCACAAGTGTGTAGCAACGATGGTTTTACTAACATTCCATGGACAATCGCTGTAGCATTAATGTCACACTCGTGACTAACCAAGTCTAAAGAGTAAAGTGATACTAATAACATCAATAAACAATATTTTGATTTAGCAACAATTTGATAAAAATATCTTAAAGTAGCGAGGAAATCCTAAGGCATTATTTCAACGTGTACATCATGACGCCTCAACCTTATGCATGCAAATCCAAAGAGCTATGAACCAATACCCCATCACTACCTCCTTAAATACAATATTTTAACATAACTAATAAGTTGTTCGAAGTTACAACTTTCTATCGCAATCACCTGATCGACAAATGACAAGAATCTACATGATATCTTAAGAAATTGAGGAAGACATTATAGGATAAACTTTCTTCATGAAAATAATATTGATACCAATTCTAATAATCTACTAAAACACCTTAATGATAGTGAACAATGGTAGAAATTCAATCAACCAAAAAAATAAGAAGTGTTGGGACAATCCAACAAAAGATATGAATTTTTATTGTAAAATACTTTTTGGCATATAAGGTAGATATAACCTGATAAAAAAGGGTGCTTGTTGAAAAATATGTTCCATAACACATAAAGTTATACGAAGAAGAATACAAAGATGAAAATTTGATAATATGAACATTGAACACAAAATTATGAGGTTTGAAATACGTCCGAAATACTTTCCTAAAAATGATATTTGCTCCCTCTCCTTAACAAGATTGCTATGGAATTCTATGAAAATATTTTTAGTGGATAAGACAAACCTTTGGATTTCTGCACCAAGTAAATAGTGAAGATAATCCTATTTGAAAGCAAGAATTCTAATACTTGATCTTTTTGAAAGAAAGTAACTTTTAGGGAAATGTTGTAAGAAAGTAAAATTTTCAAAAGGTAGGATATATATAGAAGTGGTGAAAATAAAATATTGAAAGGATACAACCATTCATCTAATAGACACCTCTTCATCTAAAAGATACAGCTTCACTAAAAAGACATCTCTTTTCATAAAAGACCTAACCTTTCACTAAAGGCATCTTTTCATAAAAAAGTTAAAAATTAATTTATTTTATACAAAAATCCAACAATTTCCCACTTGTTTAAATATAAATTAGAACATAAAGATCAAGTCATGTTTACGTATAGAGTAATGTATCTTTCGATTTGAACATCACGTTAGTGCAATGACACAAGATGCATTTGAAATTCTACGTAGAATAATAGCTTTGAACGTGTTATTCCTTGTGATAACATCAGTGACACTACACGCATAAACATTTCATTCCTGCTTTCCACTCAACATGCTTAGCACTTTTATGTCCATGTGCTATTCAAGATTCATAAACATTTATGAGAGCAACTCCAACTCCCAATCAAAGCGGTACTACTTCTATATTCATATAGGTGAAGTTCTTCCAGTGTATTTGTCATATTTGAGACACTTGTTCCATGAACTGAACCTCATTAAGAGTATTATAACTCAACTCTCCAAACTATGCCAACCAGTACTAGTATAACTCTTACTTAAGTACTGAAACATCCATGTATCAATAACTTATTGTTACCCTTTGAACCCATAATTATTCATTTCATAATGCTGGGTAGGGTTGCCATTATTGGTGAACCTAGTTAAGGAGTTTTAATATAATCATACTTGACGATGTATTTGACAACTTCCTTTTAACAAGTTTAGTAACTGGATTAGTCAAATTCATTTGAATCCACCAATGTGATAGAAGTCATTCCATCTTGAATTAACTTTCTAAAACAATCATGTCAAGAACTTATGCATTTGACTTCTTATTATATAATCTCTATATATGCTCGATATAGAGTGGCTTGATATCACAAATTGAGTTCATATTTTGTAAAATCAAATGGATTTTCTTGATAATCCCTCAACTACTCAACACCTTTAATTTTCTTGCTTCAACTAATGCAAGATTTTCTTGATTTCGAGAAATTATACCTCCTCACAAGGTAAGTATCAATCATATGGTAATTTATTTTTCTCACATTTTTTATACCAACTTGTATCGATATATTCTTATAAATAGTATGAAATTTAGAGTTTTTCAAACCTCTAGTTCTCTAGAGAAAATCAAAGCTCAACTACTGGCTCTTTAAATGACACTTGTTTACACAAGTTAATAAGCCACGATTTTTCATCATCATGGATTGACTCGATCTAGGATCAAATAGGGTACTGTCCACTTATGTTTAAATGACTATTTATTGAGCACTTTTTCAATGTAATGTGATTAACTCAATACATTACCTCCGCTATTTTTTTAATCTTGATACCAACATAGTACCAATTTCTCCATGATCCTTCAGTATAAATGTGAAAATAAAATTTCCTCATTTTTGTTATGACTTATGTATCATGTATTACGATCAAAAAATCGATAAAACATCACACAGTATCATATATCCATCAAAATTATAAATTAAAGGAATATTAACTTTCTCAAAAAAGTTTATGCTCTTCAAAATATACATTAAAAATGCATATTCTCTAAATCTCAGATTACTTATAACAACTTTAAAATATAGACACGCACTTCTAAAATGTAATATTTCATGTCATTTTTATTAAACTCCACATATGATCTTTATGCAAGAATAATGATCCACAATAATCACACAAGAAAATATTATTCTTAATTATCATGTATTTGAAGATCACACAACAAAAAAACTATTAAATTATGGCAGTTTCTTTATAGGGGTCATAAGAAACCCCCACTACACATTCAATTTGTGGCATTTGTGTCACCCCTATAAAATAATTTTTCTGTGGCAGTTTAATCGTGGAGGTTGTAAAAAAACTTCACTATACATTCAATTTGTGGCGTGTTCTTGAACCTCCTCAAAATTATTCCATTTGTGGTAATTTTTTTGTGCAATCTTTTATAGTTGCACAATAACGGAATGATCTCCATGATTTTTTAAAGTAAACAAGTCATTTATAATCATTATAATGAGTTTAAATGATGTGTTTCGAAGCCCCCATAATTTCTTTTTCTATTAGTACTAATAGACATTTTCAAAAAACTCACAATAAAATGTGTACGTTTGATAATAGCTTATATAATTTCAAATCGCCATAAATGCACATTTTATATAGAAAAAAATTCAAACATAGATAATATTTAGGCAAAAAATGAGGCGACATAGCTAAAGTTTGCCTAATTCTAGGACATAGATATACTTTACTCACTAAATATACAAATTAGAGATTGTATTATGTATATACGAATACAAATTCACATAGAGATTTGAATGATTCTCAAAATTTACTTTGTATGCAAATATAAAATTTTGGAGATTTTTATATAAGCCCCGAAACTAGAGAAAGCCCTCTGCCACACCCCCACATCCCACACCCACCTCACCCAAAAAGCAAAAAACTAGAGATCGATATATGAGCCTCGAGATATACAAATGTACAAGTACAACGTAAATGTATATTAGATACTTATTCAAATCTTAATTGCAAGTGGTAACTATTTTAAAGATTATCTACAGCTTGTAACTATGACTTATTTTCCATTCCACGTATTTTTCTCTTTTATATAATCTATTATAATTGTATAAGATAATAATTTGGCAGTTTCACTATAAGCAATTAACAATTTTGTGATACGAAATTTTAGATCCTATTTTGCACCTTTTTGAAAATCAATCGTGATTCATAATAATTTTTTAACACTTGAAAGGATTAAATGAGTAAAATATTCAATATCTGAAACATAGATATCCTAAAAATTACATCGAGATTCAAGTTAGAGTTTCAATAGCAAAAAAAAACATAGTTTGGATCCTCGTAATGAATACTAATTGCCAGTCGCTCTATTTCCATCATTATTTCTATTGGAGGATCTTCTTGATCCAATTGGTGGATAAGTAACTCATCTTTATAATGAATTTTCGATTTTGACCTTGGAGCTCGAGTCTTACTTTTTGATTCAGAGTATTTTTATGTCAATATGGACATTGTTTGATTTACCTAACCTTCTAGGTACACTTTTAAATAGATCTAACACATCTGAAAACTTGATGAAAAACGTTGAATTAGTTAATGTCAATTAAGCTACAAATAATTAAATCTTTCGAGAGTTAATAATGGGATGTGCCTTCTTAACTACAATTTCAGACATCTAAAACTATTAATCTAAAAAAGGACGGAGGGAGGGGGGAGGGGGTAACTTAGATAACAACCATGTTCTGATATCCCAAGTAAGTTTTCTTTATTAGATAATTTCATGAACTCTCACGGTCTATTTAGTCATGTACAACTAGAATAAGTGGAGTTTCAAAAATAATTTATTTTAAAATATCCTATAATGTCCCCACTTTTCCACAATCGTACTATCTAATTTTTCATTGAAGTACTCACAATTTTACTACCAGACTATAAAAATAAAATTGTTCATCTATGCTCATCAATAACATTCATCATCTAATCTAGGAGAACCAACAAGAGAATCTTTATGTGTGTATGTGTTATTTTGATAATTATTTACTTAATTATCACACATTTAGTTATTGTGTTATTGTTCATTTATATTATAAACAATTAACTCATTTGAATTAATTATATTGCTTGTAATCTCATTCAAATAAATTTGACTTACTGATCTAATAATTATATTTTATATTAAATAATTAATAATTTTATAATTTTATCTAATTTATGATATTTTGCAACATAATATCAAAAGAATTATTTTAACAATTTTTTTATTTGGTCCTTTATTTTACTTTATTGTTTATTTGGATATTTTTTTCATTGGTTTTCATATTTTTAGAGAATATAAATTGATTATGTTTAGGAAGCAGTATTTTTATTAACTAGTCTAATCGTAGCACGTGCCTCGCATGTGTAAAGTTTGATTATTTAAAATCAAATAATTTTTTATATTGCAATAAATTTCAAATCACTTTTCAAAAATCTTTCACTCTTTAATACAATACTGTAAACATAAACATATATATATATATATTACTACCAGAAGTTCCAAGTGGTTGATGGAACATCACTTTTGTGTTTGTCATATAGTACTTCTTTTGCTTGTTACCACATGCTAAGAGAGACACATCAATTTGATACATATTTGTGTTATGATTATTTTTTTTCATTTATACTTAAAATCTTTCCTATTTTTAAAGTCAGATCTTTACAAAATCATTGATTACATTCTTATTATGTATTTAAATATATAGAAATCTGGTACTTCTTAAATTTTTCTTATTCTAATAATTTTATATTTATTTCTATATTTTTCAAATCTTCTTGAAATCAATTTTAGTTGATTTGAAATTATTGAACTAATGGAAAAGGTATTAGTTGTCATTAATTGACTTCTAATAAGAATTTTTTTACCATAAATATATTTAATTATTTTTTAACTCTTAAATTTGAAAAAATAGTGAAATTCTGATGACTTCTAATAAGAAAAGGTTTTATCATAAATATATTTAATTAATTTTTAACTCTTAAATGTTAAAAAACTAATCAAAAAAGATGATTTTGTCTAAAGTAAGGACTTTTAATGAAGAACAAAAAGTTCAAACAATATTTTTAAGGCCTTTACACTTTTAATATATTAGAGATATAGATTATAGATTATAGATATAGACATAGACATAGAAATAGATTATAGATAAGTTAGTTTCATTTCAAAAAGAAATTCTTTACTTAAATATTAAAATAAAAGAGAAAAATCGGAAAAAGAATTAAGATGTCGTAAAAGATAAAAGTGTACACCATCTTTCTAGATATTAATATTCATTAGGAGGGTAATTAGTAAATTAAAATAAAAATTATGCGCGGCAAAATTCCCCTCTTCCCTCTCCTTTTCCTTCTCCAAAGGGCACGATTTTCCTTATCCATAATTCTTTAGTTCAACTCCCGTTTTTCATCGTCTTCTCTACATCAAGGCAAAAGTGCAATCGGGATAGTAAAGGTTCATACTTCGTCTTACTCTTTCACTTTTTATGTGATTTATTTGTTCTTTATCTACTTTCTGCTATAGAATTTATATCTGAGTTCAATATGTTGTTCGATCTATATTTTCTTAAATGTATTAGGTTAGTTTTGTTCGATGCCCTTGTTTTCGAGGTCTGATTGCAAAGCCTACCCTTTTAAGAATTATTGTTGTGGGGAACATAAGTGATTGCAAAATTTCTTTGATCGATCTTTGTATTTTATAGTTAATTGGGATTTCTGTATTTGGGTTATTATATGGGTTGTATTTCGGATCGTAAACTATAAAGAACAACTCAATGCATATTTTGACTTAATTGATCATAAATCTTTTGTCTTTGTTGGTTTGGCTGAAATACTTATGTTACTGGTTTATTGAACTTTTATTGGTTTTTAATAGTTGGATATTCAATACTTTTCTGCTGATTTTGGCAAAGTTGTTATCTTTGAGTTGTTTCGATCTTAATTGATCATAGAAATTTTGCTTTTCTTGTTTTGGAAGGAATAGTCGTTTTCTCTAATCAGAATGTTTACTGGGTTCTTAAGCTATAGGTGTTGTTTTGCTCCTGTAGACAGTAGACGAAAGTTTTGACCTTTAGGGGACATACTTATTGATCAATGTTCTTTCATCTTGTTTCGGGGAATTCTTTTAATTCTATTATCTAAAAGTTCATTGAGTTTTCAGAAACTGAATATTGTTGTGCTCTTTTGACCAAAGTTGTGATCTTTTAGGTGTTTTTATCTTATTAACCAGGAGCTTTTGTCTTTCTCGATTTGGGACGAGAACTTGTGTTTCCGTTGTTTGAACATTTATTAGATTTTCAAGAATTTTTTGCAACTTGTGGTCTTAAATATGTCATGACATTTCTATAGTTATAAGTATGTCATTATGTATAAAATGAAAAGTTTGAACTTAAATATGTCATGAACTTAAAATGAAAAGTGGGTTTTACTAATAGTAGCAGCTATCTTTACGTGAAAAAGTTTCTGAAAGAATTTTACATCACAAGAGTGAAGGTTTCTTCTCTCTGGCTGCTGTTACAGTATTACTTGATAAACCAAAAGCAGTTTTTAGAAGAGTTTTATGTTACAAGGGAGA
Organism: Capsicum annuum; assembly: GCF_002878395.1. Classification (NCBI taxonomy): domain Eukaryota; kingdom Viridiplantae; phylum Streptophyta; class Magnoliopsida; order Solanales; family Solanaceae; genus Capsicum; species Capsicum annuum. Next base: position 139,643,194 of record NC_061118.1, read on the forward strand.
GTATTCTTCTTCTGCTTTCTCCCATGAGAATAACCTTGCATGAATCCTGCTCTCCCCAGAAGTTTGAAACTATCGTTGAATCAACCATGCCTCAATCCCTCCAGTTGGTGGTCGGCCATATGAAAAAGCTGACTCTGTTAATGCCCTTCCTACGAAAATATTTCCCCAAGAAGCATCTCCAGTTGTTGAGAAAGTCTAACTTTTCTATTATTTTCGTAAGGGTTGAAGTAAAAGAGAGATACATTATTGTTAGTTTTGTTTTCCTTTCCCTTTGTAGCCGTGTCCTTCCTCTTAAAGACATTAATTAAAAATGAAATTGTGCTCTTTCTAATAGCTAAGCTTTTAGATGAGATTATCACACATTTTAACCGTATCGTCTTCTATTTGTTTTTTAATTACTTTCTGAGATGTATGCCTCTACAATCTCCTTAACGAGCAATGGAAATGTTTGCAGTTCTGGCATGTTTGACTTAAAAGAGTTGTGCTTGGTTGGAGGAAAAGCTGCATGGATGGCCTACCTGGTAAGTGCTAACGAATATGAAGATCTTATCTTCGTGCATTTTTTCCCTGGTAAGAAAAGGAAAAGTTTGTTCCTTAATTGTACGTTAAGTGAAGAGTTAAATTGCCAGAATATGAAACTATGGCAATTTCTAGGTTACCATGTATTGTAACATCTATTGACCAGTTGGAATTTTCTTTGCATAAAATTGTCTTGAGTGAGGCATGCTTCTCTTAAGGCTTTCATCTTGCTAACGAATTTTAGAGATTAGCCTCATTTAACTGAGATATACATTTGGGTTGCGAGTATGAGTCTCCTTCAGAGATAAGGACCAAATTTCTTAGTCGTACTTCAAGAAAATCCATTCCCAGTTATCCTCCTCATATTTGAGTTAGAGACAAAAGTCGTGGGACTCTTACGGCTTGAGCTCATGAGTTTTCTGTGTAAAATTCTTGCCTTTTCTAACTTTATTTTCTATGCAGCATACTATTTCGGCTTTAATGTATTCTTTGATATCTTGATGTGTACCCTTCCCACCCTTTCCTTTTCCTGTTGTTTCTCTGTCGATTTATATCGTCTTATGTTGAGTTCTATTCAAAATTGTGGAGGCAACATATATCTGAAGTTTGAAGTTCACTGAATTTTTTTATTTTGAGTCGGGGGTCTGTCGAAAACAGCCTCTCTATCTCACATTTGAGGTAGTGGTATGAACTACATACACTTACCCTCCCCAGGCCCCACTTGGTGGAAATATACTGGGTATGTTATTGTTTAGTAAGAACAGTAGTAGTATTAACAATAAGGCACTTCAATATCTTAAAAATTTTCTTCAGGCAGGGTCATCTTAGAGCTAGGTTACGGAGGACATGTGTGATGAGGAGATGGAAACACTTTAAATTGACCACCCTACCCACTAATGGACTATGGGGGAGGGCAGAACTCCTAGATTCATTGAAAAACATGGGCAACTATGGTTATTAGTCTTTTGCAGATTGATACATTTATTTGGTGATTCCATACTTCAAGTTTATTGCGCTTTCAAGTCACTTTGATGGCTGGCTGGAATTCTTTATTTAGTTCCAGGTTATCTTTTGAATTGCTAGATGAGCTTATATGATACATCCTTTTGCCAATGAATAAAGTATGCTTGGTGCTTAGATTTTTGGATGCTTTTTGCGTGTAGTTTATTTGACCTTTTCATTGTTCCTTCGTAGCGTTGTTGGCTCAGATTGCATTCTTGCTTACATCTTTTCTTGTTTTGCATTGCCAGAATTTGGTTGAGGAGAAGAATAAGAAAGTGAAGGAGTTGTAAGATAACATTGCTGCAGTCAATTTTACCCCACAAAGCAAAATGGGAAAGATGTTAATGGCTAAATGTAGGACACTGCAGGAGGAAAATGAAGAGATCGGAAACCAGGTTAAAGAAGGAAAGGTAGTAAATGATTTTCTTGCTGAGCGAAGTGTATAAAATATGCTCTTTCCTATCTTGTTCTCGTCCCTGCCAAGTACTCTTTCAGTCTTCTTTTTCTTTGATTGCTATTACATTTAGCTTGGTTTTTGGTTGGATCAGTGCATTTTACAATTCAAACAACAATTTTACATCCCAATTCGAATTGGCTTTTCCTTAAGGTTGTATTGTCTTTAAGGTAGTAAATCTGTAAATGCTTGAATTGTTGCAGTGTCAATACATGGGTCCATTCCTAGCAGAGCATAGATAAACCAGCAGGAGTAGGACACAACTGTAACATCCCGATTTTCTGAATCGGAATGCTACACGGTGCTCATGACCCTAAAGGACCACAAGCTAACCCATGACTGATATCTGTACCTATATACTGCATAATATATCATAAAATTCGGAAACATGAACATGAAAGGACATAAGGTTCGAACTGAATAAACTTCTGATAACAAAATATCTGAAAAAGGTATAACAATACCAAAACAAGTCATAAATACTGAAAATAATGAGATCTGAATATCTAATCTGACATCTAGTCTGAAAGTTTCTAATTGAACTGAATAAGGAGTTGGAACATATCTCCAACTAACTCCATCTAGCAACTGAATAGTAAATGTAGCAATAATCATATCGTCCTCGAATGAGAAGGACTCACTGCAAACTCTGAACACTGGAATGCTAGTGTTGATCTGGAGCTCGTGCCTCTGACCTATGGTGTAACATAAGAGAAAGCACCATAGCGCAAATGTGTCAGTACGTCGGAATGTACTGAGTATACGAGTGAGGTAGGCTAAATGCAAAGGGTTATATGCATGAACAATGCTGACTAATATGAACGTGAGAATACATACATGCATACATAACTGTAACTAAACTCGCTAACTACTGCGTCTGAATACTGACAACATGAGTGTATTGATACTTAGATACTGAATAGATGAACGACTATTTATGATAGTTCGAATTATGAAGAACTGGTCTGGTTGAATGTGTCTGACAGTCCTGCAGCTGAATACTGATATCATGAATTATGATAACTGATATGACTGATACATGAGTTCAAAAAACTGATATAACTGTGATGATCAGCCTAACCAATGTAACTGATACTGAGTGACTGTATCTGACATTCTAAGTTCTAATGGAACTATCTGAGTTCTGTTCTACTTGGAGTAACTAAATCTGAGATTAGTCCTATCTAGCAGGTGATCATGAGTATACTGATAATAAGGATGATTTGACTTAGTCTGAGATCAGTCCTATCTAGCGGGTGATCTGTAAATCTAATGATTCTGATACTAATTAATCATAGTTGAGATCAGTCCTAGCTAATGGGTGATCTTCAAGTCTATTTACAATGATAAACGTTGATTGTATCTAACAGTACTGAATCTGTACTACTGAACTGAGTTGACTGTATCTGACAGTGCTGAATCTGTAACTAAAACTGTAGGATGTGTTCATCAAATCGACATGCCCCAAACTAAGCTGACTGGGGTCCAATCTCTGCCCTGACCGGAAGGGTGTCAGTATCGCGCGACCAGTAAAGACATCTGCTGTGGAGTCAGTCCTAATCTAGCGGGTGACTCCTGGGATCAGTCATATATATATAAATGTGCTAACGGATGACCCCTGAGTATGTCAGCCCTCTCTAACGGGTGACATCTCGTACCTATACTGGCAACGTAGTTCTGAAACTTAGGGATTGCTTCTAGGGATCTCAGTCCTATTCTAGTAGGTAAGTCCCCATCCCTAGGCTCACTCGGTGCTGAATCCTACTCCCATCTGAAATACACTAAACTGAATAACAGAGATGAACTGAATAACTAAACTGAACTGATTAGCTGAACTGATACTAGTGGTATTGTTTAGCGGAGCTAAACAAAGTTTATCGAATTCCGATGACTAACAAAATGTACTGAGTTTTGAGGATTGATTGAGAGTACTGAAGTTACTGAGATTGACTGTGAATACTGAAGTTACAGACTGAGTACTGAGATCACTGATATTACTGAACTACTGAGACTACTGAGATTTCTGAGTTTTCCTGAGTTACATGACTGACTGAATTCTATAGATCATGGCTTAACTGAGTATCGTGAGAACATGACATGGCTCTAGGCACACAACTATATTTTTCGGGTACAAGTACCCCCAGGACATGATGGAAGGAAACTGACACACATGACTAACTTGATCATAAGAGTAGAGTCCATAATTCACAATATAATAAATAAGGGATTTCATACTAAGCATGGTTCTCAACAATCTATTTCATTGAAGGGAATTTCATACAACATGTATATATTTGCATAGCTTTCAATATCATTCTCATTACATATCACAACCACAATCCATAATATCATAACTTAGGGAATTTCATGAAGTACATGGGTATTCTACATCTTGTACATGAGTGGGTTTTGCAAGTAAGCATAGCATAATTTTATAAGACTATTTCATGAGTAATCCAACAGTGTTCACAAGACACATTATCAATATGTATGAAATTGAATCATATAGGCCTATCATGAATCCTTAACTTAGTCACAGTTTAGCTATAATGCATGATTTCTAGTCTCTTAGGTATTTTATCAAATACCTTACATGCACAACTTAGGCATAGGTGTAAATCATATAATTACTCATCATAAATAATCAAGCTTACATATTTTCAACTCATATGATGTCATAGATTCGTATTAACAAATAAAGATTATATCTTGGCATCATTCAGTACATAAACATGATCAACAATCCATTCATAACATGAAAACCATAATATATAGTTTTAGAAAAGGATTCTTGAACTTCATGGACAAATGGAGTCCATGAATTATCTTGGAAAAAGTCTTAGAATCTTGTTTTTGAGAGATGAGTTTGATGGAAACCCTAATCTTGTGGTTGAGAGTGTAAGAGAGGATTTTTAAGATGCTTAACTGAAGAAAAATGGGAAAAATTATGTCTCTTTAGGGTTATAAGTCGTGGAAGATGAAGGAAAAGACCAAAATACCCTTATGAAATAATTTTTCAGTTGCTGAAAATCATAACTGATGACCTTCGTGATAGGGCGTCATAAATGTGATAAGCTATCACGAATGTCGTCACTTAGGGTTTGGTTTCTGCCTAAGGCTGACGACCTTCATGATAGGGCGTCACAAATGTGATAAGCTATCATGAATGTCGTCATTTAGGAGCTGGTTTCTGCCTAAGGCTGACGAACTTCGTGATAGGGCATCACAAATGTGATAAGCTATCACGAATGTCGTCACACTGTTTCTAGCCTGAGATGCTGGAGTAAAATAGGCATAACTCTTTACTCCGATATCGGATTTAGGCGAAATTGACTATGTCAATATCCTTCTCAAGAATTTAATCGGTAAAGAATATTTTGATTCGTCTGATAGCTGGGAGTTATTTGAAGCCTTAATATACATCTAACTTACTCATAAAACTATAAAAGAACCATAATGTACTATACATGATCTTGGTACATGGCTCTAATATTGGTTTGAATTTTTCGGGGTATTACAACAACAATGGCAAATGAAAGGAAAAATGGCATGTACTCCACGCTCTTTGTGCTGATTACTAGTCTATTGATAGATAGAGGAGGTACATAACGATGGAGAAGATGGGAAGCAACAAAAATATTGTAGCGGAGTTAAACTGCGACCAATTATTATTTTTTAAGTACTAATTTCATATTGTAGTGGTTGAAAACTCCCACATAATTTTCTAAGAAAACAAACTAGTATTTTATTGTGAGATTTATAGAACACCACAGTATTTTTTTTTGTGACATTGTGATCATATTGCGGGGGTTTATAAACTACCGCAATTTTTTTTTTTTTTGAATTATTAATATTATATTGTGAGGGTTCTAAGTTGTCACTTATTAACTTAAAAAAATCCCACAAATTCAAAATTCATTTTGTGGCGGACGTCAGGGAGGTTTCGAAAAGCCGCTACAATATTGCTCGTGGCAAGACTTATTGTGGCACTTTTCGAAACCGCCACAATTCTTTTTGTTGAGGTCAAAAATCGTCACAAATTGATAAAAAACCCGCCACAATTTACCAGCATTTTTGTAGTGTCATCACAAAAATCATCTACCCTAGCATGAAAATAAATTCGCACAATCAGAAGGGTAAAATTTTATATCTAACTATTAAGTAGAGTTAAGAAAGTAGAACCCAATTTATTTCTAATCCATGGCTTCAACATTGTCTTGGTACAACCCTTGGTCGCAATATTTGAACTCCTTAATTGCAATTTTCTTTAAACAAAGAGTGTGTTGCACTATAGATCCTTTCTCATTGCCGGAAAATAAGTCCCCCCTACTTGCTATAATATTGAGAGAATGAACCATTTTTATAAAATTTCACTTCGCAAATACCTATGCCACCAACAGACAGGACCGAAAGGTTTTTGCAACACCACTAGAACATGCCTTAAGATGCAATTTATATATCCTTGTAATAGCATATCTCTATAACAAACCATGGCTGATGCAATTAACTTTTAGCTTTTGAAGAAAGTCAAAACCACTGAAAACAAAAAGAAAAATGAATCTATTTTTACAACCCTCAGTCAAACAAGTGACAGTCATCAAAGAACCTATTCGCAGCCCTCTTCCAACAGTTGTTTCCTTTTTTTTTTTTTTAATAGAAGAATTCTTCAACTCCAGATTTTGAAAACAATAGCCACAAACGTGGCTTCACACTTCTCTGATCTCTATCATATATCAAATAATATTTCTCAATTTGACATTGTCTTCTTCTTCAAGAATAGCGTTTTTAGATTGTTGGAAATATGTTCTATGAACACATAAAATTATACGAAGAAGAATACAAAAATAAAAACTTGACAATATGAACATTGAACACAAAATTATGAGGCTTGGAATACGTCTGAAGCGCTTTCCTAAAAAAGATATTTGCTCCCTCTCTTCAACGAGATTGCTATGGAATGTATGCAAATAGTTTTAGTGGATATAACAAGCCTTTAGATTTCTGCACCAAGAAAATAGTGAAGATAATACTATTGAAAAACAAGAATTCTAATACTTGATCTTTTTGAAAGAAAATAATTCTTAGGGGAATGTTGTAAGAAAGTAATAATGTGAAAAGTTTCTCTAAACTTTCTTTTAAGAATTTTTTTTTTTTTTGAAATCTCAAAAGGTAGGATATATATAGAAATGATGAAAATCAAATATTGAAAGGACACAACCATTCATCTAATTCATCTAAAAGATACCTCTTTATTAAAAAGACATCTCTTTTCATAAAAGACGCAACCTTTCACTAAACACATCTTTTCATAAATTTTTTTTTAAATTAATTTATTTTAAACAAAAATCTAACAGTGCTTACCTCACAAAACGCACTCAAACACTGCCACAAAATTAGCAAAACGTTGCAACCTCACTATCACAGCACCCACAGAGATATACCACAAAATCAATGGGGAATACCATACAAAATGGCGAGCTCACAACATAAACGGACTTCTGTTAAACTTTTGAATTGAGAGCATCAACACTTAAGAGGATTTCTAGGCTTCATATATGGTTTCTATGGTTTTTGATCGATTTTTAGAGTTTAAAATAAAGCAGAAGTAGGTTCCATATACATTCTCAGCAATCTCCCTATTTTCTTCAATAATAGACCCAAGATATTTGAAACTTTCTCAATTTAGATGAACAATATATCAACCTCACTTCCACATCAGCCTCATATGTTACGTCACCAAATTTATACTTTAGGTACTCTGTATTAGTCCTGCTCATGAACCTCAATCCATTAGACTGCGGGATCTATCTCTGAACCTCTAACTTAGCATCAACTTCGTTGTGAAGCTCGTAAATCAAAATTATGTCATTTGCAAATAATATACATATAACACCTCACCTTGAATTATTATTATTACTAAATAGTAATACATAAGAAGTAGAGTAGAAGTTCAGTGATTAACTTATGAGGATGTTATGGATATGAATATTTATTCAAAGGTTTATTTAATAATAAGAAAAAGAAGTTTTAAGTATTTTGGTCTATTATCTAAGATAATGAAAAAAAGAAACGATGATGTCATAGATCATATTTGGTGCATAGTGAATGAAATGTTTGCTCAAAGCCAAAGGTTTATGTGATTAAAAGGTGTCATCAAAATTTGAAGACAAGTTCTATAGGGTGGTGGTTAGACCATTGTGTTGTATCAAGTGCAATGTTAGCCGATCAAGAACTTTCACGTTCAAAAAGCTGAAAGTTGGGAGATGAGAATGTTGAGGCGGATGTGTGGATACACTAAGAGAGATAAAGTAGAAATGAGAATATCCAAAATATAATATAAATAATTTTGATGGAGGATAATATGAAGTAAATGAGACTTACATGGTTTGAGCATGTGAAGAAGAAATGTATGACTGCACAAGTGCAGAAGTATGAGAAGTTGACTATGAATGATACATGAGAGGTAAAGGTATGACGAAGAAGTATTAGAGAGAAATTATTAGACATGACATGGAACAACTCCAACTTGCTGATGACACGACCTTAGATAAAATATTATGAAGGAACCAGATTAGGATATAGGAATAGTTGGATTATTGAAGGTTGTCTCACTTAGTCTTTTATACTAGTAGTCCTAGTGTAACACTAGAGTTTCCTGTTATTCCATTTTTTGTTAAAATTTACTATTTTTAGCACTTCAATATCATATTATTTTGTGATAGTGACTGCTCCATTTTTAGTATGCATTATTGTAACTTTTAATATTTTGTCTTAGTTTTATCATACTAGTTGTTTCTTCTTTCAATCTCCTTTGTAAAATTTTAACTTGAGCCAAAGATTTACTAGAAACAACCTCTCTACCTTGTAGGGATAAAGTCTATATAAATACTACTATTAAAGCATGATAGAAATTTTTTTTCGTAATACTATTACAAATTCAACTTTTTATGTTGGTCTTCTTTCAGTACAAGATCCACCCGAGTAAAGCATCATGTTTAGAGTAGCAGGTGTTGATTCATTTATGAAGTCAATTTTGTAAGAAAATTTTTCGTAGTTTTCCATTATTTTTCATCTTCATTGACCATGGTGCATTCTATTTTTACAAGTTATGACCATATCAAGATATCTTTGTAACAAGAAAAAAATAATTTAAAAATATTTGACTTATCAAATAACAGTACTTCATATAAAATAAAACGAACCAATCGTTTTTATCACGTAATAATATTATGCATCATTAATCAATTGTCATTGAACAAATAATCAAACATTTATTTTTTTGCTTCAAGGAATTAAAATTTGTTTCAAGAAAAAATAAAACGTATATAGTGCATCTTCAAGAGAGATTAATTTTGTAAATAATTAATTTTCTATTTTGAAGGTGCAACTTTTATTTGGCCTATGAATATGAAAATCAAATTTCATTAATCATTCAGCATGTGTTAGGTAATCTTTCATGCATACTTAAATCTAAATAACTTAAACAAGACTAACCGCGTCATTGCACTTAAGCAAATAATGCATTTGTATTGAGTAAAGGTTGTTTAATCACATGGTAGCATGATGCATGGACACGTTGCAAGTTAAAAAATAAGAAAACATTCAACAATAGTGGAAGAAATATCAATAGCACAAAGAACGAATATGCTAGTGAAGGAAACAACTGCAAAAAATACGCAATCGCTGGTGCCTAATGTAACCTATTTTTTGACCATTTGGTGAGATCAATATGCCAGGAATAAACAACTATATAATTTGTAAAATAAACAAGTAAGCAAATAAACAGTTTAATGATTATTACAAATACGAATAGTTATTCAAACAAAGTTGGTACAAATATTTGCTTAGACCCTAGTTGAACTCTGCAGCAGAGTCGTTGTTTCTGTTTTGCGAGAAAATGACTAAGACTCGTTTGAATTCAAAAGTTTTTAAAAAAAATATCAAACACTATTAAAAATAGAGTCTCCACTTAATTAATTTAGAAAAAATCAAGAAAAACCTTAAAAATCATACAAGTGGACTAAAATATGAAAAATCCTTTGAGTTTTTCAGAATTCCAAGTAAGGGTTCATATTAACACTTTAAGGAAAGATTTTAAGGCACCTAAAATATCCGCTAACACATAGTTATCTGATCTATTTGAAAATAACTTTATGACTAACTTGATAAAAAATGAGATTGTTTTTTCATGAAAATCTAATTTAAAATTTTGGAAGAGATTGACAATTAATATTAAATCACATGTAGAAGGAAAGTAAATTTTTTTATAGTTAGTTAACAATCTAGTTAATTGATTGATTCAGAAAATAACTTGAAATAGTGGAAAAACATACATAATTGAACTCAAAGGGAAAATTCAATTACATTGAGATAAAGCAAATCAATATTAGAGGGATACAAGTACACAATCAATCAAAATATATATATATATATATATATATATATATATATATATTTCTATTTATCCTTTTTTCTCATTTTTCTGACCTTTTTCTTTTTTTTTTATTTATTACTTTATTTTTTAAAAAATTTAAAAGTGTCAAATATATTCTCAATTAAAGACAAACATTCAATAAAATGAAAGATGAAAAGACATAACTTCAAGACCCATGGTTTTACATTTCAATAAACGGATATTAATGTTAATGAATATACTTAAGTACTCCAATAATGCATGTTTGTTCATTTTCTTTTGGTAGTGCTTCACATGTATAAAACTTTAACAATGTTTTAGATTTGTATTCTTCAACTTCAACCCTTGCTACTATATTATTTTTATAGCAAAACACTGCTTCCTCTAAGCAGTTAATTAGTTAATCATGTAGTAGAACTTTGATGTGATACGTTATCAGTGAAAATCACTCTATTTGAGCTCTGCTTGTACTAGGATTAGTTGTTGGCAAGACTATTGTGCCTTCTACTAGTGGTGTCAACCGAGAAGGGTAATAAAAGTTTCTCTTTTTCTAAACCATTTTGTAAGTACTTTATTAGGTTTAGACATAAGAAAAGAGGGGCACTCTATATTACTGATGGTTATGTCTCAATTGTTATATTTAAGCATGCATATGCAGGTGGATATTTGGCAATACTTCAATACTGATTCATTACATGACGACTTTAGGCTTTGATTCAGAAATAAGGGCCAATTTTATTGTCCTTGGAGTTATCCCATTGCATACTCTACTAACAATGAATATAGATTTATTGTATATAGTCTTACCCAACATTTCTACAAGAATCTACTTTTACAACTTAATTAGGTAAAGTTTAGATATTAAACTTCATTCTCATTTTTTGTTTTGGAATCTGTTTTCACAACTTAATTAGGTAAAGTTTAGATATTAAACTTCATTCTCATTTTCTTTGAAAGAAACAAATACATTAGATGCACATAGAAATTAATGTCCATTTCTCTAATTTTATTCATCTATGATAACAAAGTTTTTGTATCTTTTTAATTTTCAGTATATTGATAATTTTTATTAACTGTTATAGCTATAATATAAAATATCATTTATAATTGCCCGAAGCACGATTACATTCACTAGTGTACAGTAATAGGAAATAGATAAAGAAATTGGGATTTATATCTTATAAGGCCCAAACCTATAAAATGGTCCAATTTTAGACTTTGACCCATTTCTTCTTCTGCATCTATCATAATTTCGAGTTGAGCCTTTGAGGCCGAATCTGCCTAGTTAAATTAAGGGCTTTGGCCTATTTCTTTTTTTGATACCCGTAACAGCTTCTTTTCCTCGTGTATATCATATTTGCTCGTTGTACTACTGTATACCTCTTCGTAATAGTCCTTTTTAGACTTAAATTTTGAGGCTAGGACTCAATTAATGATGTGGACCTCCTTGGTCAGTTAAAAAGTACAAAGAGAGAAAGTCCATTGGAACTCCAAGTAGACGTCACATGCCAAAAAAAAGAAATAGAAATTATACTATTGAATACATGATTAACCCAAATCAAACATAATGCACAAATATTAGACATGAATAAACGATGGCATAATACATATAATACATAAATATGACCCTAAACTTGACATCAAATTATAACATTGACCTTAAACTTTGAGAGTGCACAAATAGGACCTTTAACTATTCAAACAACAACAACAACAACAATAAAAAAAGCAACAAACCCAGTGTGTTCTCACAAAGTGGGGTCTAGGGAGGGTAAGATGTACGCATTCCATACCACTTCCTCCGAAGAAGTATAGAGGCTATTTTCAATGGATCCTCAGCTCAAGATAAAGAATCAGAGACAATGAGATGGATTACATAACAGAATAAACCATAAGGAATAACAAAAGTAAATCAAAGCAATACGAAAATACGAGAGATAGTGCAACACGAAATAAGAAAATAACAACTGAGAAATTATGAATGGGATACCCACGTATAAGTAACAAATACTTACAGCCATACACACCTATGAACACAGTCCTAGAATTACTAACCCGACAACACAAGATATCTCTTTCTGGCTAGCTACAGCCCACACCCTCCCGCTAGCCTTCTACCCTTATTCGCGACCTCCACACCTTTTTATCTAGAGTCATGTCCTCAGTAAGCTGTAGCTGCTCTATGTCATGTCTGATCACCTCCTTCCATTAATTCTTCGGCCTACCTCTACTCCTCCTGAAGCCATCCAATGCTATCCTCTCACATCTATGAATTAGGACATCTGTGTCCCTCCTCACCACATATCCAAACTATCTTAACCTTCCTTTCTACATCTTATCCTCCATCGATACCACTCCTATCTTCTCCCGAATAATCTTATTCCTAACCTTGTCTCTTCTATTAAGCCCACACATCCAACGCAACATACTTATTTCTGTCACCTTCAATTTCTGGATGTGGGAGTGCTTGACTGGCCAATACTCCGTGCCATAGAACATGGCCGGATGGACTGTCACTCTATATAATTTTCCTTTAAGCTTAAGGGGAACTTTCTTATCACACAACACTCTCGAGGCGAGTCTCTACTTCATCCAACCTTCTCTAATATGATTAGTGACATTCTCATCAATCTCACCATTCCCCTGGATCATAGACCTAAGATACTTAAACCTATCCCACTTACAAACATCCTGGGAGTCCAACCTCACCACTACATCATCTTCCTACCTCAAGTCACTAAACTTTCATTCTAAATACTTTGTCTTGGACCTTCTCAACCTGAACCCCTTCGACTTAAAGGTTTGCCTCCAAACCTCTAATTTGTCGTTTACGCCCCTCCGCATCTCATCAATTAGCACTACATCCTATGCAAATAGCATGCACCAAGGCACCTCTCCTTGAATACTCATCGTCAACACGTCCTACACCAATGTAAATAGGAATGGACTAAGATTCGATCCCTGATGCTATCCTATCTCAACCAAAAAGTGGTCAGAGTCTCCTCCCGCCGTCCTCACCCTGGTCGTTCCTCTATCATATATGTCCTTAATAACTTTGATGTACACCACCAAAACCCCTTTTACCTTCAAACACCTCCAAAGAACCTCCATCAGGACTTTATCATACACCTTTTTCAGGTCGATGAACACTAAGTGTAAGTCCCTCTTCTTTTCTTTATACTGCTTTACCAATCTCCTCACCAAATGGATTATCTCTGTCGTCGAGCGACCAAGCATAAACCTAAATTGATTCTCCAAAACAAACACGATCCTCCTCAATCTCCGCTCAACCACTCTCTCCCAAATCATCATAGTGTAACTCAACAGCTTAATACCCCTATAGTTGTTACAACTCTAAATGTCACCCTTATTTTATAAAGAAGAATCATCATACTCCATCTCCAAGCTTTAGGCATTCTCTTCGTCTTAAAAATGCCATTAAATAAATCCGTCAAACACCTTAGACCTACCCCACCCGTATACTTCTAAAAATCTATCGAAATCTCATCCGTCCCTGTCGCCCTACCCCTCCGTATCTTAAAAGTAGCCTCTTTAACCTCCTCTATCTTAAAATGCCTACAGTAGCTGAAATTACAACTCTCCTCCAAATGCTCCAACTCCTCTAACAGAAAGCCTCTGTCCTCTTCCTCATTCAAAAGTCTATGAAAGTACTACTGCCATCTCTTCTTAATGTGAGCATCCTCCACCAGAACACTACCATCCTCCCCCTTAATTCACTTCACTTGATCTAGGTCACGACCCTTCTGCTCCCTAGCTTTTTCTAGCCTATACAACCTCCTTTCTCCTTTAACCCAGCATACAAGCTCTCAAACACTGCAGACTTGGCAGCTAAAACTAACTTAGCCTCCTTCCTAGCTACCTTGTAAACGTCCCTATTCACCCATTTCTCTTCTTTATCTTTACTCTCAATCAACTTAATATATGCTCCCTTCTTAATCTCCACTTTCTTCTTCACTTCTTTATTCTACCACCAGTCCCCCTTATACCGAACTATCTGGCCCCTCAAAACACCCAACCCTTCTCTAGCAGTATTCGTGATACAGATGACCACCCTATCCTACAAAACATCCATGTCCCCCCCTGCACTTTGACACCTCTATACTCACCATCTTTTTTCCTATCTCTAGTGCACTTTCTAGCGTCAAGCTACCCCACTTAATTCTAGGTCGACCCTCCTCGACCCATCTCTTCTTGCTCTTCTTGATAGATAAGTCCATCACTAGAAGCTAGTGCTGGGTCGAGAGGTGCTCATTCGAAATGACCTTACAGTCCTTACATAACACTCTATCCCCCTTCCTAAGCAGCAGAAAGTCAATCTGAGTCTTGGCTATCATGCTTTGAAGGGTAATCAGGTGATCCTTCTTCTTCAAAAAGCTTAAATTCACTACCACCAGCCCAAAGGCCCTCATAAAATCCAACAGGGCAGCTTTAATACCTCGTATATTTCTAAGCTAGAAAGTAAACCATTGTTCCTACGTATGAAACCTCCTATCTTGTGATTCATATTTGAATACATAACTTATAATGAGTATTCTAGTGAGAAGATAGCTTATAATGTGTTAAGCGTGTTCATAAGAGTCACTTATAGTAAGGCAAGCTAAGAGCTTTTGAATCCATCAAGTTTTAGTGTTTAATTTTGCAAGAGTCATTGTTGAAAGAGCATAACTTGATGTATATATGGTATTTAGGTAGATTTATACCCACTAATTGTAGAGAATCGAATTAACTTTCCAGCGATACCAATTTTACCAAATTCCAACATCCGAGCAAGAAGTTATGGCTTTTCAAAGTAGAGTGTGTTGCCTAACAAATCACCTAAAGGATACTGGAATGGTTATGCCATAAGTTGTGCGATGCACAACCTAATTTATACCATTAGTTATGCGATGCACAACCTAACTTAGGCGATAAGTTATGGGCCCCACAACCTAGCTTAAGTGATAAATTGTGTGTCGTATTTTTATGGCCCAAGAGACGTAAACACCCTATTTTTGAGTTATTTTAAGGGCAGAATGGGTATTTCCCACCCCTATATAAGCCTACAACACGGGATTTATCCCTTGATACAAATCAATCCACGAAGATGCCAAAATAGTCCACAAAACATGAGAAGAACAACCAACATAAAGGGATACAAGATGACAAACACAAAACACATGGATTTGCAAAATAATGTAAGGATAGATAGTGAGACCAAGATTATTAAAAGATTAAGAACAAATTATATCTAAACATTAAACCCTAATGAATGTAATAATAAAAACCATACTCTTACGGTGATCGCTAAGATAATCGACTCACCTCAAGATCCACCGTTTCCAAGTAAAGAACAATATTGGCTTTTCCAAGCCCTATACTAAGGATGACTTTTCCAAGTCCTAACTAAGACTATACTAAGGTGTTCTACTCTTAAGAGAGAAGATTTCAAGTGTTTCAATCTTTCATCGTTCAACAACTAAAGAGAAAAGACCTAATAAGAGACTATATATAGCCTAACTTATTACATAATGGACCAAAATACCCTCAATGAAAAAGGAGGTCATGGGTTATTTCTTTAGCATGCACAATCTCCAAAATACCCTTAATGAAGGGTGCTTCTTCAATGCTCCAAAACCATGGGGTCATGCTTCAAAACTTGTAGTCTCAAATTGGCATCAAATGTAAGCCCCCATGCAATCTTCCACACATGGGTTTGTTTAATGACATGCTCAAAATGGGTCCTCCATGCATGTTCTCGTATCCTCGAGGTGACCAAGTCTTGAGCCTCTATGTGTTGGCCTCTAAAGATGTCATCAAAAGATAAGATGACCATTTGTCTCGTATCATCCCCAATTCAATCAAAATATAGTCACTCCTCTCAAAATTTTCTCAAGAACAAGTTAGGGTTATCAATTGGGGATTTAAATTCAAGAAAATTCCATTATAAATATTTGTAGAATCATGTACTAAGGTATGCATAGTATTTATTCATAGATTCCTTTCATCCATGAAGCCCAAGAATTAAGTTTTAAATTGTGGATTATGATATTCATGCTATGGGTTGATTATGTTCATGTGGTTATTGTTGTATGATTCCCAAGTTGGAATATTTATGTGTTTTGATGAAAATATGTTATCATGTGAATCCCTAAGAGACTAGAAATTATGTAATATAGCTCAATTGTGATTTTATGATGGATTCATATTTTACCCTTATGTTCAAATGACTCCCATACTATAGATGTGCAATGTAGGTGTTTGTGGGAATGCTCATGATGTTAGAGTATGAAATTTTGACATTGAGTATATGCATTCCTTCCATGTACAAGATTATGATAACCATGTACTTTATGAAATCCCCAACTTATTGTATTATGGATTGTTGATGTTGGCCATATATTCAAGAATATCATGCCTTGTGAGTTTCCTTCTATCGAGTGTTGGGGGTACTTGTACCCGATAATTTAGCTGTGTGCCTAGAGCCATTGTCATGTTTTCACGATATCCTCAGTCAAGCCATGTTCAGTAGAATTCAGTCAATCATGTTACTCAGGAACACTCAGTAATCCCAGTAATATCAGAAAGCTCAGTAATTCAGTAATCTCAGTAGTATTCCATCAATCAACGGAACTTAATGAACTCAGTCGAGTTCAGTTCATTTAATCATGTTTAGTGTCTATTCATATGGGAGTACGATTTAGCTCCGAGTGAACCCAATTATAAGGACACACACTGACAGTTGAGGGTGTGATCCTTAGAATCAATCCTTGCATTCTAGAATTATGTAGCCAGAATAATTTGAGACATCAACACTGACAGTTAGGGTTGATGAGGTGGATAAACACTGTCAGATGAGGGTCCAACCATTCTCTTTTGGGGACACTGCTAGATGAGGTCACCCAAAGCTTATCTTTACCAGTAGTGCGGTATTGACACCCTTTCTAATTGGGGATACAGATTGGACCCCAACTCAGCTATAGTGCATTATTTAGGGCATGTCAGTTAAATAACTAATTCCCACAGTCTTAGTTTCAGTAAAAGAACTCAGATAGTTCTTCAAATTTTAAGATAGTCAGATACAGTCAAATCAGCACAGTACGAAACTCAGCTAGTTCCATCATAACCTAGACTGTCAAATACGGTCGCTCAGTATTAGTTATATCAGTTACCAGTAACTCATGTTATCAGTAATCAGACTCTGTAGTTAGTACCATCATGAATTCAGTTACAGTCACTTATTTATACATGTATTCTCACGTTCATGTTATACAGTCCGTTAGTATTATTTATGTATTTGAACCCTTTGCATTCAGCCTACCTCACATGTATACCAGTATATTTAATTGTACTATCGTATTTGTGCTATAGTGTTTCGTTCTATACTATAAGTTCAGAAGCACGAACTCCAGAGCATCAGTAGCATCCACTTTTAGTAGTCAGAGTTAGCAGTGAGTCCTCATCCTTCGAGGAAATGATCATTACTTTATTTCTTCATTACTTAGTTTATTTCAGTAGTTGGAGTTAGTTGGGGACATGTCCCATCAACTCCTTATTCACGCAGTTTAGTTTTAGAGGTTTTTTAGACTATATTATGTCCAGACAGTTTTGTTTCAATTTGTTTTAGAATTGATATACCGTTCTTTCAGATGTTATGTTTTACAAATTTTGAACCTTATGGCTATTCAGCCTTTATTTCTGCATTTATATAATATATTATGTAGTGTTCAGGTACAAATATCAGTCATGGGTTAGCTTGTGGTCCTTTAGGGTCATGAGTACCGTGTCGCATTTTTGGTACCAAATTTGAGATATTACAAACTTGGTATCAGAGACTAAGGTTCAATAGTATCCAACAAAGTCTGAAATCCAAATCTATTAGAGTGTTATACATGAGTGTATTGTATTCCACATTTATGTGCAAAAGGCTATAAGATGTTTCAGGAATAATTTCCCTTCTTTCAGTATTCATGTCGTGCCAGTGAGCATAATATCAAGTTAATCTTTCAATCTAATCCTTTTCTCTACCATTTACAGAACATGCCTCCCAAGAAGAGAACTGAAAATCAGCCAACCCCTCAGCCCGAATATCCTTTGGGCGAACATTTTTCTCATGTAGAGTTCAGAGCTGCATTCACTACTCTTCTAGTGGACAATTTAGCTTCAACCAGGATTCAAGACTTTACCTGAAAGAATCCTCTATCCTTTTTTGGGTCTAAGGCAGATTAGGACCCTTAGGAATTTCTTGATCAAGTTCAGAAGGTTACAGACATCATGGGGTTACTTCTAGTAAGAGTGTTGAGCTAGCTGTATATCAGTTGCAGGATGTTGCTTACACTTGGTTCAAGTAGTGAAAGTCAGAGAGGCAGTTGATGTAGGATCCATAGAATAGAAGGAGTTTGTCATTGCATTCTTAGATAGATTCTTTCCCCAAGAGATAAGAGAAGCTAAGGTATTAGAATTTATCAACCTCAGACAGGGAAACATAATGGTGAAAGAGTATTCTTTTAAGTTTACTCAATTAGGCAGATATGCTCCCCATATAGTGGCAGACAGTAGGGCTAAGATGAGTAAGTTTTTTCTGGGGTGAATGATAGTATGGTCAATGTGTGTAGGTCTGGGATGTTGAATAGTGACATAAACATAGCCAAGCTTATGACCCATGCTCAACAGATAGAAGAGAAAAAAATTAAGATGAGGGAGATGCAGAATAAGAGAGAAAGGACAGGTAGTTTCAACTTTGCTCAGCTTAAATCAGAAGGAGGGAATCATTCTTAATTCTATCCTAAGTTATCTATTTCATCTCCTTCTTTAACTAGTGCTCCAGTGCCAAAATTTAGAGACAACAATAGAGATAGGGCGCCAGGCTCTATGCTTCAGAAAAGTGTCAATAATTCCCAAACTAATCTTCTTTGTCAGACTTGTGGTAAGAACCACAAGGGTGTTTGCAGAGCTGGAAATAATGTCTATTTTGGATGTGGCAAGCCAGGCCACAAAGTCAGGTATTATCCCTAGTCAGGTTATCAGGGTCAACAGAACCGTTCCTCAGCCCAGTCTGGTTATCCAAATCAGCAGGGTTCAACTTTTAGTGCTACTAGTGGGCAATGCCCAAATAGACTTTATGCTCTTCAATCCCAGAAATATCATGAAAATTCTTCTAATATGGTTAATGGTACATTCCAGATCATTCATTTTTATGTTTACGCTTTGCTAGATGCAGGACCTTCCTTGTCTTTCGTTATTGCTTACATAACAGTTGATTTTGGAGCCAGTCCCAAAATTCTAGCAAAGCCCTTTTCAGTCTCTACCCTAGTAGAAAAACTATCATAGCTCGGGGGGTATACAGGAACTGTCCGATTATGATATTTCAGAAAGTCACCTCAGCAGACTTAGTAGAATTAGAGATAAATGATTTTTGATGTCATTCTTGACATGGATTGGCTTCATTCCTGCTATGCCATAGTCGACTACAGAAATAGAGTTGTCCAGTTCCAGTTTTTGAATGAACCTGTCCTAGAGTGGAGGGGTGGTACTTCATTGTTCAAAGGTCAGCTTGTTTCCTACCTTTAGGCATGGAAAATGATATCTAAAGGATGTGTCTATCATCTTGTTTGAGTTAAGGACACTAGTTCCCAAACTCCCAATCTTGAATCAGTTCCAGTAGTGAATGAATATTCAGATGTCTTTTAAGAATTTCTCCCGAAAGGAAAATAGACTTTGTCATTAATCTTCTTCCATATACTCAACCTATATCTATTCTGCCATATAGAATGGCATAAGAAGAACTCAGAGAATTGAAAGAGCAGTTGAAGGATCTCTTAAATAAGGGATTCATCTGACCCGGTACATTCCCATGGGGTGCAATAGTTTTATTCATGCACAAGAAAGATGGTTCTCTCAGAATATGCATTGATTATCGTTAGCTCAATAAAGTCATGGTCAAGAACAAGTATCCACTTCCTCGAATTGATGACTTGTTTGACCAACTTTCGGGTTCCAGTTATTTCTCAAACATAGACCTCAGATCAGACTATCATCAGCTCAGAGTCAGAGAATGTGACATTTTGAAAATACCCTTCCATACTTGGTATGGTCACTTTGAATTCCTAGTCATGTCCTTTGCTCTTACCAATGCCCCAGCAACTTTCATGGACTTGATGAACCGTATGTTTAAAAAGTACTTGGACATGTTCATCATAGTCTTCATAGATGATATTCTGATCTATTCCCGTAGTGAGCGTGATCATACAGACCATCTCAGAATCATACTTCAGACTCTCAAAGATCATTAGTTGTTTGCCCAATTTAGTAAGTGCGAGTTTTGGCTAAAGTCAGTAGCTTTCTTGGTTATATCGTTTCTAGTGATGGCATTAGGGTTGATCCTTAAATGATCGAAGCAATAAAAAACTAGCCCAAACCTATCTCTTCATCAGATATCAAAAGTTTCTTGGGTTTGGCTGGCTATTATTGATGGTTTGTTGAGAGATTTTCTTCTATTGCATCCCCTATGTCCAGATTAACTCAGAAGAAACTCAAGTTTTAGTGGTCAGATCCTTAGGAGAAGAGTTTTCAGAAGTTGAAAACTCGACTCACCTCAGCTCCAGTTTTGTCTTTTCCAGATGGTTCAGATAGGTTCATAGTTTATTGTGATGCATCCAGAGTAGGTTTGGGTTGTGTCCTTATGTAACATGGTAAGGTCATAGCCTATGCCTCCAGACAGCTTAAACCTCATGAGAAGAATTATCCGACTCATGATCTTAAGTTAGGAGCTGTAGTATTTACCTTAAAGATTTGGAGGCATTATCTATACAAAGTTCATATAGATTTGTTCACTGATCGTAAGAGCCTGTAGTATGTCTTTTCCTAGATAGATCTTAATCTTTGTCATAGAAGGTGGTTAAAGCTCTTGAAAGACTATGGCATGAGTGTCCTTTATCATATAGGAAATGAATTACCATTGCATGTTCAGTCAAGCATTCAAGAGTTAGTTCAGTCAAATATTCATGCATTAGACATGTATGTTCAATAAAGAAGCTCAGCTTATCAATAATTTTAGTCATGCTTTCATGAGGAATAACTCAGCCAGATATCCATACATCAGACATGCATATTCAGTATGAGATTTTAGTATACCAGTAGTTCCAGTCATATAGTTATGTTTTAGATATTCATGCTCCATAAGTCAGTTCAGTCCATCAGTATTCTCAGTCTAGTTAGTCCTATTCGAGGATGAATGTTTCCAAGGAGATATTGTAATACCCCATATATTTCTAAGCTAGAAAATAAACCATTGTTCCTACGTATGAAACCTCCTATACTATGATTCATATTTGAGTACATGACTTACAATGAGTATCTTAGTGAGAAGAGAGCTTATGATGTGTTAAGCGTGTTCATAAGAGTCACTTAGAGTAAAGCAAGCTAAGAGCTTTTGAATCCATCAAGTTTTAGTGTTTGATTTCACCAGATTCATCTTTGAAAGAGCATAATTTGATGAATATGTGGTATTTTGAAAGATTTAGATCGACCAAATTACATAGAATCGAATTAGCTTTCCAACGATACCAATTTTACCAAAATCTGACACCCGAGCAAGAAGTTATGGCTTTGCAAAGTGGAGTGCGCCGCCTAACAAATCGCCTAAGGCTACTGGAATGGTTATGCCATAAGTTGTGCGATGCACAACCTAACTTATGCCATAAATTGTGTGACGTACAACCTAACTTAGGCGATAAGTTGTGCACCGCACAATCTAGCTTACGTGATAAGTTGTGGGCTACCTATCTTATGGCTCAAGTGACGTAAACACCCTATTTTTGAGTTATTTTAGGGGTAGAATGGGTATTTCCCACCGCTATATAATCCTGTAACACGGAATTTATCCCCAATTTAACCAAAATATAGTCACTTCTCTTAAAATTCTCTTAAGAACAAGTTAGTTCTCAATTGGGGATTCAAATTCAAGAAAATTCCACCAAAAATCTTAATAGAATCATGTACTAAGGTATCTGTAGTGTTCATTCATGGATTCCTTTCATCCATGAAACTCAAGAATCAAGTTTTAAACTATGGATTATGATATTCATGCTATGGGTTGATTATGTTCATGTGGTTGTTGTTGTATGATTCCCAAGTTGGAATCTTTATATGTTTTTATGAAAACATGTTAGCATGTGAGTTGAAAACCATGAATTTTAGTTGGTTATGATATGTTAATTTGATTATTGTGCCATTCCTTAAGTCATACAACCTAAGTGTTTGATAAAATGCCTAAGAGACTAGAAATTATGTAATATAGCTCAATTGTGATTTATGTAATGGATTAATATTTTACCCTTATGTTCAAATGACTCTCATGCTATTGATGTGCAATGTAGATGTTTGTTGGAATACTCATGATGTTAGAGTATGAAATTTTGACATTGAGTATATGCATTCCTACCATGTACAATATTATGATAACCATGTACTTCATGAAATCTCCTACTTATTGTATTATGGATTGTTGATGTTGATCATGTATTCAAGAATGTCATACCTTGTTAGTTTCCTTCTACTGAGTCCTGGGGGTACTTGTACCTGAAAATTTAGCTGTGTGCCTAGAGCCAGTGTCATTTTTTCATGATATCCTCCGTCAACCAATGTTCAGTAGAATTCAGTCAGTCATGTGACTCAGGAAAACTCAGTAAACTTAGTAATCCCAGTAATCTCAGAAAGCTCAATAATTCAGTAATCTCAATAATATTCCGTCAGTCAACAGAACTTAATGAACTCAGTCTAGTTCAGTTCATTTAATCATGTTCAATGTTTATTTAGATGGGAGTAGGATTTAGCACCGAGTGAACCGAAGGATGATGACACACTCTGACAGTTGAGGGTGTGTTCCTTAGAATCAATCCGTATGTTCCAGAACTATGTGGCAATCATAGGTTGAGACATCAACACTGATAGATGAGGATTGATGATGTGGATAAACACTATCAGATAAGGGTCCCACTATTTTCTTTTAGGGATACTTCCAGATGAGGGTCACCCACAACTTGTCTTTACCAGTGGCGCGGTATTGACACACTTTCCAATTGGGGTTACAGATTGGACCCCAACTCAGCTATAATATGTTATTTGGGGCATGTCTGTTAGATGACTACTTCCCACAGTCTCAGTCTCAGTAAAAGAACTTAGATAGTTCTTCAAATTTTAGGACTGTCAGATACAGTCAACTCAGCACAGTACGAAACTCTGCTAGTTCCATCAGAATCTAGACTGTCAGATACAGTCGCTCTGTATCAGTAATATCAGTTATCAGTAACTCATGTTATCAGTAATCAGACTCAGTAGTTAGTACCATCATGAATTCAGTTACAGTCACTTATTCATGCATGTATTCTCACGTTCATGTTATACAGTCAATTAGCATTGTTCAAGCATTGCATTCAGCCTTCCTCACACGCATACCAGTACATTCAATCATACTGACGTATTTACGCTATGATGTTTTATTCTATACTATATGTTCAGAAGCACGAGCTCCAGAGCATCAGTAGCATTCCAGTTTCAGCAGTCAGAGTTAGCAGTGAGTCCTCATCCTTCGAGGACATGATCATTACTTTATTTCTTCATTACTTAGTTTATTTCAATAGTTGGAGTTAGTTGGGGACATTTTTCATCAACTCGTTATTCAGACAGTTCAATTTTAGAGGCTTTTCAGACTACAGTATGTTCAGAAAGTTTTGTTTCAGTTTGTTTTGAAATTGATATACCGTACTCTCAGACGTTATGTTTTATCAGTTTTGAACCTTATGGCCTTTCATCCTTTATTTTTGCATTTATACAATATATTATGCATTATTTAGGTATAGATATCCGTCATGGGTTAGCTTGTGTTCTTTCGGGGTCATGAGCACTGTGTAGCGTTCTCGGTACCAGATTTAGGGCGTTACAGCAGCTCCCTCGCCATTTCTAACACCGAAGCCAAAACCACCATGCATATTATCATAGCCTCCTTGTAAGACCCCAATAAGCCCATTGAAGTCCCCTGCTATGACAATCTTCTCCGCGCTATGCATGCTTCTCACCACCTCATCCAAATCTTCCCAAAATCTTACCTTTACTTCCTCTTCCAAGCCTATCTGTGGCGCATAAATACTATACACCTGGAATGCAATACCCCTAATGACCAACTTAATCTTCATCAGCCTATCACTGATCCTCTTAACCTCCACCACCTGACCTCTAAGCTCCTCATCCACTAAAATGCCGACTCTATTCTGACACCTCTCATCCCTAAGTACCAAAGCTTGTACCCATCCACATCCCTAGCCTTAGATCCTAACCACCTAGTCTCCTGAACACACGTAATATTAATCCTCCTCTTCTTAAAAATATTCACCAACTCTACTGACTTACCCTGAAGCGTTCCAATGTTCCACAACCCTACCCGCAACGTATCTACTCTTGTTTCTCGGTCCCTCTAACACCCCTCCCCAACCCAGCCCTAACACTTGACCTCTACCCTCACCCACCTCTTCCTTCACCCCCAACACCCTCAGACATGACCCTAATCCACCATCAACCCCTCCACCTACTACTCAAACAACAAAACAAATCCCCAAGCTGACAACCTAATGGACAAATCAACCTTACAAAAATAGTAAGAAAAGGCACGCCCAAAGAACACTATCCGACCTAGCAGCTAAAAAAAATACCACCAAATTCTCCAATAAGCACAACACCCAGTCACCAATGTACTCACAGGAAGCAGGAAATAAGAACTGAAAGAGACAATAAACAAACAACAAAAAATAAACAAGAGACAAACAAGAAACAAACAAGAAGGGAATAAGAAACAAAATATTTCCTGAGTAAAACCTGAACAAATATGACCTCTGATCCTCTGTGGCAAAACGCATATTGTACATGTAAAACTGGGTGCGTTAGGCTAAAAATTTGAGCTTTCCAACAGTAAAAAAAGGGTAAAATGACTATTATGCCCTTACTAATTTCTTTTTATATATTTAAATGACTTTTCACTATTATTTTTTTCATTATTTTCATCTGAAAGATGAAATTATACTAATAATAAATTAAAAAAATATAGTTTTAATAAAATGTTACTAAATTAACGTTCTTAAAATGTTATTAAAATATTATTCATAAAATATTATTAAATTAACGTTATTAAACTAACATTATTAAATTAACGTTATTAAATTAATGTTATTAAAACATATTAAACTAACGTCACTAAAACGTTATTAATAAAACATTATTAAGGACAATAGTAGTAGTATATTAAATAAACGTTATTAAAACGTTATTAAGGGCAGTAGTTATAGTATATTAAATTAACGTTATTAAAATGCTATTAAATTAGCGTTATTAAGATGATATTTTATTTAAATATCGCTATTAATAATAATAATAATAATAATAATAAT